>NC_140532.1:39068453-39535953 GCF_057382185.1 Mchenga conophoros
TTTTGCCTAATATATTGTATTTCTATGTATGTTTACACATG
Organism: Mchenga conophoros; assembly: GCF_057382185.1. Classification (NCBI taxonomy): domain Eukaryota; kingdom Metazoa; phylum Chordata; class Actinopteri; order Cichliformes; family Cichlidae; genus Mchenga; species Mchenga conophoros. The sequence goes on from NC_140532.1 coordinate 39,068,495, forward strand.
CTTCAATAATTTGTTGCACCGTTTTTCTTTTTTTCCCTAGAAAAATATTAAATGAAGATTGGGTTATAACCTTTGCACAGTTAATGGTATACGTGAGTCTTGGTGACATCTATAGCATTAGGGCCATCTCTCTTTACTAGCCTACTAGTTTCCTCATTTTTTTATTTTTCCCAGCACCTTTAAATACTACTTCAAATGGAAAACCCTACACATGCTGGGAAAGCACAAGTTCACGCTTGAGCCACCTTTCAGAATAGGATGTTGCTATGTTGGCTAATGAATCTAGATAATAATTAGCTGAATAATAACACTGGAAAGAGGTGTTATATCTACTATTTTCTACTTTCTACTATTTTTTTTACACAGAGTAAGGCATTTAGAGTGCATTTCAGATGGCACGGCCAGGTTGTACATTCATGCTTGTTTATATTTGTACTAATTAGAACTGTTAACCACCAAGCTGCTCTCAGTATGCTCACACGATTCTGTTTTCAAGGTAATGTTAAAAAAACACCCTCACTTACAGTAGCATGTACCAGATACAAGCCAAAGTACAGCAGACTTTATTGGTCTGTGACTCTGTCAGCCATGTGTAATCTAACGTAATCCCTAATCTCCACTTGGTCCAGTGACTGCCTAACTTTAATCCAGCTACAACTGAAATAAACTGCATTTGAGTTGTGTAGTCTGGTGTAATCCACTCAGTGTGCTGACAGCCACAGTGACAACACATTTAGAGGAATGCCAGTAGTCTTGACTGTTAGACAGCCATCTGCCTCGCTCTTTTTCCTGTCCTCCTAAACACAAACTGTACCTTCCTGATTACTTGTACAGCTCCTCCCATTGATACTACTAATAATAACTGCTATTCTTTGGCTGCCAGTAAACCATCTGTTTGGATGGAACAAACACATTCTTTCGACATAGCTTTTTTTCCCCCTCTTGCCTTTTCTCCTGACAGAAGCCTTGGGGAAGAGAGTAGTAATTTTGCATTTTTCTCATTGCATTATGCTTTGCGCTACCCATTTCATTACAAGCAAATAAAACTAAAACTAACAAAAGCACATAACTCTTAACCCATAAAAAATAGGTTCCCAGTGGAGTGTGAATCCTAATCTTCATTTAAAAGGAAGCTAACAAAGCATCCAGTATTTACAGCTATGTGAAGTAGCTGGACTCTTTCATTATCCAATATGTGTTTGGCCACTTTAGTGGTTTTCATTTGGTGCTTAAGCTGACTTCATGGTTACAAAGATCTGCTAAGCTGCTCTGGCATCACATATAATGCATACTCCCAAAAATGATGAATGCTGAACATCACACCAGCCTAGGTTTTGTTTTTTTGTTCACACTTGAGCAAACATAGCCCTCACCAACCTAAAATTCAAATGTAAACTTGTATGGCATCAGCATGATCCATCACTGTTGATAGACATGCAGAATAACACCTGCTGCCACGCACGACAGCCCACACACATAACAGAGCTTTCATTATGCCACAGATTCCTGTGAATCTCATTGATGCGCCTAATTGAGGGGACCAAGCTGCTTTTTCGATGACATAGCTGGATGCAAAAACAAAAAAAAAAGGCTGTCCACTGTGTCATGTTCTCTCCTTCGCTGCAGGGATAATGCATAAGTGAAAATTAATACAGCAACAGATTTGTTGGACAAATACTGTGATAATTTGATCATCTGGTGTCTTTGTTATCAAACCCAGATTGTCATGCGATGAATCTAGCATGCCAGTTGGTCTGTGGCATTTTAAATAAGCGTGGAGAAGAAGCAGTTATGACAAAACATGACTTTTGCTGGAGAATTCAGGATAAGTTCAAATGGAGGAGTGGACAGGTATGGTGAATGTGATGATGAGTCAAATCTGGCGGAACATACCTGCCTGATTGGTTGTCACATTAAGTGACACATACTGCTTTGCATGGCCTTTGGCTAGGTCTGACACTCCGTTGACGGCTTCCAATAAGAAGCTGTAGTTGGTGTGTGATTGCAGGTCAGCCACCATCACTGAGGTGTTCGACAGGCCAGTGCGGCGTGGCAGAAAACGTACATTGGGACCGCACTCTTCCAAGCCCCTTCCGTCTGGCAGGACCTGTCTACAGATGACGTTATATCGCACATCCTTCCTGCCACCTGTATCCATAGGAATGGACCACTCCAAGAAGACGCTGGTCTCGTTGACATTAGAAATAGCATTACGAGGAGCAGATGGAGGGCCTGAGGGAGATGAAAAGGGCTTAGAAGAAGATACAGCTAGAAATACAAAGAAGCATTTGGATAAACAAAAGCCTTGAAAGTGAGCATGAGCAAATATAAAGGGGTTATATCCTCACGTGTGCACGCCATATTAGAAGGGTCAGAGTCTAGCTTAAAGTATCCGTCTTCACAGCTGCAAGCAGTGGCTCCCATCTGTCTGGCCACACTGTGAGGTGGACATTTACTACAGGCCAAAGACTCCAGCAGCGAGCGGTAAAACCCCACTTTGCAGACTGAAAGACAGGGAGGAGAGAGGATGTTTGGGGGTGGATAGGGAGATGATAAAAGTGGACATATAAATAGAAAGGAGAAAAGGGGTCACAGAGAGAGGTACAAATACAAAAAAAAGTGGGGGAGAAAAAGACATGGTTATTTCTTTTGAAAAAAAAAGGAGGTCAGCATCACACTGGTAGGAAATTTTCCCTGGGTGGTTGCGGTTGTTTTGAGGTTCCTCATCAGAGATATACAGCAGTTTCATAGCTGAAATTAAAAGAAGCATTTGGCACACTTATATTGTTTCTTTTGAAGTCTGATTTCTTCTTATACAGTGGGGCAAAAAAGTATTTAGTCAGCCACCGATTGTGCAAGTTCCCCCACTTAAAACGATGACAGAGGTCAGTAATTTGCACCAGAGGTACACTTCAACTGTGAGAGACAGAATGTGAAAAAAAAAAAATCCATGAATCCACATGGTAGGATTTGTAAAGAATTTATCCGTAAATCAGGGTGGAAAATAAGTATTTGGTCAATAACAAAAATACAACTCAATACTTTGTAACATAACCTTTGTTGGAGGTCAAACGTTTACTATAGGTCTCTACCTGGTTTGCACACACAGTAGCTGGTATTTTGGCCCATTCCTCCATGCAGATCTTCTCGAGAGCAGTGATGTTTTGGGGCTGTCGCCGAGCAACACGGACTTTCAACTCCCGCCACAGATTTTCTATGGGGTTGAGGTCTGGAGACTGGCTAGGCCACTCCAGGACTTTCAAATGCTTCTTACGGAGCCACTCCTTTGTTGCCCGGGCGGTGTGCTTTGGATCATTGTCATGTTGGAAGACCCAGCCTCGTTTCATCTTCAAAGTTCTCACTGATGGAAGGAGGTTTTGGCTCAAAATCTCACGATACATGGCCCCATTCATTCTGTCCTTAACACGGATCAGTCGTCCTGTCCCCTTGGCAGAAAAACAGCCCCATAGCATGATGTTTCCACCCCCATGCTTCACAGTAGGTATGGTGTTCTTGGGATGCAACTCAGTATTCTTCGTCCTCCAAACACGACGAGTTGAGTTTATACCAAAAAGTTCTACTTTGGTTTCATCTGACCACATGACATTCTCCCAATCCTCTGCTGTATCATCCATGTGCTCTCTGGCAAACTTCAGACGGGCCTGGACATGCACTGGCTTCAGCAGCGGAACACGTCTGGCACTGCGGGATTTGATTCCCTGCCGTTGTAGTGTGTTACTGATGCTGACCTTTGTTACTTTGGTCCCAGCTCTCTGCAGGTCATTCACCAGGTCCCCCCGTGTGGTTCTGGGATCTTTGCTCACCGTTCTCATGATCATTTTGACCCCACGGGATGAGATCTTGCGTGGAGCCCCAGATCGAGGGAGATTATCAGTGGTCTTGTATGTCTTCCATTTTCTGATGATTGCTCCCACAGTTGATTTTTTCACACCAAGCTGCTTGCCTATTGTAGATTCACTCTTCCCAGTCTGGTGCAGGTCTACAATACTTTTCCTGGTGTCCTTCGAAAGCTCTTTGGTCTTGGCCATGGCGGAGTTTGGAGTCTGACTGTTTGAGGCTGTGGACAGGTGTCTTTTATACAGATGATGAGTTCAAACAGGTGCCATTCATACAGGTAACGAGTGGGGGACAGAAAAGCTTCTTACAGAAGACGTTACAGGTCTGTGAGGGCCAGAGACTTTCCTTGTTTGAGGTGACCAAATACTTATTTTACACCCTAATTTACGAATAAATTCTTTACAAATCCTACCATGTGGATTCATGGATTTTTTTTTCACATTCTGTCTCTCACAGTTGAAGTGTACCTCTGGTGCAAATTACTGACCTCTGTCATCATTTTAAGTGGGGGAACTTGCACAATCGGTGGCTGACTAAATACTTTTTTGCCCCACTGTATCTCTCCGGGGCTTATTTCTTTTAGTCAACCTGTATAACCTTGCTTTTCATGTTTCACTGTTTAATCAAAAAGTTTTCCTCATTGAAGGATTTCCCTTCTTGTATTATCTTCAGTTCAATGATTTATAACCAGCACCTGATTAAGTATGGACTTGCATCTGCTTCCCAATATCGGTGCCATATGTGCAGCATTTACAAACAAATACGACAAGGCAAACAGGCAAAATTTACTTTCCTCCCACACAAACACACACACAGACAGATCTCAGGCTGATCTAAGTGGGGCAGGTAGACGGGATGCTGATGCACTGTGAATGTTAAATGGTACTCATACATCAACAGTCTCACAAACCAGCTTAACGAGTTGGCTGTTGTCATCCAGATAAGTTCTGATAAGTGGAGTTCTATAAGTTATTGCAAAGTCAGTGGCATATTTCTATATCACTAAGCAGGACAAGGGGGAGAATTGAGGAAAAAAAGACTTGTCCTCTAAATTTAGGAGCTGGTGTTTCCCCAGTTATTGTGAAGCCCACTCAGATCACAGCTATTATTAAGAACTACATAATTAAACCTCAGGTAGGAGGACAGGAGGACAAAAACTAGGAAACGGAAACAATACGTGATGGTTAAAAACAGAGATAAGGTGAGAAAAGGAAATGATAGGAGGAGAAAAGCCAAGCTTACAAGGATGAGACAAGGAGAAAGAAGAGAAGAAAGGACGAGACAAAGGAAGACTGGTGGGATGGTTTGTGTGTATGTCTGTGTGTGTGTGTGCGTGTGTGTGTGTGTGTGTGCATGTGCGTGTGTGTGTGTGTTTCAGTCGTTAGGCAGCAGTGGCTCTGATTCACCTTGACGGAACCTTGGTCTGTTGTCATGGAACATTAGGCCTGAAAAATTCTCCCTCTGCCCTGGATCACTCTAAGTCTCACCTTTGCTTCGCGCACACACACACACACACACACACAGACACAGACACACACACACACAGACACACACACACACACGCACACATACACACACACACACGGAAACAGGCCTTTTATAAAATCTGTTTGGCATTTCGAATGCCTCACATACTGTAATTATAAGTTGGGGCTCAAGATAATGTTTTTGACACATTTATGAAGCTGGCGAAGCTTCAGGACAGGATTACATCTGGTGACATTCTCTATGCTTAACTGCCTTTGTATGGCTTGTTTCATTCAGGTGTTTAAGAAAGTTATTCCATGAGATACATTTTTGTGTATTTTTGTTTCATGAAGCATTTTAATGTTTCAGCTTCTGTACTGATGGTTACTCCCTTACTTAATGTGCTTTGTTAGGCCAATGATGTACTACCCTCAACATGGGTGTGCGAGCCAGGGCAGTAGGACACACCTAATCTTTTTGTGAGCCTGTTACCACACACACACCTACACACTTGTGGTTGCATATAGATTTATTGCCATTGTCTGGTCTCTAGCTCTCCTTGGCTTCATCCTCCAAACCCCCATGGTCAAATCAATAAAAATGGGATGGCAGCTCATTTCACATACATAGACAAGCATATTTGTGCCCAAACAGTGAAGTAGAGTGTTGGAGAGTAGAGTCAAAGCAGAAAATAAATAAATGAAAAAAAAGAAAAGAAAAACTTCTTTAATAATTTCTGATACTACATTCAGGTATAATGCCAAGATGATGGATTATCTTTATTTATTTTTCATCTCTTTTTGATTTGGTAAGCTCTCATCATCAGGCGTGCGTGTCTGTAACTTTGTGTGCGTGTATGTGGCGCTCCCCAAAGATCACCTGTCAGTCAAACAGTATGGTGTGGGCACAGTGTGGTACTATGATGGCTCCCTACTTGGATTTCCTGTTCAACTCGTTTTGACATTCTGGATGGTTTTTTCTTTCTTTCTTCTTAATTTGTCTGTTGGCCACCGTTGTGGCCAGCTGTCACTCAAGAGAATACACACATATATGATCTCTAATTGTTGGGAAATAGTTAAACCACTCTACCATAATGAAAATCAAATAAATCATTGTTACTTTGACATTTACTGCTTATGCAAAATAAATCTATTTGTTAGCTGAAAAATAGATATATTTTTCCTATTCCACGTTTGATAGACTGATAGACTTTTGCTCCCAGTGTGGCGTCAAAGGCGAGATGATGCGCTCTGATTAAATTAAATTAATGTATGGAAATGTCTTTCCCCTGGAAGTTGTAAATGATTATGAAAATGATATAAACATTTGCAATTAAAATGTGCAAACTGGCATGAAAAAAAATCCATTGGATGCCACTTTAATAAAAGTCAATTCTAGTTGACTAATCACTACTTGTTAAGGTATTTATTATCATTAATTCTACTTCATTTCCATTTCCATTTAGGATAAATAGATTACCCATGCTCTACATGCAAATGAACAAAGAACATGTAGAGAAATTAAGTCTATAGATGCGTTTTTTGAATTGTATGAGTACAGCTGACAACATATATCATGACTACATATCAATATCACTCTCTTCACTTAATTATGTGTTAAAGGATTTGAATGCAAAGGTTTGTGAAGGTCAGAGAAGCAAACTGGAGGTTGGAAATAGGATTAAGTGCTTAAAAAGCCACAGAGAGTAAATTTAAGAACACAGTCTAGAATCTGAGAGCAAGAAACAGCTGAGGGGCAGCCTTAAGATCCACAGTACAACTGTCTAGATAGGACTGCATAACATGCAAGCGGTCTACATTAACTTTACATGGCAGCTTGATTACTAAAGGTTTATTAAAAAATAAGTGCTATTTTTAAGTGATTTTTTTTTCACTTCATTTATTTTACATTGCATTTACTGTCTGTTTTTGACCAACTCACCTTTTGTATTTCCACAACAATAGCGAGGGACATGCAGGCAGCTGGATTCGGATGAGGTGCTTTAATAACCGAAAACACATATGTATACACACTAACAGACACACTTCCTGCAGTGAGATTAGTTATGGTCATGCCTGGCTGACTGAAATAGCTCATTCCTCATTGTGAATGCAACCTGAATAGACGGCGTTGGTGGTATTAATGTACGTGTGTACGAGTATGTGTTGCCCTTGGGCAAGCTGTCTTTCTGATGCCACGCAGCTCTTAATGCACAGAACAAAGGGTAATAGGTAATTAATATGCAATACACACTAATGTGCATTTGTGTGTGTTTGACTGTAAGGTTAATACGTAATTAATATGCATCATACACTGGCATCCCAGGCAATTAAGGATCCAGCGGTATCCGTTGATGCTTCTTAACGAACGTCCTCTTTAATTGGAAACATTTCACTGTAAACATGTTGATTTATATGACTGTCTGTCGTTTGGTGGGATTAGAGCGAGTAAGCGATTAAGGCAGAGAGAAGGAGACGTACTGAGATAAGGACTAAAATGAAAGAGAATTTAAAGTTAAGGACCACATACTGTGTCTGAACACTGGATTTAAATTCATTTATATGGGCTTAGAAAACTGTATGGATGCAAATATATTAAAAAAAAGATCTCTTATGTATAATTACATAGTATGTTAATGGATTATTACTGATCATACCAATGCATCAGATTGCTGGAGAACACTGCATACCGGACTACACAGTAAATTGTATATGTAGCTGTTGTAGTTGTTTTTACTGCAGTTATGTTGCACCACTGAACCACCAAACAGCCATAAAAAGATGAAATGAGGATGGAAACACAAATGGCTCACACCATTCTGTGACAACCACTTACGTTTCCATCTTTCCCGTCACTCTTCCAACAGCACACACAGTCAGCAGGACTGACCAAAAAGTAAACTTTGACTGAAGAAATCCAAATACTCACGAGGCTGAATTTCAATGCACTGCCTATATTGTTAGCAGATACTATTGTGAACTAAAAAACCAGCTGAGGAAACACAGTAAATATCCTGTTCCTGTGTTTGTCCCACAGCAAACTACTGGCCTAACAATCATAAACACGTGTTTCAGGGTGTGCATGCATGAGATGTTTCATACCTTTATTATTTTTGTATTGCTGTGTTTGTGTGCCTCTGCTTGTGTGCATGTGCCAATGCATGCTCATATTTGTGCATGTTTCTATGTGAACACAAACAAAGAAGGATGATAATACCGTAATAATACACAATCGAGTGAATGGGGTTTTCCTTTCTGTTGGTTGACAGAGGAGGCCATTGTTCACAACTCATTTATTCTCACAATCAGACCACGAGCAGAAACCCAAAGGTCAAGCATCCAGGTCACAATAGCTTTCGAACCAAACCCAATGTATTGGCTCAGTAAGTGTCTAGAGAAAAAGAATAAATATAAGAAATGTGTGATAAATCATAATATGCTGATTGGATGTCTTGGGAAAACAATTTAACTAGCCATAAAACATACTATAGTGCCCTTTCACCATTTAGCTGACATTAATTTACTTCCAAATATTAGACTCCATCAATGGACCAACAAGCATGAAGAAAAATTGCACAGATCCACAAACTAGGTGTACAAAGGTCGGGATCTCAGTTGTACAACCATGCTCTTGCAAAAAGGGGATAGGACAGTGATATGTGACGTGTATAAAATTAGGTTGTGAATTTCTTATGACTTTTAATTCACAAATTTGCATGTATGGTATAATCCACCTGACTCAACACAAAAAATAGCATGCCTGCATTGCATCATTGCTGTAGAGCTATGATGGTTTTATAAAACGGGTGAAACTCATCACCTTTCTTAAATGCATTATGGGTAATATAGTGCCAAAATGATCAGTACTAAGCTTCCACTGGCTCGGACTCTGGAGATGGCCAGGCTTTCATGGAAAGAACCTTGCTGCTGAATGAAGCATTTTATGAATATTTCAGCAACTGCAGGAATGCGTGCGTGTGTTTCTGCGTGTCTGTGTGGGTGCATGAGCGTTTGCTCTTCCATCTTTGTGAGGACAAATGGCTGGCCCATTTTCTTCAAAGAGATTTTCTTTTAGGGGTATTGTCTGAGTGAGGATGATGCATTTGTCTGTTAGTGTAACAAATGGGATTATGCAACTTGCTATGCTGGTTATGGCTCGGGTCAGAGGTATGGTAATGACAATGAGTCAATTAAGGTCTTCACAAGTATAGATAAAACCATGTGGGTGTGTATGCTTGTTAACAGGGGCAAGGGTAAAAGAGAGGAAGCTCTTCTGGGAAAGTCAGTTTACCCAACAAGCACTCAGGAAGCACTTTAGTTGTCATGACAGCATCACCACGTGGAGATGATGGGGGGAAGGGGGTGGGGAGAAAGCTGGAGAGAGAGCATGATGCAGGAGGAAAGAGTTCAATGAAAGAAGCCATTAGCAGATTCCAGTTGAGCAGGATCTAAAAGGAATAATGGTGGCTCTTTCCTTGATGAATCTAGTCAATTCATAGTTTAGGGGATGATGGTTTCCTGCCACTTGATATTTGCACTCTTTATCTTTGACTGTGATGAGGGATGGCAGAACATTTCTGTATGGGAATCTGAATACTCTAAACTCATATGACATGAATTAAAAAGACATAGATACAGGCTGGAAAGTATCTTACTTGAACTACTGGATGTTTTGGGTCCAGTGAATTCTGATCTAGTTATCAAAAATGGACAACAGAAGTTAAGAAAAATGTTGTCTGTCATCAGAATCTGGTGTAAACAACATGAAAGCACCTAAGTAAGGCCAATCCTACCATCAATGTATAAAGGGTTCTAGCTGGTGGTGGTGGATGGTGTAATGATGTGCAGGATCTTTCCTGGTTAAACTTTGGACCTGTTAGTACCAACTGAGTACAGCCTAAACGAGTATTGTTGATGACCACGTCCATCTGGTTATTACCAGTGTACTCATCTTCTGATGGCGGTTTCCAGAAGAATAACGTGCCGTGTCACAAACCTCAAATAATCTCAAACTGTCTTGAACTTGAAAATGAGTTCACTATAGTGAAATGACCTCCACGGTCACCAGATCTTAATTAAGGATACAGCAGTGATTCATATAATTGATGTGCACCAATAAATATGCATCAGCTGCATGATGCTATCATGCCAATATAGACCAAAATCTCTGAAGGATATTTCAAGCATTTGCTTGAATTTCTGTTATGAAAAATTAAGGTAGTTTTGATGCAATAGCGGGACCAACTTAGTACAAGCAATGTGTTGCTAGTAGCATTCCCTCTTCCCCTGTAGTTTTTTTTTCTTATAATCTTACCATTAAGAGAAAAAAAGTACTACTTGAAATGGCATGGGAGATGAAAGAAAATGTTCTCCTCTCCTTTTAGGATGTAGGTCTATGCATTACAGGGAGCGCAGAATTATTAGGCAAATGAGTATTTTGTCCACATCATCCTCTTCATGCATGTTGTCTTACTCCAAGCTGTATAGGCTTGAAAGCCTACTACCAATTAAGCATATTAGGTGATGTGCATCTCTGTAATGAGAAGGGGTGTGGTCTAATGACATCAACACCCTATATCAGGTGTGCATAATTATTAGGCAACTTCCTTTCCTTTGGCAAAATGGGTCAAAAGAAGGACTTGACAGGCTCAGAAAAGTCAAAAATAGTGAGATATCTTGCAGAGGGATGCAGCAGTCTCAAAATTGCAAAGCTTCTGAAGCGTGATCATCGAACAATCAAGCGTTTCATTCAAAATAGTCAACAAGAAGCGTGTGGAAAAACCAAGGCGCAAAATAACTGCCCATGAACTGAGAAAAGTCAAGCGTGCAGCTGCCAAGATGCCACTTGCCACCAGTTTGGCCATATTTCAGAGCTGCAACATCACTGGAGTGCCCAAAAGCACAAGGTGTGCAATACTCAGAGACATGGCCAAGGTAAGAAAGGCTGAAAGACGACCACCACTGAACAAGACACACAAGCTGAAACGTCAAGACTGGGCCAAGAAATATCTCAAGACTGATTTTTCTAAGGTTTTATGGACTGATGAAATGAGAGTGAGTCTTGATGGGCCAGATGGATGGGCCCGTGGCTGGATTGGTAAAGGGCAGAGAGCTCCAGTCCGACTCAGACGCCAGCAAGGTGGAGATGGAGTACTGGTTTGGGCTGGTATCATCAAAGATGAGCTTGTGGGGCTTTTTCGGGTTGAGGATGGAGTCAAGCTCAACTCCCAGTCTTACTGCCAGTTTCTGGAAGACACCTTCTTCAAGCAGTGGTACAGGAAGAAGTCTGCATCCTTCAAGAAAAACATGATTTTCATGCAGGACAATGCTCCATCACACGCGTCCAAGTACTCCACAGCGTGGCTGGCAAGAAAGGGTATAAAAGAAGAAAAACTAATGACATGGCCACCTTGTTCACCTGATCTGAACCCCATTGAGAACCTGTGGTCCATCATCAAATGTGAGATTTACAAGGAGGGAAAACAGTACACCTCTCTGAACAGTGTCTGGGAGGCTGTGGTTGCTGCTGCACGCAATGTTGATGGTGAACAGATCAAAACACTGACAGAATCCATGGATGGCAGGCTTTTGAGTGTCCTTGCAAAGAAAGGTGGCTATATTGGTCGCTGATTTGTTTTTGTTTTGTTTTTGAATGTCAGAAATGTATATTTGTGAATGTGGAGATGTTATATTGGTTTCACTGGTAAAAATAAATAATTGAAATGGGTATATATTTGTTTTTTGTTAAGTTGCCTAATAATTATGCACAGTAATAGTCACCTGCACACACAGATATCCCCCTAAAATAGCTAAAACTAAAAACAAACTAAAAACTACTTCCAAAAACATTCAGCTTTGATATTAATGAGTTTTTTGGGTTCATTGAGAACATGGTTGTTGTTCAATAATAAAATTATTCCTCAAAAATACAACTTGCCTAATAATTCTGCACTCCCTGTATATAGTGGAAAAAATGTAATGTACTGAACAATTTTGAAAATACACAGAAAAAAATAAAACACTCATGTCACACTCAGATCCTTATCGGCACATGATGGTAATTCTACTAAAATGACAGATGCTTCATGATCATGTGTGTATCTCTGTGTTATGCAAGAGACTGTAATACCCTTGTCACCACAGCATCAACCACAAGCCTCACACTGTAAGTGTGAGCTGCTTGTTCACTATCCCCATAAATCCCTAGAGGGAGAAGGCAGAAAGCTTCTTCACATTACTACGCCAGTGAGACTGTTTTTGATGGCAGCATCACGACTGTGGCCAGATCAAGTTTGACATATGCTGCAGTGACGTCTGACAGGCAGGCAAACACAGAGGAACATCAGGGGAGCCATGGCACTGAAACAAAGAATCGTCAAGGGAAATCCAACTCTACCCCTGACACTTAGACAACTATCTCCAAACAAAATATTAAAAAATGTTGAGATGTATCCTGAAGATGCAATATCCTTCCAGTCACAACCAGGTTTTTTTTCTTTATTACAAGTAATTCTGTTAATTAAGGATACCAGTAGTCACACTTGTTTTAATTTGCATCCCGTATCTGCTGTCTTTCTCCTCATCCCCTCCCCCGACATCCCTTTCTCTCTCCCCCAACATTGCTGCCCGTATTGTACCTCTAAGTCTTTCTTCTTTTGTCATGTGAAATCAGTGTAGCCCAAATCCAAACATCACAAAGGCTCAATCCTGCTTCAGTCCACCTTTTTCCCCTCATTCTGAATCCAAAGCATTTAGCTCTTTTTTTTTCAACATCCAACATCCTGGTCATCCTGAATTCCCTTTTCTCCACATTGAATCTAGCCCTTATTCTATCACTGCACGCTTCTTTCAATATTTATTGCATCATTCCACTTCATCATTTTACTCTCACATATACCATTATTCCATTATTTACTTTCAATGCAGCCAACATTCCAGTCAATCTCTAATCATTGCAGCTGTAGATGAATTTCTTCCTATATGAATTTCACTCCAAAAACAATTTATTCAAATATATTTCAGGCCTTATTCCACCATTTCAACATCTCTCATCAACAATTCAATCATGATTGTGTTTTCAAGTATGTGTCCACCATATTGGTGACTGGACTTTTGATCATCTTTCTTGGCTTTCTGTACAAGCTAAATTATACTATGGCTTACTTGTATTTTTAAAGAAAACAATACTGTTAAACACACCACCCTTTTTTTGTGCTCAGTTGCAGTATCCAGATGAAATTCATAATCATGCCACACGATTCTCAACCAACCACAATTTAGTAATTCCTCGTGTTAAAAGTAACTTTTTGAAAAACTCTGTTATATTCAGAGCATCGTTTCAGTGGAATAAGTTGCCTGAGGCAATAAGAGAATTGGCTTCAATTCATAATTTTAAAAATCACCTAAAAGCCTATTTAGGCAGTTTTTAGTGTATTTGTAAAAATTGTAGAGGGTAATATCACTTGTAATGGAAATTGTGTATTTTGTTTGAGTGTTTTGTTTTGGTTTTCTGCTTTTATATAATTTTTAATATTCACATGTTTACATTTCAGTATTGTAAAACTTTACTGTAGATCTAATTGTTGTAACATTTTATTTGGAGATATTTGATGGCTTGGGCCCCAGGAAGACTAGCAACCACTGTTGTGGAAGCTAATGGGGTTCCTTATAAATAAACAAATAAACAAATCTTATATAAGACTGACAGATCAATAAGTTATGCCAACATATCTACATATTTAGGTTGAGGCCGTCCAATTAGCCTCTGCAGGCCTTTGCTCTGATAGTGGTTTAGCATGGAGGCTTCTCAAACTGTTCTGATGATGTCAAACTTTCTTGGGACTTGTTCTGAAAAATAAATTCAGTTTCCATTGCCATTTCAATATGGTAATGCAGCAAGACAAGGCCATTAATGCACCAATTTAAACATTTGTTTATGTAACGTTTTCAATGTTAAACATTGTTAATGCACGTCAAAAATATTTTGCTACATTGTATATTCCAATAGCCAACCGGCTCAAATGTGAGAATTTAATGCCTCCTCTTTTTTGTATGGTTACTCTCATATAAAATAGTATCTTTTGTAAACAAGACCGCAGACTCTAAGGTTGTGTAACTTTTTTGTAATTTTTGTTTTCTGACATTTTGTAGACTAAATAATTTAAATATAAATTGGGTTTATTCTTAACCCATCTGAGGGCTGAGTTGATGTAAAAAAGGAAAATGTTAATTTTACTAACCCGATTTGTGTGACATGTCCTGACAAAGCTAATATATTTGCCTTTCTATTTAGCTCTTATTTAGTTAACCCTTAATTCAAGCATTCTTCCAGTGTTTCTTTCTATTCTCTCTAGTATTCAATCAAACAGGCCTCATTTCAAAGACTAAGTCAGTCTACACCCTCTTCCTTCTTTTCTCTCTCTTCATCCATCTGCCATTTCTATCCACAGTTATCCATTCTCTATCCCCATCACCCCTGGAACAACACTCATCCATCTCTTTGTCTCCATGCCCTCACACCCTGTGGTGAGAAATCTCCAATTTATCTTGTGTCCCCTTGTTTTGCCTTCACTTCTCTCTGTACTCTTCTCATCACTCTGTCTATCCATCAAACCATCTACCCATGGATGTGCTGTCCTCCTCCCTTCAGTCCTATTAGGCTTACAAAGCTGCAGGATAGCAGCAAAAAGGCTGAATGTACATTCATATTTATTATGATATACCATATGTATGAGTATCTGACAAAATTTGTTCTTTTACAAGACATTTATTTATAGAGTGTATACATATATATATATGTATTTATATGTATTTTTCATTTTTTTGTGCAGAAGCAAAACAAAAAAACTGGATTTTATGATGCACGATGATGCATAATTTAATGATATTAAGTGTGCTGTCAAACGTAGCACAAAGTTGGACAGTAGCAGAATGGAACAATAAATAAACTGCAACAAATCCAGCAGTGCATGGCCACACAGTTGCTGCTCCACAGGGATGATGCACCATTTTCATAAATCCCTAAGAGCTCAGATTCTCCTTTACATGCTACAATTGTTTGGTGACTGAGTTATTTCCACAAATAGAGATGAACTTTTGAGAGAAAAGTATATGTGTGGGTGCCGTGTGTATGTATCTCCCAGATGCAGAGTAAAGACAGTTGTGTGATGTGTTGATAGTGAAAGAGGCAGATCTTTTAAACTGAGGAAAAAAGTGAGGGAAGAGTCAAAGACAGCTGCAAGAGCAGGAGAGTGCAAATGCACTGGATAGCAGAACCTGAAAAAGAAAAAAGTAGGATGGAGAAACAATGAATGATAGGCAGTCAAAGAAGAAAAAGAAGCAGACATATGAAGGGTTTAAGAAATGCAAGAGCAAAATGACTGGGTAATGGACAAACCAAGGTACAGAGAAAGACACACACCAAAGGAGTGAGAAAAAAATGGACGTGTGAATGAGATAGAGCAAGAGAGGTGAGAAAGATAAAGACAAAAAGGAGGATGAAGAGCTGTCCATAATGAGTTTTGTCCTACATTCACAAAGGCAACATTAAATCATGCTCTACTAAGCAGCACACACACTGCCAATACAGCCAGGGTTTACACATCTTCTCACTCACTGTAGTGTCCTCTGACCTTCAATCCATTGATTCACTGTCTACACATAAAATGTAGTTTTTACCAATGAGGCATCTCTCTTTAAAAAGTGCTATTCGTTTTTAATAGCACATATCCACTGAAAGAGCATACAATTAAAATTAAGGTTCTAAAAATCCAGCTCAACAGATCTGTACGACAACCATTTCTTAGCTAGAAACTACTCCTGTGCTGTCCATAAAAAGACACCAAATATGACTTCTAGCAGTATGGAGTCCAGGAATTCTTTCAGTGTCTGAAAAACAGAAATCAACACTTTACACTCCAATGTGACTGACTGAAATACACATGAAAAAGTGTTTACTAAGGCAGAGAACACATATGGTTACAAACCTGCTACTGAGGAAACCCTGCCATGTTTCTCTCTGTAGACATTTTCAAAGGGTACGTGTCACTCTAACAGTTTCATCTGTATACAAAACTGTAAAGACGAAAAACATCCCCCTGTAGCCTAATTAATAGTGAGGAATCTTTTCTACTCACTTCACTTCAGCTTGCTGTAAATATGGACTACAATTTGCGAAAAAAAAGAGATAAATGATATTACTGCGAGCTCCCGAGATTTGTTTTTATTCCAGAAGGTTTAACTAATGGCAAAAATTTGCATATCACACAACTTCATCTCCTAAGAATTCAGAACACTCCTTGGAGCTTGGAAAGACACCATGAAAACCAGGTAAACCCTGTAACTTTGTTCTGGCACAAGAAGGCAGAAAGAAAGAGCCCGTGGAGGCAGTTAGCTGCAAGACAAGGCAGGGTCAGATTTTATTACAGTGACATCAAAATAACACCTCACAACCCTTTACAAAAGTGCACAAAGGGAGTGCTGCTTTTTGACTGTTCTCTTTATAGCTCAGTCTACACCACCGAAGTACCGTTTTAATCTTTTGTGCTGTCCAGGCAAGCTTCATGCATTTGCAAATCCCTTTGCAGTTATATGCTTGCCAAGCCATTTTGGGTGGAAACCTTTTGGAATTCATAGATTTCTTTCTTTCTTTCTTTTTTTTTTTGTATTTTAATACTCTGTAATGATGTCACTGTCCTGTTACTTTAAAAAAGTCATCAAAAAAGTTTTCCTTTGTTTTGCATTTTGTTTTACTTGCAGAATGATGAATGTGAATATGCATAGCATGTAGAGAAAGTGCACAAGGCTACAGAAGTTTGGGAGCTTCCCTCCAGCATAAGGTGCAGCAAAGTACTTTGATGACAAACCCTTTGTAGCCAGGCCTCGTACCAGAGACCTCACAAGACAAAAAAAGTACAAGCTCATGTTTGGTGAGGGCCCGTTTAGCCCAAGGCTTATAATGTTTCTTTCTTAGTTTAGCATGTTAGCATGCTAATATTTGCCTATAGACGGTACTAAGGAATCAAGACTACACCACTCAGCAGATCCTGAGTCAAGTCTTCACATCATTATTTAACAATCCATCAAGTTTTTAGAACCGACTTGAATGCCAACAGCAGCATTGTTAGCATGCAAAAACACAGCTGCAGTCTGTTTAATAAACTAAAAGCGTTAGCGTGACCAACAACGAAAACAGAAGTAAATGTGCAAGTAGGTGTTAAAAAATTTAAGTCCTTGAGTCAAGCATCAAAACATGTAAAATATGTTAACGAGGCACAAGAAGTCACAAAAAGTCTGCGTCATTTTTCAGCGAAACTGCTGTACTTACAGTGTACAGTAATTTTGAATATTCTCCAGGCTTCAGCTGACACAAGTGGTCAAATCAAAAGTTATCAAATGGCAGAAGTCTGTAAAGCATAATTAGCTGTGTATAATTAGGTGGCAAGCTAATGAGTGGTAATCACAGTACTGTAGAGCCATTCTTTTATCTTTTGCATGTGCATTCCAGTCAGTATTCATGCAGTAGTACACAGCAGTATAGCTTCAAAGATGATCCTTTTATTTTAATAATACTGAGACAGTAATTGGTTCTTAATATTCATGATCACAAAAATGCTGTTCTGGAACTTTTTTTTTTTTTTTGCCTTCTCAGCCTGTAACCGTAACAGTAGTCTGGCTGTCTGTACAGTCTGTGGGAGAATGACTTCAGGCAGGCCAGTGGTCTACTGACAGCTATTTCCTAATGATCTCCCCACAGATATTTCATATCTGACAAAGTGAAGCTACTGTAGAGCTACTGGAGAGATGGTTCACTTTTTTACCATTTGATTATTGAGAACTAATCAAAGCTTAGTTCTCTTTTGGTTCTGAAAGAAAAAAAACCCTACTATTAGACCTCTTTCACATATTGTCATCTGCCAATCACCCTCCTTTAACATTCAATCCAGTTTCCACATGCACATATCTAAATCAGAAAAGCTAAAGAATAAAACTTCCACATCAGTAGCTCACAAACAAATCATGTATTTAATCACTAGAGACTGGTACTTACTTGGGAGAAGACTGTGTGAAAATAAAAAGCACAAAGAGTGACCAAATCACACATTTCACTTTACTGTATCACACAGCGTCGTGCCATTGTAACGAATGTTCTCTGAAATTTCTTCTTCTTAAAGTCCACCATGCCGTTCAAAGCTACTCTCAGTTGCATAAGTGGAGTTTAGCGTGCAAATAATTGAGTAATTTAAAGGCAGCGTAGGGGAAGACTGAAGAGGTTGAAAGGAGAGAAAAATACATAGACCCTAGGTACCCATGGAAATAGCAGTTAAGGTCAGTGGTGGGAATGTTTGGGCACGAGCTGGAGCAGAACAGTATGAGAGCAGCAAAGTGCTGCAGGCCACAGGGGAATACCCTCCACTAAGCTAGAAAGAAACACTCACAGACTCACGCAGCAACAGCGTAAGAAGCACTCTTGCTAAAAGAATAAACAGATCCATGCACACACTCAAGCACACTATACTAAAAATAAACATGTGCATGGATATGAAAATACACACAGGATGAAGACAGCAACCAAAACAAACAAACATGTATGTGCACCCACAGCCCTAAAAAGGTAACAAAATAATGTGATGACTAGACAGATTAAGAAACTGGATCTTTAACTTCAATTAATCATCTTAAAAGCTGCTGATTTATTCAAAATGATCTTATTAGCTCAATTTCACAACAAACTTTACCCTCTCACCTTGACAAGATCCGTTGATTTCCTCAAATCCCGGCTGGCAAACACACTTCCCAATGGGCACCAGCCACTCTCCCTCTGTGCTGCAATGCATCCTGGGAGGCTCGTATAAAGGCAGGGAGTTATTGACACAGCGGCCCACTACCTCTACCAGCTGTGAGGCTTCTGAGCCTGGGATTGTGTCAGGGAACTCAGCCAAGCTCTTCACCAAGAATGGGCAGCGTTTGTAGAAAACCCTCACTGAGACTAAAGCAATGCAGGCCCCTAAATCCTGAAATGCCAAGTAGAAGCCTTTCCGGGTCAGAGGACCTAAATCGCGGACTTCAGTGTTAAGCTTCATCACACGATCCCCAAGGTCCAGCTCAGTGAAGCTCTCATCAGCTGCTATGGTATCAATTTTGATGTACCTGCTCTCCTTCATTGCCCTGTCTTCCTCTTCTGTCATCCTGGTACCATCTCTCATCTCTCCTTCCTCCATCTCTTCTTCGTCCCCATCTGTTTCATAGTAATACATATTAAAAGTCTCCTTGCAGGTCCCGACACCCCCTGGCAGGCTGTTGCAGTCTCTCAGGGTGAACTTGAGCTCAATAAATACCCGCTGGGCACCCTCAGTCAGGATCCAGTTGGTGTGGAGCCAGTTGTTCTGGTTTTGCTCCATCACACGGCATACTTGGTAGGTGTGGATGGGAGCATAGTTCTCGTCTACTTCCCCAATCTCCTCCCACTGAAAAAGAAAAAAAACCCCAAAATATTAGTGGAAAGACCTTGTTCCTTTCAAATGATTAAATGCTTAATATTCCCATGCACATCCTGCATTCAAAACATCACTAAAGTCAATTTTACAACATGCTTAAAGTACAGAAAAATGTTTTGATGAAATGGCTTTAAATTTGTTATATACAAGAATATTTAGTAGCTAATGCATCAATGTGTGAATATTACTTTACTATGGTCACTGCTTGAACCTCCAAAGAGTCACAACATCAATTTAATAGGTGTGTGGGGATAATCGTATTTTAAAACTCAAATTTATATCGGTAGTTTTTAGCATTCTGATTTTTTAAATTAATCCATTAACAGTTACCAACAGTCAGCCCAACTACAGTTTAGTCTTAAACTTAATATTAATATTAATAATGTACCATCTTATTCTAAAAATGTAAGAGTGTAACACACAGTACAATATTACCAAAATGTATAAAGTATAAAACACATTTTTTTTTTCAAAACCATAAGTCATCCTTAGTAACACACTTACAGTATTACATCATAACATTTTCAGTCTACTAGGACAAACTTGTCTAATTAAGCATGCTTATAATTCTACATATAACAATGAAGTAAACAGTAAATTCTAGTATGTTGCCTGTATTGTTTAAAAATGTGAAATTATACTCATACAGAGAATCTGACACCGTGGTAATACTTTAAGAATGAGCAACAGAAATGCTTTTCTGAAAGGATTAACGCTGGTGTGGAAATTTTAACGGTGTGTTTGTGTGTGTGTGCATGCATGTTAGTGTGTGTGTGTGTCAAGGTATAGATAGCAAAATAATCCTCATCACTTCCACCTCATTTCCTCCTACTGCAATAGAGAGAAAGGAATGAGATCGTGTTAAAGGGTACATATGCATTTACCATGAGTGAGGGGTGGCGTTCTTGTCAGCAAAAAAAAAAAAAAAGAGGATTTAACCTGCACCTGTGTGTTCATCTGTAGCACCATATCTCTAAAGGAGAATGTGTGTGTCTGTGTGAATCCATTTCTGCATGTGCATATATGCAAATTACCTTGTCAGCATTCAAGTGTGTGTGAGCATATGCATCCATGCATGTGTGCGTGTGTCAGACAGCAGCATTAATTCCCTCTGCAGGTCTCGTGGGAGATGGCTATTATCTGCATCACTAGCCCTCTCTCATGACTAATATAGGCGCTTCATCATGTCACTGTAATATGGCCAGAGGGACCAGACTATGATCTGGTGTTATGGCTTAATAGCCCATATTAATCAATCCTTGCTGATCCATTGTATACAACCCTCTGTCTTTATCTTTTCGCTCTCTTCTCCCTGTCTCGTTCTCCAGCTGTCTTTTTTTTTTTTACACTTTCCCTGATTAAGTGTGTCTCTTTTGTTTTGTCTCTTTTGTTTTCTGATTGTAATTATTCAGTTTCAGAATCATTTGATAATGGATGCAGACATTTAAGTATTTATAGATATTGTGTGCACACGCAGTGTGTTAATAGTCTTGCACCTTTATCTTTGTAACAAGCAATTTCACTTTTAGTCTTCCTGAAATTGTTGGAAAGCGAATCATCTTATGCGATTTACTAAAACGCTGTTTGAGGATTTAAACTTTGTTCCTGAGTTCGGCTTAGACCTAGGTCTTGATTGGTGGTTTGAGTGTATTATGCTAATGAGCGTCTTCACATATATGGAGTGCAAACTATTCAAAGATATCTGTTTTTAATTGTGTGCCAGTCCCCATCTCCACCAGACCTCAGCCCAGTCAGTCCCAGTACAGACATTAAGCCTCTTACTTGTTAGATCGCACAGATCCACAAGCCTGCTCTGAGATTTACACAGCTTAACACATACACACACACACAGAGCCACACAGCGTCATTATTGGTATCCCAGCGGGGAGTTGAACAGACGACCTCCTCTCACTCTGCCTTGAACAAATTGGTTCGGCATGTGTGCTTGGAAGTGGTGTTGCCATTGTTGCAATTGGGAGTCCTCCCACTTTGTAGCTCAACTGTATTTATAGAGTTTAATTACTAATGTAAATAGGATATGATACTTGAGCTAACACTTTAAAGTGAATAATCAAACAATTATTTAGCATAACCCATTTACAAGCAAACAGCCACTAAAATGAGTAACAAAATGTTACCAAGGTTCATCCTTTGGCTTTCCAAAAAATGCCGCTGATGTAGAAACAGACTGCTCTAAGACTTTTTAGTTGCACCTACTGGAGGAACACACTTTGATCTGTGCACAGAACAGCACAGCAGTAAGGTTGCAGTTGCAGAACCACATTCATAATGTGAGGGAATGTATTGAAACAGTCAGTCTAAAAGTTAATCACACAATAAACTCACCTAATGCTAGATCTATTTCAACTTTACTTTCTTCCTTCTCAATCACTCCAGAAATAACCTCTCGATTCAGTGCATAGACCTAACTTTGTGTGCAGACTGCCTCTTCATGATGTGAAAGGGGAATGATTTTCTATCCCCACCGACAGTAAACTAGTGGATTTACCAGGTCATGTTTTTCAGAAGACTTAGACAATATCCTAGTACCTCAGAAACAACTGTGACCAATTACATCAATCAGGACAACTTTATGTTACATTGGTTTTCAATCTATTTTCACAAAGCTAATGGTAAGCTAACAACAATATATTTTGTCAAGCAGCAGGGTTTTGAGAAGCACATATATGTCATTACTTTGTCACACTAAAGCACAACTATCTGCATGACTTGGAATTTTTTTGCCAATTTGGAAAAGCTGCTATTCCTGTAGGAGTGCAAATGGTCCCAACACTCAGTCTAAAGAGATTAAGATCTCTTTCATTTGTGTGTCATTTCATCTCCACTTTGCTCCAAACTAAAAAAAAAACAACTCCCCTATAGGCATCCTTCTAGCTCCTCATTAGTGTGTGTGTTTAGTTTTGGGGTTTTTTGGACTGTTATATGTGTATTTTTGTGTGTCACATCTAGTCTGAAGACCCCCTGTGGTTGTGCTGAGTGCCTTTCCGGCTGCAAGTCTACAACGCTGTAACCAACTTATTATTATCACCCATTACTGCTGACCATCATGACACTGTAATAGAACTGGCCCTTTTTCTTCTTAACACTACCAGTGCCACTACTCCCCACACACACACACACACACACACACACACACACACACACACACACACACACACACACACACACACACCTCTTTCCATCTATGGCCTCCTCTCTCATTCCCCTGATTTATTTTTTTTCACCCATGTCTATCATCGTTTTCCCTTTGTGTCCTTTATTCTTACTTTAATTATACAATCTTAAAGTCTAACAAAGTGAATGCAGGTTGCCTTCTTCCTCCTCTGACTTCTCATCTTCCAATATTTCCCTGATTTCAGTTAACCTCTCTAATTTTTTCAAACTACTTTGTCTTTCTTGCAACACTGCAACACTTATTTGGCTTCCCCATTCACTTCAACTTGTCCGCTTTCTTTTCTTTCTAACTCACCTTGTCTTCCTTTCATCTTTCTACTGTAACTGGAAAGAAAATCAGCTAAATAGTATATAATCTGCTGCACAAAACAAGCCTGCTGTAAGCTGTCATTGGGATATCATTTAGCATCTGTGCTCAGCCACAGTTCTTGAAGTCTGTTCGGTACTTTTGGCATTAGCCTGTCTTTATCTTCGGTCAATTGAGCACAGTGAATCAGTGGATACAGCTGATGAAAAAGAGCTCTCTAACTGGCTGTTCAGCCAAGGGAATCAGTGATTACATCAATTTAGTCTGGTTTTGCTTTTTTTAAATTTCACCTCATAAATGAAACTGTATGGTAGAGTTGAATGACTCTCTGATTACCTAATCAGTGAGCAGTTAAACGTAAAAGATTAATTGTACAGTGTGTTGTTAGAAACTGAAAAGTTCTGAATCATGAACTTCAGAGTGCCAAGTACTGAAGCTGTTTATAATTTCATAAGACTGCAAAACACATAAACAAATGAAGTATTTTGTCACTATAACAAGCCAATTATAAAAGGTATCAGTAATTTTGGGTGTAATAAATATACTTAAATAGCAGTTAATTATGTCGAGGATACCACAAATATCTTGGCCAGTTTCTCTAATTATTATGTGCCAAAGTTACAGTCCTATTCAAAAGTCTGAAACCACCCCTCCTGCCTTTATATTTTGCTTCCAAGGAGTCTGAGGTTCTTGTAATTTTTTTAAAGTGGTCTTGAGCAATTGTTCTCCAGGCTTTCTGAAAGTTTTTATTTGGAAAATGGATACCTTTTCACACATTTTCAGTCCAGTTCTTGTATTTAACCACTGTCAGAGATTTTTTTTTGTTGTTGGTTTTTTTAGCCACTTAAATCTCACCTATGAATCATTCAGGCAAAAAAGGTCCCTATCTGGAGGAATAGACCAGTGTTTTGTCCACACATAACAGATCATTTAGCAAAGAATTAACTTTAAATTCTACCTTTAGACACTTTCTTACAAGAACCCTGTTGCAAAAACACACAAATTTCTAATTTATTTAGTTAAAGCTATGAAAAATGTCAACAATAACACAGTCTGACAGGCATAAAATAGTAACAGTAAAACAAGAACTAGAGGAAACAACAGCAGATGAACAGTATTTGAAAGTCCTTAAGAAATATGGAACAAGGCCCTTCCCGGGGGTGGCTGTAGAGAAGCCATTCTTAAGGAAGGGAAACAGGGAGAAATGGTTGAAGAATGCTAAATTACAAAGGAACTGGGCTGAATTACGTAGAAATGGGTCTGATGGAGTGATGAATCCAAATTATAAAAAAATGACTCAAATCACAGTCAACACGTAAGAACGAGGTCAGAAGAGAGGTACAACAGTGAGTGTCTAACATGGTGGAAGCTCTGTCATAGTTTGAGGCTGCATTTCTGCCAGCGGTGTTGGAGATCTTGTCAAAATTGTGTGGAATTATCAACAAAGAAATATCAATACTATCTGGAAAGCATGAGAGGACTTTTAAAATGTCCTTCAAGAACCCAGAAGAACTATTCTTGCAGACTACTTAAAGAAATTACAAGGGAACTTGCCTGAGGCTGTATTGAAGAATAAAGGTGGTCATACTAAATATTGACTTTCCAGCTCATTAGAATTGTACAAACTCTGCTTTTGCATTATATATAATGCATGTATGTTTGCACATTTCAATAAAACCCTGCACACGCTCCCCATTTTCCTAGCAAAACATAAAGAATTGGTGGCCCAAGATATTTGAACAGCACTGTGCGTGGTGGTCTTTTTTTATGTAGAGCACATAACTAGAATTTATTATATGACCCTAAACATCTAAACATAATTAATTAAACATAAAAGTCATATCCAAACTATCAGTAAATGCTCCTCCACTGGCAATAGGGAGATATACAGTTGATATCAACATTGAAAAAAAGTTCAAATGTTGATGAATCAAAACTCCTCCATGTTTAGCCTCAATTACGACAGCATTTCTTGCTCAGTCTTTTCATGTGCAAACAATTGTCAGTCTCTGGTGCTGAAAAATGAAACCAAATAGTGCAGTTTCTTCACTGGCCAGATGAGGCTTGGCCTCAAGTCAATCCTAATAGAACTTAGGGTAAAATAAGCAGAAAAAAGTAGCATGTTTACAGCCTGTTTTAAAAAGCTGTTTTGGTCTTTCCCCCATTCACATGAACACACAACACCACAACAAGTTCAATAATTGCCTTATCATCCGCTCTCTACCTATGATTACATCCCAGTGAAAATAAAGCTACTATATTTTACCTTTTAGATTTCCAATTTCCAATTGCTATTGTCCTTATTTCGGGAACTTTCTCCTCTATCAAAAATAGTTTAAGATGAAAGCATTCTGTTCTCGAGATCAAAGAAATACTGGTTTCTCATGCTTCTCATGCATATCTTCATCTGGAAAAATCCCATTTTATCGTTCTATATATCCAGTTCTCCCTACTTCTCTTTCCATATTGCCAGAATAAAGATCCAAGTCTCAATAAACAAAAATAACTCTGGGTACCAGCCAGCGAGGCCTGGTGATTTTTTTTCCACTTAGACTTCCAAATTAGATTAGAAACAGCAACTTCCAGAGGTCTTTTTAAACTTCGGTTAATGTTGAGCTTGTGTATAGAGAAAAGATGTGGATAAAGAAGCGAAGAAACAACAACTCTAAACAACAAAGTTCAAGGAACTCATCGTAAACACAAACCAGCTTTTAGAAACAGGATTTTATAACACAGTATTCATGATTTTCCACTCCAAGTATCCAATTTCAAGCTACCATGTAAATCACTAGAGTGTTTCACTCTCCTACTTCAAGACATTTATCTGTTACAGTAATTATGCTGTGTTTGGTGTTACTGCATTCTCTGAAATCTGTCCAAGTTTTTCAAGGTCATCCATCACATTTTAAGACACATTTAAAGCTCTTATTTTAATCCCTTTTGTTTAAATTCAAGTTTAAAAAACTGTCAAATCTTTACTTTAAAAAAAAACAATGCCAAAGGAAGCAAAGAGAAGAGTAAGAGTCAAAGGCAAGTAGAGGACAAGAATAAGAAGAAATTGGAGATGAGGAGTCTTGCACATGTTCAGGGACATGGAAGAATGGAAGTAAAGGCAATGATGGGGATGAAGGGAAGAGGAGAAAACCAGGAATAAATCAAGCCATCTGGAACATGAGACTTAAAAAAAATCATTAAATAAATAACTTTCGTGCCTTTTCAAGTACTTATTTAGCCAAAATTTGAAGTGTGAAAGTGTGTGCTTGTGTGAAAAAAAGTCCAAGACTGCAAATAGTGTGCTGTTGTACCAACACTGAACACGTTATAATGGCCAACTGGGAAATAAAGACATGTTTGGTGTGTCTTTGTTAGACAACCCCCCAAAATGAGTCGTCTTAAAAAGCAGCTGAATATAAACATAACAACTAATTAAGACATCGTTAAGGGATCCTTGGATTGTCTAATGAAGTCCTTTATTTCCTCTCTCCATCTCCCCTAAACGTAGTTATTTATGCAGCTGTACTGTTAAAAACCCGCACGCCATAATGAAATCTTCATTAATATGATTGCACATACGGCTGCTTTTGTCAGCACTATCTTTCCCATCTACATACCGCCACAGAGTGGGCTGTGATTTGAATACTCAAAGCTAAGAAAATGCTATGGTCAGCACTATTGGTACGGTGTGTATAGCTGCATCTTTTCAGAGAAGATTTGCCAGTAGGAGATTTTTAATGTGGATCAAATCGATGCACAAAACATTTCTGTTTAAATAAGCCACGGCACTGTAAACCCCCAGATGTTCCACACTTCCATTTTTCACGTAAGTATGACAGACTCAGTTGTAGCTTAATGTCTGATGTTCTAAGGTAGTATTGAAAATCGAAAAGACATTAATCATTTTTAAAGCACCATTTTTCCTCATTAAAATACACTATATAATACCATGAAATAACAATTTAGTAAGTCTAGTAAGTCATTCTCTAATTAGCCTTCACCTTGGGAATACTTGGAAATGGAAAGTCAACTCCTGGCTTGAGAATAAAATATTCCATGGTGACTTTCAATATATTATTCATGAATTCAATTTACCCTGATAATGAACTGAAAGTTCTTGGAAATAAAATGATCTTTCACCTTGATAAAACAAAAGAATAACTTACAGTATGCTTCAGTGTAAACTATAATTATAAGTGTCTTTTGATTTACACACAAATGAGTTTACTTTCCTAATGGGTAAGAAAAAAAAGATCACTAATCATGAATCAAAAACATCATAATTGCTAACAGCTGACTGCAGCATCTGTAAAAATGGAGATTTAGTATTTGTCTAATCTCACCCACACTTTTATAAATCAACACCTTTTCGATACATCTTAGAAAGAGGTATACTCACCCCATTCTTAGGGTAGGCCACCCATCCCAGGTCTCCCATCACAGAGCGGGAATCCAGCAGGTTCACTGTTGAAGGTTGGGAATACAAAGAATTGTTAGTAAAGATGAGCAACAAGCTGATTCATTAGAAATGCAAAAGGAAGAAGAAATATAAATCCTCACTTTGTTTACCCCTCCCTTATTATACCAAGTCACCAAGATAAAATGATTTACACATATTCAGCTAATGAAGGCCAGTGCTTGCTGCATCACAAAGCCTGATTGGTGAATAGACTCAACTGGATGTGCTAAGAACTGATGACACCTTAGTCACAAAGAAATGCTTAAGAAAATAGAAGCCAGACATTATACCTATTACAGATTCATTCATCAGAGCAAATATTTGCCCAAGTCAAAGGATTTCTATCCACATTCATTTGTCAAAAATAATTCCACATATAAAATCTATTGAATTAGAATGTGTGCGTGAATGAGAATGTGGGATCTTGCTAACCAAAAACTCCCACACAACTTTGTACGCACAATTCAGTGTCTGCAACACAACTCAAACTCAAACTAATCCATTAAAAAAAGGAAAAACTCCCTGCTCAGCTTCCCGGCTGAAAGCTGTCAAGTGCAATTACTTGATCACTTCAAATCCTTAAAGTGTGTTTCCATCAACTCTTGTGCAAGACTGGTAACAGCGGAATCTCGCAAGTTGCGTGTGTGCCTTCACATGCTTCTTCCGCATCAAATGCACAACAGGTCTTGACAAAAGAGCCTCTCGTGAAGGCAATTGTCATCTCAGTTTTTTGACATATTTGGAGGCACTAAACAATATTCTCTTTAGTGGCTTGTTAGTTTTATCTCAACAAAAGCACATGTCAACATCTGGAAAATATTAGATGTTTACTGAACCTAAGCTCTCATTATAAACATACTGGATATGGCTGAGATAGGCAGATGTTAACACCCAGGTGCAGAATCTGACTAAATCATTGTGGCCACATGACTGGGCGAGAACAAAGCAGGTTAACACGTAGTATATTAATGATGTGACACAGTTTACAACACCGTATGCTGTCATAAACTGAGCTCATATTCTGTTAAAGCAGAGTTCAGTTTTCTTTATCTCCTCTACGATAACATTTAGCTTGTTCTTTGTTTGATACAATGTGTACTCAAACAATAAAAGAAAAGTCCAACCAAGTGACCCATAGACAAGCTTTTATACTTGAAGCAGATTAAGAGATAGACATTAGAAAATATTGCTAACTGAAGCAAACATTATCTGTATCTACCTACAACAGCAGACAAAGGGGATACTTCTCCTTGCCGCGTCTCTCTACCTGTTTTTATGACTAAGTAGTTCATGTCTAAATTGAAGCCTTTATTCTATTTTGGTTAAGCTCTGTCACATGTTTAACTTCATAAGAAATCTTTTTGCATCTATGTTGTAAACATGAAATCTGATGATGAACAACAAAAAATAAGACTGGAAGTGAAAAACAGAAATTGCATTTGAGTCTAGCAGGGGACTGGTGGACACACTATGCATTAGGAGACATTTTTCTTTAACCCATCACAGCTTAGCCAGGTTGGTAAAAACAAATCTTTAAGACTTAACCTCCTAAAAATCTTGGATAAGGTAAAACTTCTGCTGTTCTTTAAAACAGGTTTTCACATGTAACATTTACACAAACCAACCATTAATGTATGTAAAAAAAAAAATATCAGCCAACTATCCAAAAACACAATTTCAGAAACATTGGTGACTTTCTGACCAGCTGTTGAGTGTAACATTTACAGTTACATGTGCTGTCATAAAACAACCAAACTACACATGAACCCTGCCCTAATGTAAACAAAATGATAGGCATCCATAAATAATCTGCATCACAAGGTGTACTGGTGTATGCAGCGTTGCTCAATATCTCAGACACAGACGTTCTGCAACCCCGAGCACCACACAAACACACAGACGTAGACACACCTCCTGTCTTACTGTCTTCACTGTTCTACAGAGAATAATAAAAGATGTCCTTAGGAGGCGATTAGACAACTAATTAGGCCATAAAGAAGAGATAAGTGATACTGAACTAGATCATAAGGGATATGTTACCTCTTTCCCTCTCTTGTTCTCTCTAAGGATTAAACCACCTAACAAGTTAGAGCTCGGCTATGACAATGATCTATAGCACTTATTATTAAAAGTCATCTCAGCTAAATGAATGTAGTGATTTAAAGTCTTGAGTGACATTACTTCAAGGATACATATTTTAAATCCTTTGAAGGATGCGGATTTTTAACATTGGAAATACTGATAAAATTCTCCTCAAGTTAAGTGTTGTTGCTGTTAGACAAAGGACATTTATTTTCAGTTACACTGAAACTATGCAGTTTTACTCCTTGACCTAAGTTATCTTTAACAGTCTCGTGTGTAACCATATCTTACCTGTTACTTTTACCTGCACATATGAAATGCGCAATTTTAATTAATGCAGTCCCCTCATCTTTTTTTCTTTTTTCGCTGTGTGTACCTTGTGATGTTTGATTTTGACAATTTACGTGTTAGCTCAGAGTTCTCTGGGATTAATGGTCTGTTTTCTCCTCCCACACAGAGAGAGGCAGACAAATATTCTTTCTTTCAAGCCATTTGGTGTAATTACTCCAGATTCACCATTTCCATTTGATCAATGCCACAGCCAACAAAAAGTAAAGTGAAAGCTTTTAAAATCCGTTTAGGCTCCCAAAACCCCATATCTTCCTCGTGTCACACATCATGATTAATCAAACACAGTAATAATGTAACAGATGTGAGGCTCTGGGATGTACTCTGAATTTCATTAGTTTTTTAAAAATGAGCTGATTAGTTTCAAGAGACGGAATTTTCAATATGGTAATGTGTGCACAACTTCCTTTTTATTTATTTTAATTTTTGAACAATTGTATCCTGATTTAGTAAGTAAGTCATTTAAATGTACTTAGTGAGACTGGCGAATAAGTGAAAACCAAACATTTACATGAGGTTAGTAGCATGCTGTCAGATAAGAACTTCCTCTTTTTCAAAACAAAACCTGAGATGGGCAAGTGGCCAAAATACCCAAATATTTTTCAAATTTGTCTACACAAGCAAAAAATAAATTCCTTAATTGTATTTTTTTTAACTAATTACAATTAATTAGTCAAATGAGAGAAGAGGCTAGTTTAATTATGGGCTTCACTCACCTCTCCAATTATGCATGCAGTGCTATGGTGATTATCCTTTGCAATGCAAATATCTGTCAAATGAATCTAACGTTGGTTTTAAATGGTTAACCTCTGGTAAATGGTTCTTGACTGGCTGGGTGTTGAACAGCTTCATTTCTGGTGTTTGGTTAAGTAAAAGTTTAATATCTTTTCTCTGCAAATTAGAATGAGATGAATAGGTTTTAACTTGATAGTTGAAGACAACAAAGAAAACAAATGTCTGCGTATATGCCAGATGTGAAAGATCAAATGCTGGCATGTTTTTTTTATTTCCCCTTCACTCACTTCATTGACTCCATCCTGAAGCTTGGCTTTAAAAAGGCTTTGGCTTAAAAAAGGGGGGTATTCAAGTATTTTGACAGCAGGTTTTGATACTAATGACGAATAAATGTAGGTGTATTTTAACCACATGCATATTTTCATTATTTAATGGAACAGTGCACCTTATCACATTAAGGATATATTCATAAATTGAACACGAAACATCATGATTTCCTGGATTCAATAAAAAAGAAAGAAAAGAAAGAAAGATATAATATAAACAATCTTTGTGAACTTTTCATGTGCTGGCCAATGACGCCCTGCTAAACGCTCCAGGACCCCTCAGTGTCCTGTGGCCAAATATTGAGAACTTTGGTGAATATAAACTTTTACCAAATAAATCTGCCATGTGGAGAATATGCTGCTTGATGAATGTGCTCTCTTTCCCGGATAATGCTGTCTAATAGCTCCAAACAATGGTATTCATCTGGAGCTATTAAAATGCTGCTCATGCAGACAATGGCGTGGGAACAGTATTTGGCAGACTATTTTACACTTCTTACTCAGTTTTTTGTGCCTACATTGTCAAATATTTATCCTTATTTTATGCCACTTTACAGTTGCCCACTTTTCACATTTAGTAGGACAGTGTAGGTGTGCATTTGTTCAGATGATAAGAATATTGCAGGTATTTTGCAATATACTGTGGAACTGAGGAAATTTATGAGCGGTCACAGATTAATCTGACATGATAAGTGCTGAAAGAACCAAACATGAACAAACCTATAAAGGAACAAGGCAAGCCCAAACTAAATGAGTTTTCAGGGAAATTAAGTTATTGTCACACCTAAACGTCAGCATTTTAATAAGTGGGAAGCCAAGCGGTAAATTTAATTTTAGAGTCGTTTTACAGTAACTACCGAGAGAGAAAATAAATAAATACAAAAATAAAAATGTGAATTTGCATTCTTCGTCCAGTCTATGGTGAGCACCTTACACGCTAAAGACAAAAATGCTAAAGAGTGATACGGAGATTTTTGCAGCGCACTGTGCGTCTGTTGGCGCTGCCATGTCCTCAGAGGAATGGTTATCAGAAAGAGACATGTTCTGTCCAAAGGTCTTTTTTTATTCGACCCTTTACAGTTTGGGAACACAGAGTCATTGCACACACGGGGCACACAGCTGTCATAAAGATAATCTGTTTGTATTAATATTATATACGACCTCTTTCTGCCGTCAAACGGCTCCAGAAACGAATAGACCAGCCAAGGAGTCTGAGACCGATGGTCTGGGCACCAGCTGTGGTACGAGCAGACCTTTAACCGCTTTTCGGCGCCCGTTAAAGCCTAACCAAACAGCGCTGTCAGTAACCCTAAATCCTTCCTGTTTTAGTTTACCTTCGTTTGCGGGAATGCACCACGCTCCAAGAAATGCCAGGCTCCAAATCCATGTCCATGTCACCAACCGAATGCCACAACTCCACCAACGAGATTGCATGGCGCATCCAAAAAAACCCAAAACCAGCAACAAGATTTTTTTCTTAAACAACAGCAGTTTCGGTCAGAACAGAAGGGGAAAGCGTAGTGAAACCATCTGTCGCGTTATGAGTCCGCTCAGAAAGATGGGGATCATGTTATGCGGCGGCAAGAAGGAGGCAATGAGGAGCCGAGTGCGCTCTGGTTTTGGGAAGGCGGGCAGCGCGTCGGGAGGCGGAGTGAAGCTCAGTCTCTCCAATCACAGACCCTCCACAGGTGAACCCCACTGCCGCTGAACTCATTTCTCCAATAATCGATTACCCCTCACTCATTACTACCTCTGTTGACCGTAAAAGCATTACTTACCGTTCGTATTAAGTTGCCCTCTCCTGCTCTGCGTTTCTGCACGATTGAGACTTGCTACAAAATTGGATTTGTAAAGAACAGAGCGCAGGTACTTTGAGGTGTTTTTAAAAAGAAAAAAAAAACATATCCCCGTTGTTTCAGTCCAGCTGCATTGCTTTCAGTTATGTGGGTTATCAGTGCTTGTATTCAGTTTTTGACAACATGTTTATAACGCAACAACTGCCGTTTTAACTACTGAGAGAATGTTTAAAGACGCATTATTTGACTGCTGCTGCAGCAGTGTTTGCTTTATTATCTTTCAGTAGTTCTTGGTGTATCACGTCAGGGAACAACAGACTGTAAAAGCAAAAGCAACCCTTATTTAGTAGGATAATTTACTGGTAATACAGTTATTGTAGTATTAACATCTTCTGTAGTAGTGAACAGGATGTGGATTTCCAATAAATATTGCCTCTGGGCAGCATTTCCAGCCCCTGTGTCTCATATAATCACTGTGGTTTGTGGACTTTATAGATCATTTTCAGGCTACAGACAGCTGACAATGATGGTCTGTCTCGCTCTGTGGTAGCCCTGTGTTAGACCAGTGACTGCTTCTAGTCCTGTGATAGCTGGGATAGGATCCTCCACACTCGTTGACTCTGGATTGGATCGGCGGAAGAAAATATTTTTAACACTATATTTTTTTTCATGCTTGGCATGCAACACAGTTCTTGACAAAGAGCTATACATCTATGTTGTATCCATCAATGTTGAGGGTTCTTTAACTGATGGTTTCTCACCCCTGTCTTCTTCTTATTTCTTCTGTGTTCTGCAACGCTTTTAGCAGTAAAAAAAAATTAATTAAATATTTTTTTAAAAAAGAAGAAAGAAACTACTTTGTAACCCTGATTTTTAATAGAAATATACAACTTAGTTTTACATAAACCTAAAGTATGAGTCTACAGGTATACTAATTGTGTAATCACTGATTATCCCATCTAGATGAAGACTTCTTTCTTAAGAGGTTTAATTCAAGGCTTTCAGTTTACTTTTATCTTTTATCTTATCTTTTAATGTCAATTCAGTGTACTAAGACAAACTGGAACAGTCTCCAAATACTTTTTTCATTTTTCATAATATTTTTTATTGAGTTTATTTGCTCCAACTAAAAACACACAAACAAAAAAAGTGCACCATCAGCCATCTCGGTACAATTGTCTTGCTTTCCAGTTAAATGTGCTTTGGTGTATTTGAGTTTTAGTTTCTTATAATCTGTGTTGTAAGATTATAATTCCTCAAACTGCCTAAAATCAGTTCATAATTTTTGAATGTGAGACTTTAAGAAGTTGTATGTTGATTCTGTGATGTGAGCTTTCCTTTCCTTTGTGACCATCTTCTACATTTTCTCTGTTACCTTTATCCATTTAGACCAATTAATGCCGTATCTCTTTGTATTTTTATCTCTGTTACTTATTTGTGTTTTCTGTATGTGTTTTGCTTTTCACTTTTTCTTCCTCTCTCTCGTTCTCTGTGGTGAAATTACATTCTTTAATCACTAAGCAATTCGTGGTGTTATTCACATGTGTTACCCTGCTGACACCTCCTACATTCCTTGTGTATGCACACAGATCTACGCATATATAACACATGGATAGACACAGGTATTGATTTCTCTCTCACCCCAACTTGGAAACACATCAAGATACTCAGTGACCTCGCTGATAGGCGCACAGGGCCCCACGTTTTGTTTTTGCTACAGAAATTGAACAACCTCGGATTTTAAATATTGCATCCTTTTAAATATGTGAAAAAATTGTTTGCCAAGCACAAATGCAACTATAGGTGTAATTCCAAGGTGGTAGTGTATTGTAGACGTGTAGGGGTCTGATCAGCAGTGACAGCGGGTGTGGAGGTGGTTCTGGGATGCCAGAAACTGTTGTTGTCTCCTAGAGGTGTCGGTTTAATTCTATAAAAGGTCTGCGGAGGAAAGTGTAAGAAAAATTCACCCCGCAAGGAGCCTTACCATCAGATGAATCTTCTCATTTTTGTTGGTTGAGAATGCATTTTTGTTGTTCTACGCCTGTTTGGTAAATGGGTGGAAAGA
This sequence comes from Mchenga conophoros, assembly GCF_057382185.1. Classification (NCBI taxonomy): domain Eukaryota; kingdom Metazoa; phylum Chordata; class Actinopteri; order Cichliformes; family Cichlidae; genus Mchenga; species Mchenga conophoros. The sequence continues at coordinate 39,103,621 of NC_140532.1, forward strand.
GTGAGGTTTCACTTTTAGATATTTTTAGGTCAGCAATAATGGAGTTATATAAAAGCAAGGATGGACAGGTGGAATTCCCTAAAATAGACGATGCAGGAAGTGGTAGGCATTCTCCAGATGTATCAGTTTTAGGATACAACAGCTGCACTCAGACTAAGATCCTCAAACAAGATTAGATTAGCCATGAAAATAATAATAATAATAAAAAAGAATTTGTATATATTTTTTTTCTTTTGGGGGATGCAGCATTCATTCCAACATTTATGTTTTGTGGGTCTCTACTAGCTCTGTCCTTTTAGTTGCTAAATACACCACTAAGTTCACCATCCATTTGTTGACTCTGTGTGTCTTCCATTTCGTGCCAGACAGGCAGTGTACAGTTCATCAGAGCTGTTTTGCGGCCTGTGACAGGCTGGGCTCTGCATGGCAGAGTAATAACTCTCTATGTGACTCTGAGTATCTGTGCTTTTCCTATTAGCAAATGTATATATGGCCAGTTAAAGATATAGAAAAAGACAATACTGCTTCACAACAAATTGCAGATATTGTCCTTTTGATGTCTTGTGAAGTTTTCTTTAATAACAGTATGGCCAGTAAGTTCAAATTACACATATTAGTAAATACACATGCTAAAATAAATAAATAAATAGGCATGCCATTCATCTGAAAACCACAACCATTTCCCATTTTGTTCATTGGTGGCAGAATGTCTTTTTTATCACTACATGGTAGAGCACCATGAAGCATTTTCCAAAACCAGTGGCTTGGTGCAATCAGATGTGATGGTACCTTGGGGGCTGAATAGTCAGCTGGGATTTTGTGTCTGCTCACTCATGACAGTAGGGGAGGGAAAGGGAAAGCAAGGTCAGAGAGGGTCAGTGCAACACACACACACACACACACACACACTGTAAATACTGTAGAGGTTTGCCTGTCTCCTCCGCTCTCTCGCACACACACACACACACACACACACACACACACACACACACACACACACACACACACACACACACACACACACACACTTGTTGCAGTGAGCGTCTTGTTGGCACAGTGCACATTAAACACCTTTGTTGCAAGCCTAGGGAGTCGAGACTGGCCTGGCCTTCCAGCTGAGAAGATCTCACTTTACAACTAAATAGCTGACTCTAGCATGTCTTCTTTTTTGTACATATTTACCATTTGGCATAATATTTCTAGTATTTACAGTAATCCGGTTGGAAGGAATCTAAGCTTTTCAACCTTTTAAGCTGTCCGTATGTAACCAAATGCCTTTTACCCATATGAACATGCAGTCCTATAATTGCAGTGATTTCTTTTATTCTCGCCATATTACTAATATGAAGAACATATAATGTTGATATGTTTTTCCCAGGGTGTAACCATAAAAAAATAAGTTTATAAATGCATGCACGTTATATACAAACATGACATTACTGTGTATTTTAACCCCAACACAAAGATTCATGCACACACATACAGTATTATCACCCAGTTCCCCAAATAATCAGCTTTTGGACTTGACCAGCTGGCCCCTTGTTGAAGGGAACTCTGGGATTTTTCAGAATACCATGACATTAAATAGTGAAACACTACAACACATTTGGCTTTAAAGGGATATTTCAACTTTATTACAGTATTCCTTCTAGAACATTCCCACCATGATGTGTAGAAACTGTAAGAGAATAGAAATGTTTCTGTTTAGGGCTCAAGAAGAGAATGATGAACATTTTTACTTTTCACAACAGCAAGAGTATTTCTAGTTACTATCATGAATTTTGGCTGCCTTTTTTGGCAAAGTTCCAGAGGCCTTCTGTTGTGCATGCTGGCACACTCGAGCACCTACCATGAAAAAGAGGCACCATCATGTTAACAGCTAAACTTTGTCTTTCCCAATTGCAGAAGGGTACACTGCTAAGCAAGCTGAAAATAGACAGGTTTTCTTTGCATTAGCTGGCTCAACAAAGTAGTAAGTAAGTAAATTAGATCCCAAAGTTATAGTTACAATGGTGAATCCGCAATTTATTTGTTAACCAAGGTATTTTTTTATGTTATTGTCCTCTGCACAATATGGACTGATCAACCTCTGAGGAATTGGTCACAGGGCTGGAAAAAAAATGTTGTAAATTTGGAAGTTGGTTTTCTGTTGCTTCTGAGAAGTGGTTAGCAATGTTTTATAGCAAGAATGTCCTGGGTTTGAGTCCAGCTTGGGCTGTTCTGTGTGGAGTTTGATGTTTTCCCTGTGTCTGCTCGGGTTCAGTCTGAAAACTCTGGATACTCTCATAGTCCAAAAACATACACGTTAGTTTAACCGGTAATTCTAAATTGGCCATATGTGTGAATGCAAGTGTGAATGGTTGTTTGTGTCTCTGTGTTAGCCCTGCAATAGCCTGGTGGCTTGCCTACAATCTGAAGTTGGATCAGTTGTTAAGAAAATGGCTAGATTTACTTCTACAACTTAACTAATATGTATCAGTTTTCTAATGTGGAACATCAGCACAGTGCAGACCAATCAGAAATATTTATTCTGTTCATCTACTGAATGCATGTTAATTCCCCTGTCAAACACACATTTGCACTGCTGTAATTGTATTACTTCCATTTACGGCCTCACAAATGTACAACTCAACAGGCTTGCAAATATAATTTTCTAAAGTTGGCACGTTTTACTGTTGAATTAATTTTAAAACTGAAAATAACCTCCACCTGAACAGGTGAGGTACAACATACATTACTGCTGGAGTCATGTGAAAAGAGAATATTCTGGGTTTAGTCTCACCATAGCTCCCTAACCCATTAATCTTTTTTCATATTACACCCCCAGGTCTGCTACAGGTTCCATAGAGGAAGAGACCTGTCCTAACTGATGCACTGGTAGCTCCAACGGGTTGCTCAGGTTGACTGTTCATTCAGGAGAGGACAAACAATCTGGGAGATAGTGTCAACATCATTAGTTGTTCAACTCTCACGGTGAACCTCCTTGCTGTCAGGTAAGAAAAAGAAGCTGACAACATCATCATGACTCTGTAGAAAGAGCGGGCAGGTCTGACAGATGTTTCCTTATGGCACCGTGCTGTCTAAAAGACAGTTAAGTATCCAACTGTCAAGCGACCTTCAAGCACCACAAATGGACTCCAGTGTAGGGAGGAATAAGGAATAACAGAGCTTCTTCTTTCTGCACTTTTGATGCAAATAAAACAACCTACATTGCCTTTCATAGTTTACTAACTGCTTGAGTAGTTATCTGCCCTCAAACAAAGTTATACATTTCAAATTCTCTGGCCTCTCTTTGACCCCGAAACATGGAGCTCTTGTTTGGGCTTATAAAGAAGGAAAGCGCACAAAAAATGTACACACACACACTCACACTGACATGCACATACGCACACATACACAACCCCCTGGGCATCGTTAAGCCCTGCTTAGCAGCTCAGTGAGGCTGGCAGGCAGGGCTGCTGATATTCTCCCTCTATTTTGGCTGCTCCCCTCTGCATGCTGCTCCAAATCCTACTGCTCTCTTTTCACACTTTTTATCTCCTAACTCAGGACCTACAGAATATATACTTTATATTAAAAAGTGTATGTAGAGGCTGAGGAAGAACTTATTCCTAGTGAAGACTGAAGAGAAAAAAGGGCTCAAGGATTTACTGTAAGCTGAGCTGTTGCATAAACACTAAATAAAGACAGTACTTTGATTTATGGTCTTGGTATTGGTGTAAGTCTTACAATGCAGTAAGACTAAAAGTGAAACAAAAAAGGAAAGCAACAACACTGTATGTTGAAAAAATATAACCTATGTAAGACTTGATTTCACAGCAATCATTATATATGTCTATGTTATTTATCCTGTGTTTACAGGTGAAGCTTGATGAAGCAAATGATCACGGGATGGAGGGGAGCAAAACTTTGAAGTTCAGAGAGATTTTCCAAAGTCTGGAGTACTCTGGAAACACCCGTATTGCTGAAAAAGCACAGGAGACAGAAGGAGGTGGGAGCTACGGCATTGTCCTCCAAACTACCAGGGCTAATGCACAGGAAGAAATTAGCAACCAGCCACACTTTGAGAAATACTTTCACAGCATTCTCTCTGGTGAGGTTTTTACTATTGTTCTTACTCTTCTTGAGCTAATCTGAAGGCCACATTAAGTTTTGAGGTCTGCACTGACTTTGCAGGCACACAGTGAGCCTCAGCATCCACTGACCCCGCTCTGTGATGGCCTACCACTTGGTGGCTGAGTAGATGTCATTCCCAATCGCTTCCAGAGCAGATGCAAAGCAAGAGTGGTCAGGCCGTAGTGCGGGTGAGTCCTTCTGGCTGCATACAGGGAACGAATGCTGGGAGAAGTGGCCAGATGCATAATGTGGTATGAATATAAAACATGTGCATTATGTAATACATACAAGTTATTGTGTACCACGTTCCATAAAGCAGTCAGAAGCAGTAGATGGTAAAAGATTTCATTGTGAAGGTTCCTTTTGTTGTTTGTTTGTTTCTTCATTTGTTTTTACCCTTAAATTTTGGGAGGCTTCAGTTCACCTCAACTTCATGCAGTCTAAGTCACAGGACACAGTGTCTTTGTTCTGATTATACAAAAATCAGCTTGGAGGATACATGAGGGTGCTTCAGAATTCAGATTATTTTAAAAATCAGAGCTACCATTTTGAAGTTACATAACACAACCCCCACTCCCTCACCCCTCAGTATTTTGGTATATTTTTACTATGGCTTTTCTCCATTTCCCAGAGGCACACCCAGCTCCCCTATCCTCTTTTATCTATTTCATCCTTTTTGTCTTTTCCAGTCTACCCCCTCTTTCCCTCTCTTTTCAGTCAGTCTTACCCCACATCAGTCCATGCACTTTTCTGTCACTTTGCTTTCCTCTCCCACAGCTTTTTCTCCAATACATCCTATGTTATACTCTTACTCTCTTTCTCTTTACTTTGTTCTGGTGGTAAACTTTCTCACTTCTTTTCCCTTCCTACACTTCATTGTCATATCACCACACTTCAAACGTGGTCCTCCAAAGATTCTATTAAAAAACATAACCATAAGCAATGTCTCGAAACCTCTGTGTTTCTGTAATCAGTTAAGAATTTAGAATTATGAAAGCAAGACCAAAGATATAGAAATTCAATTACTTCTGAAAGAAACGGGAAATGTAAAAAGTAAATGACTTCTAAATCGCACCCCATTGTTTGAGCTTTGCATAGACATGAAGCCTTCAGAAGTATAGATGATGTAGGCTCACACACACACACACACACACACACACACACACACACACACACACACACACACACACACACACACACACACACACACAGAATCCAGGGTAATCCAATCAATTGTAAGTCCAGCTCAGTGGCGTTAACAAAAGGCTGCCGTCTCTCTTTCATTTTATGTCCATCTCTTATCTCTGTTCCTTTTGCACATTTCCACCAAAATACAATGTACACAATTTATCAGCTGCTACCTGAGGGTCAGATTTTCTGATATAGAAACACACAGAAAATCTTGCCACTAACAGAATCATGTGCGATCATATATTTGAACATTATATCAGTGACAAAACGTGTGTTCATGACTGAATGCTGCTGTTTAAACAATATGAAGTCAGAGGCGCTAGCATTACAGTACCCATAGGACAAGTTCTTTCTTTCTCTCTTTTAATTTGCTGTTAGCTTTTAGGCATGTAGAAGTATCCAGGCATGTCTGAGAGGGAATAAGCTGCATTCAGGCAAACATTAATGTAATGCATTGGCGTGAATGCAACCTTTAAATCACAGGCAGGAAGCAGTGCACGGAACAGGAAGTGCTGCCCCGGATATCAGTTATCCATTATCCAGACATCCACTGTTTTCATCAGAAGCCCCAAAGCTTTAACTGTTATGCCCACAGGCTGCGTTTTCAGACAATTGCCACTGGGTTCCCATACTGCAGTATTCCATCTACGGAACAACAATAAGACAACAAAAATGTGTTCAGCAAACCTCTTATACGTACGTATATTACGTATATTCCCATATCCTATCATGGGTGTGTTTTATGTTTATATTGTACAAACTTAAAAATAACTAATGCCAGTTTTAAAAACTTGAGTAGATTAAAGATTAATTGTGAATGAATTTCTGAAAATGATTCAGTTGAATTTTATTTCATTTATGCAGCGCCAAATCATAACAACAGTCACCTCAAGGTGCTTTATATTGTAAGGTAGACCCTACAATAATACAAAACACTAAAAAAAAACCCCAAAAAAATGATGCTGCTTCTTTTCTTTTGCCATACCAGACAGATGAAATAGTGCAGTGTGGAAGTGATAGCGAACAGAAAGCAACAAATCACTCTCAAATGAGCTTCAAAAGGGTAAATGAGATAACAGAGAGTCGCCTCTTGAAATTGCATCACAGCGTTACACTGGAATAGGGGTGGAAATTGTGTCGACCCTAATTTTATGTTTCCATTATTGCTTATTGGGGGCGTAGCCCATGAATACCTTTGACCACAGAAGAATCAATTGACCTGGGAAAGAATGCTGACTGTTCTCTTCCCCACGACAACAGAAACCAGATGTCAGCAGGTGTTAGTGGGGTTATGTCCAATATGGAAGGGGATTATGGCAACACCATCAATACAGCACGTGCCATGGTCCTGGTTTCCTGACTTGTTTTTCAATGACTAATTATTAGTTTGAATTTTGGGTAACTACATTGACACAGGCCTTAAATAAGAGCACAGTTAAATGGAACTGCAGAGATTGCTATTAGCATTTTCATTAATTATGAATAATATCTGCATTAATAGCAGATTCATTCCGACCCTCTAACCAGAAGTTAATATTCTAACAATTGGTAATGGGAAACATTTATGGCTTTGCTCCAGCTAGTGTCAGTCACATGTGGGATTGGATCACAAAGGTTCACTAGAATATTCACATTTGTACTGCTTCCGTTCTACTACCACCAACTAAGACAGAAACAAGTATCAACCCCTTGGTTACACATGTACACGTAATGTTAAATCTGAATGTTTCAGGAATGAGCCCCTATAGAGCAGAAATAAACTTGCTGGCATGCGTAGATGCATATAAATGAGGTAACATGAAAGACGTTCCCTGGAGAATTACCATATATTACTCCTGCTTTCCTGTTACATTTAATAAATGAAATAAATCTTATACATGTAGACTTAAATATCTATATTTGATATATATGGTCTAGACTCTTGAAAATGGCTGTTGAATTAAAATGTCTTTAATATAACCTAAACAGCTGGTAAGATTTATATATATATATATAAAAAAAAAAACATAAACGAAGCACAAAACGATAAAAAGAAAAGAAAAAACTGAATCAACCAAACAGAAAAAAATTACTGATTACCAATAAACTTCAAAAGCCTGTTTAATGCCTATTTCCCCCCCCCCCCCCCCCTTTTTTTTTTGAAGTGAGGCATATGAGCATTAAATACACTACACAAAATATACATTTTTTTTACCAGCAGAAATGGGGTTAGAGCCAGAGCTCTTCAGTGACTGTGGTGTCTTGCAGTTAATAATAACACTGTATTTTGCATTTGTACGTATATGAATAAAATGCTTTTACAACAAATCTTTCTGAGAAGAAGTAACCCATGAAATTTTCTTTAAAATACAAATTTGACAAGGTATGTGGTTGTGCTATTCAGACTAGAGACTCCCCCCTAGTGCAACTGACTACAATTTGTCACACTTTGGGATTTTACTATGGTCTTATATCCAGGGTGTCCCTCATTTTCACAAGGGACCAATATTTTTCCATACTTTGCAGAAATGATTCTTTGTGCGTCTATGCAGTATAAAATGCTAGTAATTAAGGGCACTATAGCCAGGTCAGGGGCAATCTTTCTCAGCAGAATCACTTCCTACCTTGCTATTAAAAAAGAAAAAGAAAAGAAAAAGAAAAAAAATCTTTTGTCTTCCAGTTTTGCATGTTTTAGCCAACCTTGCATTGCTAGAAATAAGAAAGAAGGAGAATGGCTGTATTTTATTCCCGTTGACTGCACGTTATTTCATAAAATGATGTTAAAATATCTGTTCTTTAAAAAAGGAAAATAAAATATAGATGGATGGGTTCAGTGTATCACCAGATAACTTCTTTGAGAAGCATGATTAAAGCATTTGCTCTTCATATCTGTGGATAAAGCAGAGGTACAATGTCACTTTAAAGGAGGACATATATACTCCGCTGGTGTTGCTCTCTGATGCCTGCATACACAGATGGTTTTGTGAATATGCTGCCTGCCAGGAAAGAGCTGGCACAGCTGGTAGACACTGCAGAGGTTCTCTAAATAACATCTTGTAGATGGGCTCACTTGATCTTCATAGTGTAACGATGCAAAAATAAATCAGTTTTGGTTAATAGCTCGTTTATTACCCTCAAATTTACATCCTTTGGCAAGGACTGGCTTTATAATGAATCCAGTAGTTGAACAAACTGTTAGGGATCAAAAAAAGTTATTTCAGAAGCCAAAATCTGGCAGCATTTTTCATATTAAACTTAATACGTATTACATATAAAGTGAGAGTTATTACAGTATCCTCTAAGGTGAAAACACTAAATGTCTATTGTGTTGAATGTCTGGTTTATTGACCATGCCAAGGATTCCTGAAGGTCAACACCATAAGAAATCTCATGGTTGATGTTGTCTGTGCCATGGTCATAACACATTACAGTACTCATATTTTATGTGAAGAGCAAGAATTTGGGAGGCAAAACACATTTTTTATTTAAAAAGCTGACATTACATTGCTAGCTTGTTTCATCAGGCCTCATGATTTACCTGTCAGGGGAGCAATTGCACAGCTGGCAACACTACAGTGGAGCTGGGAGACCAGCTTGCAGACAGACATATAGGATAGCAATAAAAAGAGACGTAAAAAAAGACCTGATGGCTTTATGTGTTTTTCATGTACTGCAGGCACTGTGGCCAAAAAATGCTGAAGCGACAGATTTCTGATTGTACACTGATAAAACCTTATAAATGTCAATGGTTTTTGAAGCAGACAATCGCAAATTGATAAGACTCATAATATGGTAATTTTTTTTGAAATATATACAATTTGAAAATAATTAAAATATATTAAAAATAACATCATATAAAAAAATTGAAGAACGGAAAAAAAAAATTTAAGTTGTCTCCTCCTTCCACAAAGTGATGGAGTACTTGTTCTAAAAAAAACTGTATAATGCACAATAGAATCAAGTTTTAACACGCTTTTTGCAAATCTTTAGGGACCTGTGCCTGATATCCAGCTAATACTTACATAAAAGAAGTGGCTTATAAGCTTGTTTTTCCAATCCTTTCCCCCAGAATAAATCATAAAAACATCACAATCCACAATACTTAAAACTATTTACACTGCAGTTATTTCTTATTCCCTAATTCTAGTGTATCGCCTGGTAAGTTTTTGAAGGTAAATATAATTACATCATAATTTGAGCGAAAATACACAAATTCCAAAGTGCTAGCTTTTTAATTTGAAGTCCTCTTATTGCATAAAAGAATCTCATAAAGATCAGTATTCAAATTTCCATTAGACATCATAAAGGCAGTATCTTTGCTTTATATCCACAGTTCTTTGGAACGTCAGTTTAAAAAAGTCTACTTTCTGTAGTCCAGTGCCTGTTTACAAAGTATATATGCATTTTATTGGCTGGGAAAGTACTGCATTAGATGAGCTGAGACTTTAACTGTAACATAATGAATATCACGACATTTACTGCTTGAATTTCTTGTGTTTTCCTCTCTCACATACAGCATACACAACTAGTAAACATGAGGAGAGGGAAATTGGAACTTCAAAGAAGTATAGGCTAAAAAGAAAGAGAGCAGAACCTCCTTCTGTGGCACAAAGCACCCCTGGTAGTTGCCTCATCTACTTAGTTCCAGCACTATGACAGCTCTGTTAGATATTTCTGTGTGGGAAGGTGTTTATGTATATTTTGGTTTATTTCAGTGAATAGTTATGGGCAGTTATGGGAATCGAGGACTGACTCTTGTAGAGAATCAGTTCCCAGTAGTCAAATTCTGAGGCATCGATCTTCCTGAGCAGGGACGTGCAGAGGGGGGGGGGCTAGAGGGGCTTGAGCACCCGCCCCTTTCCTGATGAGTGCCCAAAGTGCCCTTTTGTTGAGGCAACTTTAAAAAAAATTATTTTTATTTTATTTTTTTTTTATGTGTGTGTGCGTGCGGAGTCCTGTCTGTGCCCCTCAACAATAATATTTAACTATTAATCATAGTTTTGCTAAATAAAAGGATCTGGCTTGCATCAGTCACATGATCACATTTAACCAATGATCGCCCTCGACGGCAGAACGCGCTGGTTACGAGCCGGGAACGAGCTCACAAAGAGCACGCGCATTTTTTGCGGTCCAGAGCTGTAGGAGAAACACAAGTTAACTCAGAGACAGACTGATGCGACAAAACCAGTAAGTAGGTGTACAGCGTACACTGTAGTGTGTAGCACACAGGAGTATTAGCTTATTACGTACACGTTGGTAAGTTGTCTTGTGGCAGTTTGACGAACTGAAACAAACGAGCGTGCTGTGTGTGTAACAGCGTGACAAACATTACCTGTCCTTTTATTAACTGCACAAGTAGTGCTGGTCACAGCTGCTGGCTACCTGTGTAAGGCTGTCATGGGTCTGTAGCTCTGTCACCGTTTTAGGGAACATATTTAGTTTTAAAGTAAGTTTCTGGGCATTTCCTGCCTTTCTGGAGGGATTATATTTCACTAAAAAACGATCTAATATGCATGTCCACATAATAATTATTATAATTATAATATATTAAAAAACACACGCTGTATTTTAAAGAACATACATTAAGAAGCAGATTATATTAGATTTATATTTTAAATAAGACAAAAGTTGGATTTTACAGCAGTAAAATGATTGTATCTCTACAGTTTAAAAATGTAATAAGCTTTGCCCTGCACAGAGTGGATAGTGAAACAAATGGAATCATCATAAATACATTATTTCATATTGCTCCTCATTGCTTTATTATTGTAGCTCTAGTAATGAATAATAATGTAAGGATGCCCATAGTATATACAGTATTCTGAAGAAGGTCTAAAATGTCACTGTGTGTGCATGTGTGTGTTTTATTTAGCTGGATTTAAAAAAATATTACTCATGATATAACATTGTCCAGACATGGCTGGTAAGGACATGAGGAGGAAACAGTAGGAGCTGTATGAGGCTACTAAAGGCAGGGCTATAACATTTTTCTGTCATCATTTTATTATAGATTAAGTGCAAGAGTTGTTAGGTGTGGATAATTAGATTATAGTTTATTGCAATAGCAAGTTGTGCCTTGTTCTCAGATAGACAGCAAGTGGAGAGTGATATATGAAATGATGGGAAGGAAGGAAGAAGAGAAGCAAAGAGTGATTCACAGGCAGAGCCGAGTTTATGTCACAGTTTTTCGTTGCCTTATGGTTCTAAGCGCTGTCACCAATCTTTGCATTTTGTTATTATCTCATGACACTTGTTTAATCAGCTACCATCTCTCCTGTGGACTTTTTAATGTCTACAGTCTCAGATCAACACAGCCCTGCCCTTCCCATATTAGATTCTTGATGAATGTGTGTTGTTGTTATTCAGCCTGGTTCAATGTGCCCCTTTTTAACTTTGAGCACCCGCCCCTTTAAACCTCTCTGCACGTCCCTGTGCCTGAGTATCAATACCGCTTATGGATTCTACTTGCACTTCAGCTACAATCAGCTGATTTCAGTTAGTGTGTCAGAGTAGGGCAACAGCAGAGCAGTCTACAGCGTGGATATGGACATATTTTTATTCCACAAAAGGACGGTGCAGCATTATTCTGCTAACACAGCTTAGGCTCTTTGCAAGCATGTGTGCAGACGGCATGCAAATGCTAAGCTAGCCAAGAATCCATACTAATATCAAAGCCGAGGGAATGCTAATCTTAGCACGGCAGCTAGATCCTGAACTTCAACAGGTAACACAAAACTAATGTAAAGAATAGTATAATTAATTACTTTTTCCTGAGAGTAATTAAATAACAGAATTGAACCGATAAGAAATTGAATTGATATGTGATATCGATAATGGAACTGGAATCACTAAATTCTTACTAATTCCCAACCCTATGTACATGTATAGCTACATGTATATACAGCAGGTTCCCTTAAATGCCATTTACAGTCTGGTAGCTAAATGCTGTTTATCCTGGTGAGGCAGCTCTCGCTCACCATTTGGGGGGAAGAGGCTTTTAACCCAGTGGTACACAGACAGGCCCTGTTCCTAACAACACACATTTTAAACTCTGCAAACCCTCCATTCCTAAAAAGAGGTGAAGGAAAGAAAAAAAGATAAGGGGAGGAAATCACTAGGAAAATTCAACAATGGAGAAAGAGAGATGTAACAACTTAAAAAACAAAGACAAAAATAAATAAACATATAAGAAGACAGAAAGGGGTGGGGGAAGTGCAAGAGAACACAATTTCGGTTTTGTGATTCATTTCAAGAGAAAGAAGACATAAAAGAATCATACAGCAAAGTAGTGCAAAGTAGCAAGGAGGGGGGAAGTCACTGGGTTGGTGACAGCTTTATTAAGGGTTTTGTGACTCTGCCAGTGGTAATATCTACACAAACTCACACAGAAGCACAGACTGCCAGACAGGGAATACTAGTGCAGAGGAAGTGTGATGTCAGTTGACCCCAATACAAACAAAGACCCACCAGTGTCAAATACATTCACGCGCACACACTCACACACAAACACACACTCACACACACACACACACCCTTGGGGCACTTGGCAGAGCCTGAGCTTCAAACTGCAAACAGCCTGATACAGGAAACGACTAATTACAATTAGCACGCTTAGACACACAGATACATTTACATGCACTCATTGACATATGCATAATACCCATGCCGCTTTCAAAGACACATACAGAGACAGACAGGTATTTCCAATAACTAAGCAATCATTTGAAATGCTACATGGCATTTTCTTACAGGGGCTGTCAACCTACCGCCTCACAGTGTTAAAAAAAGAAGAGACCGAGACATTAAAGACGGAGGAAACAAGCAGACAATGCCACAAGTTAAACTCAAACCTGTCAAATAAATGAGTTCTAAATTATTACTGTGTGTGCATTGCTGTAGACATAAAGTGAGAACAATGTGAGAATCTTTTCTAGTCTTATGAGGAAGACAGAAGAGTATATGATTATTTCTACATCTTTTTGTTGGGTTTTTTTTTTTTCAGTTTGAAAAAATCATGTTGACTCTAAAGATCTATTAGCTGCTTGCTACCGACTGGACAAATCACACCCCAGCAACACCAAAATGTGTTTTTGCTATTTATTTATAGCTGCAGAATAAGATTCTGTGGTAAAAACAAGCGAATCAACTCTTCTGGAGCTTTAAATATTATATTGTGATTTGCCATATCCTCTTTTTCCTTTCTGCAGAAAATCAATACCAGTGTGTCATTTCTCTGAGGTATGGATAAAAGGGGGGTTCTGACTGGGATTTTCTATTTTTCTGGAATTGTAATTTACAACATTCATTCCATGAATCTTTTAACTCTCGAACAACCTAATCATGCACTGTATTTACTATCAGCTTGTAAATATATTTGCAAATTAGTTTACACAAAAGTGATCAAGGTTCTGTAAATACCTTCTGTTGACATGGGATGTGGCATTAAAAGTGTTCCCTCAAGTTGAAGACATGACCTGGTTTTGGAAGTCAGCCAATATCATCTAACACATCGTTAAATTAATCTAAGTGAACTTTGGTATTATTAGATGTTGGCCACAGAAAGTGTAATGGACAATGCAATTTTTAAATCCAGGTGAGCTCACTATTTGTCTATCTGTCTTTTTTCTTAACACCTTAAAGCCTGAAGTATAAAATAACTGTCAGAAACATATATGTATATATATTTTAAATATATATATTAACCATCTGACAAATTTGTTTAAAAAAAAATTTATTTGCAACATATTAGCTACATCTGGCTTTGCCTAAAAGCTAGATGTAGCAATTTTTAGCCTAAATTGCCTAAAAATGTTTTGTGCAATTTAATTAGGATTTTGGGGAAAACAATCCCACTAATGATGTAGAAGTCTCAAAAACTGTATATATCAAATATATCAGACAGACAGCAATTAATTGTTCTACCTAAAAGAAATAAGTCTCTGATAGTTTTGCATCATTTTGACCTACTAAAATTTTAGGGGCATATTCTTTTTTCTTTGCATATAATGAGAAATTACAAAATACAATGACAAAACCCAACACTTCCATTAAGTGATACTATTGATCTTTAAAGGTGGCACTGTCTCACACTATTGATTTCAGATGGGTGTGTTCCTATCCAAGGCCTTCTAAAGTTTCTGCTGAGTGCTTATCCAGGGGTTTTAGGTGAAGTGAAAAAGAAATATTACTTCTTAAATAACATACTTAAGAAATCAAGTTGGAATATATTTTGCTTCTGACCTTGGGTGACCCCGCTTTCCAATGATCTGCGACGCAAGATGACCCTTTCTACCTCTCTTATAGATGAACTGTGAATTAGAGTAAATTACTTTTTTTATAAATGGTAAGTATACATATCCAAGTAAATGACACACCAACGGGCATTACATCACTCCTGCCAGACCTTTTTTTGACTTTCAATAAAATCACTGCTTTTAATTCAGATTGGAGCGTATCAAAATATGTAACTGCTTTCAGTACTCTACATGCTTAAAGATTACTTCACTGCCTTTAAGGGTATTGATTGTAATTTTTCTTTTTTTGCAATGTGTTGATGGCCTTACAGATTTACTTTGCGTGTAACATACACTGTAATATGAGAGACAAAGTACATCACTGTATTAAAGAGAAACAACAGTGATCAAATATATGAATGAGTATTTGTTTATTCTCACATAGACATACTAGGTTAGGATTGGGGAAAAAACATAACATTATTAACATACATTGACACAGGTAGAAAACTGACATACAGTGCTGTGAAAATGTATTTGCCCTCTTCCCGATTTTTTTGTTATTTGACAAACCTGTTGAATCAAGAAATCGCTTAACCCTTGTGTGGTGTTCGTATTTTTGTTACTCAGCCAGTGTTCATGGGTCTGGTGGACCCGCTAGAGTTTTGGCTTTCCAAATTAACACTATCAAACAATTTTATGTTAAATTACTCAACAGATGTTTACTTCATCCCAATTACAAGACATATGAACAGCAAACATGGTTAATTTTTTCCCTTTACCTTTGTTAGATCACATTTATGAATTAATGTGCTTCTCGTTTTTCTTTTATATAAAATGTTATAAATAAATCAGTTATAATCAAGTGGAGTGAGTGGAAAGACACAACACATTTACACGTGAAAAAATAATTAATTGTTTAATTTTTCTTTTGAAAGAAACTGAACACGGGTCTCACAGACCCGAACACCATACAAGGGTTAAATAGAAACTTTCTGACAAAGTGAAGTAGGCTAGTAGGATATCGGAAAGAAACACATCATGCCACATGCTAAAGACACTCAATAACAGATGCAAAATAAAGCCATTGACATCTAAGGCTTTGGGCCTGCAGTGAACCACAGTGAGAACCATTATCCACAAATGGAAAAATGGAAAACGGAACAGTGGTGGATCTTCCCTGGAGGGGCCAGCCTATCAAAATTACTCCAAAATTGACTGATGACTCATCCACGAAGTCACAAAAGAACCCAGAACAACATCTAAGTTAATATAAGATTTAACAATAAGAAGGATGTTTAGAAAACTGTGTACTTATTTATTATTTTTTTATTGGCCACATGGAGGCAGCAATAAAAACGGTGCATTTGTTTTGTAAATAAAGAAGGACTATCTAAATAACACTCGCAGAAGACTACAAATTAAAAAATTAATACATTAGACATCAAATAAAATAAAAAATTAAATATAATAAAAAGTGCCTGGAATGCTTTCCAAGATAGGTACCAAGTGGTAAAATTTGCATGTAGAAGGACTTTAATCATAGATAACTCAGTTTACCAGTGTTTGAAAGATAATAAGGATTTGAAACACAGATTTTAGCTGACTCAAAAACACGTCATAATGGTGTTTCCTATAGTTTTCTAAACTCATTTTAAAAACATATTCTAGCATGTCTGTCTGTGTAAATTTCTAAAGTCAATTTTTTTTTCCCAGTTGTTTTGCTAATCACTGTGCAACTTTCTGCTTTATAAAGCAGAAGGTTGCACAGTGATTAGCTTTCCGTGTGTGTGTGTGTGTGTGTGTGTGTGTGTGTGTGTGTGTGTGTGTGTGTGTGTGTGTGTGTGTGTGTGTGTGTGTGTGAGTGTGTGTGTGTGTGTGTGTATGCTACCATGGTGGTATGTCATTGCCACAATTTAGCATTCTGTTCCTTTTTCCTCAGCTCCTCTAGGAATTCTCAAGTGACACATGACCGAGCCTCCAGTATAGTAAAAATGCTCTGCAATGCGTCCGTCAGTTTGCTTAGTCGTGCTGTGGTTCCCCCACCACCACCTCAGTGCATTCTTCTTGTAGGTTCTGAACAAGAATACTATTCCTGGTGTGCTTCCACCCAACAAGCAAAGATGCACACACACTGTCACAGCTGCTCTGTCTCAGTCTAAAAAGTCATTGGAATTCAGATCATGCATGTACTTTGGGGTCGTGACTTTCTGCTGTGTACATGGCTCAGAGCTATATAGCAGGGGAAAAAGTGCACACTCTCTGTGATCTCCCTCTCTCTCTGTTTTTGCCTGTCATCCGTCTCTTCCTCAAACACACATACACACACAGGGCTGTTTGAATTCTGATCTTTTTTTGCTCCTAATACCAGACCAAAGCGAAGTGGGCTAAACTTTCGTCTCGTTCTTCAATCAGATAATTACACCTGTCTCTTTTCATTTACGTCTCTCATCTTCCTCTTTCTTGGAGATTCAGACAGCACTGACCACAAGTGGAAGATTGAACTGTTTTACATCAGATGTGTTAGAGAAGCTTTGCTAGCAAAGCTTTCTAAAGACGAAAATTAAATGCAACTGCATTAAGGAGAATTTCTCCTGAGCAACCTATTGTCAAGTTAAGAATAATAATGGAGTTTTCATGACTATTAGATCACAAGATGGCTTCTCCTTGGTATAGATTCTGTGGAGAAAAATCCACAGGAAATCCATTTGTCTCACCACCACAGCAGTTAAGCTCAAACAAATGTATTGCCCCTTTGCTTTGGTAAAACGAAGCACCAATGATAAACTTCTCTTTTTACTCTAGGCTCCACCCCCCCTTTGCCTGATAAAGATGTCTGTCACATCAGCTAGACGCAACCTCCTCCCCTCTTTTAAGCTCTCTTCCTCCTTCCCCCCCCCCCCCCCCCCTCATCCCTATCTCTCTGTTGCTCTTCTTCTCCTGTATTTCAATCTTCCAAATTCCATCTTTTTCTTTCTCTGTGGTGAACTGGAACAGGCTATGCGGCATGTTTCCCCACATTTCTGTAAACCCAGATCCTGTTGCCTCTCTTCTTCTCTCTCACCTCCTCATCCTGACACCCTCTGTCTTCATCCTTTTCGTCACCCTCTTTCTCACTCAGCCCCCTCATCCTTCCCCCCCTCCTCTACCCATTTCCCCCCTCTTTGCCTGTATCTCACTCTGTCCTAGTTTCCACAGCCTGCGTTATGAATTATGTGCAACTAGCTTGCCTCATGAAAGAATCATCTTGGCCAATGAATAATAGATGTTGAGGAGAATAGAAGTGTAGGTTACAAACTGTGTTTACCCTCACTGCCTCATCTACTGCCTTATTAATTTCATCGTAGTTAAACAACTGGATAACTGACTCATTTTTTAGATGACTTGTTAATGCTAGTTAAGAACAGGAACCCACTATGCACTCAAATCTGCTATAGATGGTAGGGCTAGTATACTGGGTCACTGCTTCACACATCTTTGATTTCATCATATAAAGGACTGACTGATTCAGTTGAGTTTATATTCCATTTAATGCTGTGATTCCCAGTGTTCCGAGTACCAGTTGCAGAGTTAAGTATTATATCAGACAAACCTGTGTTTACTCATTTTCTCCTTCCCTAAAATATTGGCTGAATGTCTCAGTGTATATCCGTATGAGGAGTGAGTGAGAGTGAGAAGTCTAAATTTCTTCATGCACATTCATAGTAATGGGACAGAAATATTTGACAGTTTTGAAAAAACATAATTATAAAATTATAACATTTATGACAGGGGAACTAAAATGTTCATTCAAGGTAAGGAAAAGATTTTGGTCATGGCTGATAACTACCATTAAAATGGTTATGGTGCATGGCACGAAACCTGTACTGCATGGCATTCCCACTATTACTGCATATTTCAGTATTCAAACTCAAAGAAGGTAGAAATACACTAAAAAAATAAATAAAAGGTTTACACTCTAATTAATTTTTAAAAACAAAATATTAGTACAATAAAACGAGACAAGACAGGATCTCTACATCCTCTAGCACAGCAGTCCCCAACCCCCGGGCCTCGGACCGGTACCGGTCCGAGGCCCGGGGGTTTATAACGTGTGTTATAAATAAATCTTCTTTTTTTTGGTACCGGTACTAGTTTTATTTTGTTGTATTTATCCGCGACACCTTAAAGGCCGGTCCGTGAAAATATTGTCGGGCATAAACCGGTCCGTGGCGCAAAAAAGGTTGGAGACCGCTGCTCTAGCAGACCATTACATGGGGAAACCTTTTGAATACAAGTGTGCTGATCCACACAGGTGTGCACACGGGTGTTCACTGTTCATAGACATAAACTACACCTGGCTGCTATTTCCAAGCACATTGTGCACTGTCGGTCCTGCTTGCTACACAACAACATTCAATATTTAGTATTTACTGCTGTTTACACTTAGCTAGATTAACGTGATGGTGTTGTGTTTAGTATGTTGCTCAGTTTTTTTTGCTTGTTTTCTCTTCTTTTTCTCTCAACAGGTGATCCAGGAGATTTTTTCCCCTCTTCTTTCTCTTTTTAAGTGCCTTTTCTCACTGTCCCTCTTCCCTTCTGTTTTTCTTTTCCTTCATCTTGCTTTCTCCCTTTCCTATCCCTCAGTAATGTCTGTTCCGTCTGTAACAACTGAAAATAAAATAAAATAAATAATAACAACAAAGGTTGATCAAATGGACCTATACGGCAAGGCCATGATGATCCATTTGGCAAAGCAAATCCATTGGGTATCCTTGTTGGTCTTCACACAACAATTCTGACGGCTAAAGAACGAGAAAAAAAAACAAAAAACCCCAAAAAAACAATAAAACAAGACAGCTTAAAATTACCTAATTATGTTAGTGAAGTAAAAGTCAGAGAACCGGTAGGGTCAATAGGATTCTGACTTCGGGGATTTACACAGTTTCATCCCAAGAAACATTTCAGTCCACATAGTAATAGGTATAGAATGAATGAATGAATTGCCCAGCTAACACTGTGATCCCCACTGTTCATCACTATCGTGGATGAAAAGGTGAACATTTACTGCAGACTTGTCAGAATGAAAGATATAGTCTTCTGTATGTGGACTTAGACTAGGCTGACACCATTACGTTCCATCTCACTAGGTATCAAAGGCACACAGAGACTCAATCTCAACGCATTCCCATGCCTTCCCCCAACCCGCTCCCTCTCCGTTTGCACACTTGTATGGAGAGTCTGCTACATTAAGTGCTATTCCAGACCAACTAGTGTTAAGTGTTGAGAGCATTATAAAGTCCTCCAACAGAGAGTCTGCAGGCCTAATGACCACAATTTTCAAAAGTGCAGTGGTTATATATGTCTAAAACAGAACAAAATGCTACACATAGTAACACTTCATAATAATGGCACATTGTTAGCTCATTAAAGTTTATTTGCTAAATTTCTTTTAATATTGACAATAACGACTCAGTTATGTTTACTAAGTGTTTAGTAGATTTTTTTAAGTTATCTCTCAGCATAATTTTGATTCTTTACAAAGTTGTAGCTGATATTCATGAGAATTATTTTAAATTGGCAATGTACAAATAGGCAAGTAAGCAGATCAACAGTATGAACCTCTAGCCAGTGGTTTGTGTGCTGCTTCTATTTCTGTTTGGCTTCTTCACTTATAGCTTACTTTTGGTTTTGCAGATGTTTTTATGGCCTAGTCACACTAGAGAAAAAACAGGATGGCAACCTCCTTGTGACTGAGGAAAATTAGTAGTTGAGCAGTGATTGCATTTAGTTTTTCTTGGAAGTAGTTGTGGCATCTAACCTGCCAACAGTACTTTTCCAGATGTTGCTCACTCAATCTGCGAGTTACCGCTTTTGACCACAATGCGATTGCACAGGTGGCCTACTATAAGGCAACTTTATAAGGATCATCATTCCAAGCAGATAGTGTGTATGTGCTAACTTGACTCTATTCAGTCATAAACTGATAAAAGACTGATGGCACTTACTGTTGTTTAACCACCGGCGTGAAAACACCAACGCTGCTTTGAAGATATGAAATGACTGGCAATGAAAGGCAATGAGTCTGCAAGTTTATTGCATGGTTGCAATAATTTTGGCAATATTATGGTCTCCAGGCCACTGTATTGCTGAATGTTTGAAGTTTGGCAATACAGCTGTGACAAAACTATATGACTGAAACACTAAAGTCCTCTCCCTTATAAAAAGAAAGTGAATTAGAGCTGGACTTCACACACACCACAAGACATTTTTGGCAAGCTAGCTTCTTGTTGTGGTAGCGCTCCCTGGTCTCTCTGGGTTGTGGGTGAATGGCTACATTTCTCTTAAAAATATTTTCTAGAACAAACACCACCATGGCAGGTAAGTGTGCATTCAAAATTTTACTCAATGATCTCCCCAATACTCAGAGCATGTTACAATCTAAAGAGTCCCACCATAAACACTACCAGGTAGGAACCAAAATTACCTTTCATAAGGAGTTATAATAAATAACTTAAATGTTACACATACATTTTAAAGTGCAGTAAATAATAATGAATTAAATATATAATGCAAAGTCACAAAATAATATTGTACAGCCTAATATGCAACATAAGTTCATTTCCAGTCTACATAAATTAAATGATACAAAATTGAAGGGCAGTAACTAAAGTTACACTAAGATAACAAGCTATCATTAGAAGTCGTTAGTTAAATAAGGAAAAGGCACAAAACGTTGCCATAGATATAAGACCTGCACAGTTGGATATGCAATTAGACAATTAGGCTCCCTGTGCACAGAACATTACCTTGTGAGCTTTTATGAAAATTAAAAGATGTGATGGCAGACATCATGTATTCGTTCTTGTTTATTCAATATGTTGGTTATTCTATCACACACTTGTCATACATATGCTCAACAATGATGCATGTATCCTGTGTACAATCTGAGACTGTCTGGCAAGTAAGCAAGGAGAAAGGGAGCCAGGGGTAGAGAGAGTTGTGTGGTAATTATAGATCAAGAGGATGGTAATTCTACTGAGTCTCTATCCCTATAGATTGGGGGTGGGGGTGAAAAAGGAAAGACAGTAGAGAGGAGAAAGAGGGAGACTCAAGGGGAGTGAAGGAGCGGAGAGAGAGAGCACAGACTTTGGGAGAGAAGTGAAAGGGAGGAGAAACAGAAAAGTAGATCAGCGGGAAGAACCAAAGTGCAAAAAGGAAGGGCGAACAGGAGTGGTAGGAAGTAGAAAGAGGGGAGGTGAGAACAATGATCATATAATCATTTAAGGATATTTTCTTCTTTTTTTAACATTTGCACTTTTCTACCTGTCAGTTATTTGGCTTTTCATTCTGTGACGACTGTCACGGCTGCACAGCAGTCGTGTGGTGAATTGAGAAAAGGATCCAAGATGCAGGCACTGACTGGGGTGCGAGTGAAAATTTATTTGCAGAGGTGATAAAGTGACAAAACAGGAAGAGCAGAGCGGGGAGTAAACAAACCTAAACTGGGAAAACTAAAGAACAAAACTTAAACCAGACACTCACGGGAGGAGGAGCGAAATGCACAAAGAGAGATGGCAGAGAGACGCAGAATGAATACCAGGTAACAGAATAATGCAGACTGACATGGAGTTAAACAGACGACGCGACAGAGAGCACAGGAAAACACAGGGCTTAAATACACGGGGAGTAATCAGGGAATGGGCCACAGGAGGGAGACACAGCTGGGAGCAATAAGGCTAACGAGACAGGGGAGAGGTAAAACTGAACACACTGACATGAGACATGAACTTTCAGAATAAAACAGGAAACTAACAGACACAGAGAACCAGACCGGACACTGAACTTGACAGGCAGACTCATGAGCAGACACAATAACACCATGGACAGACAGAGGGAACACAGAGAAGTGGAAGCAGGCAGGCAAAGAACAGAAACCTAACAAATGGCAAAATCACAACAGAATACACACTCTGAATGAACAAAAGCATAAGGAACACAAAACACTGAGTCCTCAGACTCAGGACCATGACAACGACACCATTTGATGTGACATAACTAAAAATATCAATGTATGAACTCATTATCCACCAGAGTGAAGGGCACACATAATTTCAACCACTGCGGGTACTCTGACCTTCTATAGGGCCTGTAATAAATTGGCCTATGTTTTTTTTGTCTTTTGGTTGTTTGTCTTACACACATACTGACTTAAGCTTCAACCAAAAGGATTAAGGACAATTTCAGACCCATTGCCAAAAGATCCTACATTCTAGCCTTTGCTTGTATTATCCATGTCTGCCATAACCTTATTACAAATAATATATCTTGGGTTCATCAGTGGCAAAGTATTTTCTTAAACAATACTGACCAAAAAAAGAAGAGATAAATCTTACTAACCTTATCCCAGATGAAACCAGGGTCATACTGTATGGTATATAAGTCTTCCTATCATAGTCCCTTGACATGCAGCCTAACTTTGTAGGGAATAATATCAGACAACACAGCAAAGCCTTATTATAGCAGATTGGACAGAATCAGACAGCCTCACATACTGTAGATATCTGGGATCATGAAAGCAGCTATGTGTTGTATGGGTTGTCATTACATTGTCAAACAAGGTGAGAGAATGTGTATAAAAATGTTAAGCTGTCCATCTGTTTGGGCCCTTTGAGGTGTGACATGGTGGCTGTGACACACTTTGCAAGATAACAAGACAGGGTAGAAATTGTCATACCCAGCTCTCAGTTATGCTCCTGACACATGAGTGCTGTTGATCATGCCATTATCAAGTTAATATTATGAAGCCAGACTGTTGCATAAGGGCGGTGTGAAAATTTAATCAATGATCAGTCTATTCCACCTAACTCATGTCAGTGTGTAATTTACATCTCTCTGTTGTAGGTGGTAAGAAATAGTTTTAACTTTCAGTTAGTTTTGATTAAAATTCTGCTTGTTTGCTTTGACATTTTTGGACTATTTAAAAAAAACATTTGTTTTACTCAAATTTTTTAAGCTGTTAAAAGTTATAATGTGTCTTAATAGCAACACTGAAGGCATTAATTTGCTGTTTATGTAACAAAGTGCTCAGAGATAATAGTTTCATCATAAACAGATTTCCCTTAGATTGTTTCACAATTATATGCACGCTCTTTGGTTCTGTCCACCAGTTCAGAAGTTTTGGCGCGAGATATGTGAAGACTTATCAAAGTGTCTGAAATGTAACATTCCAACTTCCCCTTTAGTGTGTTTGTTGGGCAGCTTAGATAATGTCACTACAGAAAAGAATATCGCCCATTTGGTTTTCACTGCCCTATGCATAGCCAAGAAAACAGTCCTCATGAACTGGAAAAATAAAAATAATCTTGATTCCAGTCAATATAGAAATTATCTATTAGATTACATTAGTCTTGATACAGCCTCTGCCACCACATCAATTGCTCTGGGCTCCTTTGATCAGCTCCATCACCTAGTGGGGGTGGGGGGTCATAGTTTGGTCCCACCTTCGCTGTTGTGATTGGTGTGGGGATAGGGACAGGCTTGGGGCGTCAGGGGATTCCCCAGAAGCGTCTTCCTTGGAGGGCCCAACCCGGGGTTGCGGTCATGGCCTGTTAAGGGCTCTGTTGGCTCTTAGGTGACGGTTTCCTCGTGGCTGCGTGCAGCGGGGCTAGGGGAGGGTCTGTGCTGACGGACGTGGGTTACTGACCTGGAAGTCTGGCTGTCTCTGGGTGTGTCCAGGGGTTCTGGGGGTGCTCCGTCTCTGGGCTGGGGCCCTGGCTGGGCCTCGGGGGCTTGGGTCCTGGTTGGTGTGTTGCCGGGGTTGTGGGCGGGTGGGTGTATGGGGCCCCAGTCCTGGCGCAGGGTGCCGCCGGTGCATCAAGCCACCTGGGGGGCTCTTCTACTGGTGGGGGAGGTTGTTACATCTTGCAGGAGCTCTCTTCTCTTCAGGAACTCACTCTGCAGGAGGGGGAGATACAGGAGAGGTGGAGGAAGATCTCAGCCTGGGCGTCTATTGTCTTGTGCAGTTTGGAAGATGAGTGGATGACGGGGTGGGTGCAGTTTTCTCTGTGGTGGGGTTGGGTGGACTCTCCCGGGCTCTGTGGGGCCGGGCGGCACTGCTGTACTGGGTCCTGGTCGGGAGGGGCCTGGGCCCCCTTTTCCCTGGCAGGTTGCAGAGTATGGGGGTGCCTACTGGGGTCAGCGCGGGAGCTGGCCCCAGGGAGGGGTCACTTGCCCCTCCCTTCCTTCCCTCCCCATCTCCAGCTTCCTCCCCCTTCCCGCTCTACCACAATCACCCACACATGCAGGGCCTTGGGGTAAAGATGTGTCACCAAGGTGCAGGGGAGGCATCCCCCCCCCCCCCCTCTGTCCCCTTCTGGCTGTCTCTGCCTCAATTTTATCCCACAACTTAGACATTCACATTACTCACAATCTCATAACACATACATATAGGATCTTGGGGGTGGGGGTGGACACCTCACCCCTGGCGTCGTTGCCCACCTCTCAATTTTAAATACACGTAGACATTGAGGGCTATCAGGAGGGGCTATGCGCTTACCTGCTGCTCTCTGGCAGGTAGCTCCATGCCCTCCTGGGTTTTAAAGGCACCTTAGAACACACATGCATCAACATTACATAAGAGCGGGCGGAGGGAGGTTTGGAGTCTTCACACACCCCCGTTCTCTGTGGGGCCTCCCTGCTGCTGCCGAGTCGGGGCGGTCTGCTTCTCCCCACCCCAGGGAAAAGGGTAACACCACCTGGGTCTGGGTGCAGTTTCCCCCTCCAGGGGCAAGGGTACATAGACCCGGGGCTTAGAGTACGCTTGGGGAGTGTGAATGTATGTACAGTGTCTCTTTATGTCTGTCCCCACGTTGGGTGAGTGCTGAGTAATTGCATATGAGAGCATGAGGGTGGGAATGGATGTTTGTATCTGTGTGTGCCTGTACAGGGAGTGCAGAATTATTAGGCAAATGAGTATTTTGTCCACATCATCCTCTTCATGCATGTTGTCTTACTCCAAGCTGTATAGGCTCGAAAGCCTACTACCAATTAAGCATATTAGGTGATGTGCATCTCTGTAATGAGAAGGGGTGTGGTCTAATGACATCAACACCCTATATCAGGTGTGCATAATTATTAGGCAACCTCCTTTCCTTTGGCAAAATGGGTCAAAAGAAGGACTTGACAGGCTCAGAAAAGTCAAAAATAGTGAGATATCTTGCAGAGGGATGCAGCAGTCTCAAAATTGCAAAGCTTCTGAAGCGTGATCATCGAACAATCAAGCGTTTCATTCAAAATACAGGGAGTGCAGAATTATTAGGCAAGTTGTATTTTTGAGGAATAATTTTATTATTGAACAACAACCATGTTCTCAATGAAGCCAAAAAACTCATTAATATCAAAGCTGAATGTTTTTGGAAGTAGTTTTTAGTTTGTTTTTAGTTTTAGCTATTTTAGGGGGATATCTGTGTGTGCAGGTGACTATTACTGTGCATAATTATTAGGCAACTTAACAAAAAACAAATATATACCCATTTCAATTATTTATTTTTACCAGTGACACCAATATAACATCTCCACATTCACAAATATACATTTCTGACATTCAAAAACAAAACAAAAACAAATCAGCGACCAATATAGCCACCTTTCTTTGCAAGGACACTCAAAAGCCTGCCATCCATGGATTCTGTCAGTGTTTTGATCTGTTCACCATCAACATTGCGTGCAGCAGCAACCACAGCCTCCCAGACACTGTTCAGAGAGGTGTACTGTTTTCCCTCCTTGTAAATCTTACATTTGATGATGGACCACAGGTTCTCAATGGGGTTCAGATCAGGTGAACAAGGAGGCCATGTCATTAGTTTTTCTTCTTTTATGCCCTTTCTTGTCAGCCACGCTGTGGAGTACTTGGACGCGTGTGATGGAGCATTGTCCTGCATGAAAATCATGTTTTTCTTGAAGGATGCAGACTTCTTCCTGTACTACTGCTTGAAGAAGGTGTCTTCTAGAAACTGGCAGTAGGACTGGGAGTTGAGCTTGACTCCATCCTCAACCCGAAAAGGCCCCACAAGCTCATCTTTGATGATACCAGCCCAAACCAGTACTCCACCTCCACCTTGCTGGCGTCTGAGTCGGACTGGAGCTCTCTGCCCTTTACCAATCCAGCCACAGGCCCATCCATCTGGCCCATCAAGACTCACTCTCATTTCATCAGTCCATAAACCTTAGAAAAATCAGTCTTGAGATATTTCTTGGCCCAGTCTTGACGTTTCAGCTTGTGTGTCTTGTTCAGTGGTGGTCGTCTTTCAGCCTTTCTTACCATGGCCATGTCTCTGAGTATTGCACACCTTGTGCTTTTGGGCACTCCAGTGATGTTGCAGCTCTGAAATATGGCCAAACTGGTGGCAAGTGGCATCTTGGCAGCTGCACGCTTGACTTTTCTCAGTTCATGGGCAGTTATTTTGCGCCTTGGTTTTTCCACACGCTTCTTGCGACCCTGTTGACTACAGGGAGTGCAGAATTATTATTATCTCTGCGACCTGCTGGAGCGGGGGGGCAAGGAGGAGTTGGCCGTCCGACTGCGGTCTGGAGTGTGGGGCCTCCCTACTGCTGCGGAGTCGGGGCGGTCTGCCTCTCCCCACCGCAGGGAAAAGGGTAACACCACCTGGGTCTGGGTGCAGTTCCCCCCTCCAGGGGCAAGGGTACCTAGACCCAGTTCGTAGAGTACGCTTGGGGAGTGTGATCGTGTGTACAGCGTCTCTTTATGTCTTTCTCCACGTTGGTTGAGTGTGGAGTAAGTGCATATGAGAGCATGAGGGCGGGAATGAATGTTTGTATCTGTGTGTGCCTGTATGTCTGTGTCTATATGTCAGGTTGGGTATCAGACGCCACCTCTCTGGGGACATCTCAGGCCCTCCAAGGTTTGGAGGCCTATCTCCACCCACCACCACTTCCCCTGCCAGTGGCGGACTCCCTCAGGTGTCGGTGCGTTGGTGGCTCTTTGTGTCTGGGGGTGGGCGTCCGGGCTCACTCCTTGGCGGCCGCTTATCGGGGCCTGGAGCCTGGGGCTCACTCGGGCCACTTCGGAGGTGGGGTGCCCCTGGCTTCTGCTCTGCGGCTGCTGAGTGAGCCCTCATCTGGGACTCTCCTCAGCTCTTACTGGGACAGTGGCGCGGCTGCCCCTCTGTTGGTCTTCCTTGGTCTCTTGTGTTGTGGGGGCCTCTGGATGTCTGGAGTTTTGATCTCCTCCATACCTGCTTCATACCCTGGAGGACGGGGCTGCACACACTCCCTAGCAGATCGTTACATGGAGAAACCTTTGGAATGCAAGCATGCTGATCCACACAGGTATGCACACGGTTGTACACATGGGTATTCACAGACGCGGACTACAGCTTTCTTGGTTGCTGCCTCAAAGCACATTGTGCGCTGTCTATC
This sequence comes from Mchenga conophoros, assembly GCF_057382185.1. NCBI lineage: Eukaryota > Metazoa > Chordata > Actinopteri > Cichliformes > Cichlidae > Mchenga > Mchenga conophoros. The sequence continues at coordinate 39,131,559 of NC_140532.1, forward strand.
TTGCGTGCTGCACAATATCGTTTATTATTTAGTATCTACTGATATCTACTGCTAGCTAGTTTATTGTGATGGTGCCGTTTTTTTTATTATGTTGCTCTTTGTTGTTTGCTTTCTCTTCTGTTTTTTTTTTTCTCCATACAGGTGACCCAGGTGTTTTTTTTTTTTGTTTTTTTTTTCTTTCTTCCCCCCCTTCTCACCGTCTCTTCTCCCCTTTGGTTTTCTTTCTCTCCCTCTCTTTCTTTCATTCTTTCTCCCTGTCCTATCCCCCAGTCATGTCTGTCCCATCTTTTAAAAAACGAAAATAAAACAAATACATAATTATAATAAAGGTCAACCAAATGGACCAATATGGCAAGGCCATGATGATCCACTTGGTAAAGTAAATCCACTTGGCATCTTTGTTGGCCTTCAGACAACAATTCTGATGGCTAAAGATACAAACGGGACAGGCAAAAAAAAAAGAAAAGATTGTTTCGCTTTTATCTTGAATTTTGGCAAGAGCTTGTTCAAAACCTACTGGTTTCAGCTAACTCACTGAAATTTGATTGCTAATGGATCCAAGAAATTTCTGTAGAAATCATTTTAGGTTACTTGTAGGATGATGAACTTGTGCATCTCCTTGTACAAAACAGAAAAGAACAGAGGAAGGAAGATAATAGTAAAAAGTGAAAGCCAGGCAAGAACAGAGTGCACCAGAAAAAACATGAAAGAGTTGAATGTCAGACATAAACAATCAGAAGTGGAAAAAACCCAGTAAAAAGAAAAGGGGAAAGGCTCGGGTGTAGAATGGCAGAAAGAAGAATGATCAGCGATATGGGGTTAGCTACAGTGACACAGATTGAAAATGCAATAGAGAGAAGAATGGATAGAGAAGGTAGTAAATGAGAGATGAAATAGCAGAAAATACAGTGAAAGCAATCATGGGCAGGCTAGAGTCTGCCTGCTCTCTTGTTTCTTTAGGCTGAGATATCTCAATATTGACACAGCTACGTGTACACAGAACAGTCTCCTTGGATGGAGTCAGGAAGATATACCGCAGCTTGCATCCACACTTTAAAGCTCGAACACCTCATTGATGTTTTTATCCCTCCAAGGATCGACATCAGGACAAAGCCTGAAGTCTCACTCTTCTTCAAACCGAATATTAAAACTCTTTCTTATGTGGCCTGAATATGAAAATCAGATCAGATACCTGGCCTCTACCTCACCTCCTTAGAAGCAACTAGCAACAACTCTGTCCTTTCTATTAAGATCTAATTTTCCACCTCGTCTGCAATGTTAAAGATTGAGCATATGTCTAAAGGAGAGATTCTAATATATATAGTAAAGTTCACCTTTGATGTATTTGGAAGTAAGAGTTTTGTTTAACTGTTACAGTTTTACTCAATATATTAATGTAAGTTGTATTCAGTGTATTATGCTACAGTATTTAAAGTGTATTTGAAGCAATTTGTTTTGAATAATTTTGGCAAAAGGGATGTAATGTGTAGTATAATCATGGTACATAAAAAAGTGGTAAGGAAGGTTAATAAGAACTTTGTACATAATGGGGGAATAAGAAGTGCAATAATCGTACATGATGAAGATTAAAATAATCTGGAAACTGTAAATACACTGATACACAGCCAAATGCTTGTTGAATTGTTTCTACCAGCAATTGATTTTCTTTTACTCTCTGCTCTCCTCACCTCTCCTCATTTCTCCCCTTTGACTGGTCAAAGCATCACCTCTAATCCAATGGCTTCATTAAATGATAAAGAATGGCTTTAATGAGCTCCCTTGTCCATTCAGAGGAAGAAATAAAGAAAGAAAGACAGACAGAAAGAAAAGAGAAGGGAAGAGAAGGTACGAAGGAATGTGGCTGTTATTAAAAACTTGACCAATAATAACTTTAAGGAGCAAAAAGTTTAGTGTCTTATTAAATCTTACATGTAGCTGGACAACTGTTCCTCACAAAAGCCTGCATGCACGACATGACGTCAGTCCACGCTTCATGACACTCCAGCCAGACCATTAAATACCTCAATAGTCTGGATCCGAAGTGATAACACCTTCATTAATACAAATCCAGTTCTCTTTGTCAATACTAATTAGCAAAGTTTGACAGAATTGTTACAGGACAAAGAGCCACAAACTTGAGTAAGGCAAAGTATTTCTGTGCTTCTGTGTGTTGGGTGTGTTATTTACAAATCAGTTTAAACTCAGAGATGCTTTGAAGTCAAAATCAAATTCACAGTTTTTCTAATACATAAAAAATTGACTTGAAGCCTTAAATTCTCCTTCAGATCGCAGTCATGCATGTGAAGTGTGAGCCGTTAAAGTTTCCTTTAAATAGGTCTGAGAAAGACAGATTGTAAGTTTAAGGTGTAAAATAAATATCGCACATGGGTTCTGACTTGGCCGTGGGTTCTAAGCAAACACAATCAACTGTGCGGACCATGTTCTTCTGTATTTGTATTTGAAATTCATTGATGCTTGTGCAGTAAGTATGTTTAATGTGTATACCAGTAGAGTAATCAGCCCAGCAGTATTTGTATTTGTAAAGAAAACCTCTCATCTTCTCCTGGACTTCTCACCATTGCCATATCCTTGAGTATGTTATGGTCTGCTTGAGTCCCTGTGATGTAAATTTCATCATCACAGGGTGGGTGAGAGGCTAGTATTTGGTCCTTAAAAAAGAACTACTGTGGTGTCTTCAGCAGTGTACATCTGTAAGCAAATGTAATCCCAGCATTGGAGATTCATGCAGCAGGACCTCTGAGACAGTCTATCTTGTGAAAATGAACAGAATTAGGAGCTCCGCTTAGTCGGGGGCATTGTTCTTTGACAGGATCACATATGTTTGCATCCATCCAACCATCAATTTTCTTAACTTCTTATCTAATTTAGAGTCCCAGCAGAAGCTGGAGCCTGTTTTTGTTGACATGGGGCAAGAGGTGGGGTACACCCTGGACAGGTCACCAGAGCAGTCCTAATCACTGCAAGTCACTGAAAACAATGATCCCTTTAACAATTTGATAACACTTATATTAGGAAAACTTTGCTCACATAATCAAGCGTGAACTTGATGCACTAAATTTCCCACACCAACCCTCATTCCCATGTGAAAAAAGAAAAACGCTCCCTCCTCCTAGCCATACCTCTACCTCATTCCTCCCCTTTTGTCTTCCTTGCTTGGGAGTGATGCAAAGGTCTTAAGAGATCAGGGCAGGATATAAAAGAAGAAACGTTGCTCATTAATTAAAGCTACCCAAATCGGATTGAATAATAATGGACAGTGAATACAGAGGGCCGCTTGATTCACCGGATGACAGAGCAGCTGGCCTGAGGTAACTCCCGTGGCCGCCATGTTTGCGTGCAAACTTCCACTTAGTGTTGATGTTCACAGCAGTGTAAACGCACAGGCTAAGGCATGCCTCGGAGTGTGTACAGTCGTCGGGTTAGCGTTAGTGTTTGTTAGATTGTGTGTATGGCGGAGTTCATGTTCATATTTTATTGACGTAAACTCCTTAGAGGGCGGCTAAAGCTGGCACTGTGTGTGCCTACAGAGAGCTGTGTGTTTTGGCTGAGGGGAACTGTAGCAATCACACACAGATAAAAACATCACAATACAGAGACCAAGGATACCTCAACGCAGTAACTGAGGGGGATAAGAGAGCATGGAAGCTGTGGTGAGGGTGCACCAACGCACATGCACACACACGTAGACACACCAAATCTGGCTCTGCAGACTTATGTGCGGATACAATTTTACAGGCTCTTGTTATAAAAAGATGGGCGTTTGCATTAAGTACACACACACATAAGAACAAAGATGCAAACACACATGCAGTTACCCATAGGGAAGAGCGTCTTTTCTTCAAAGAGATGCAAGCACACAGTCAGTTTTTATGTAGCATGGACACAATAAAAAACTTTCACACTCATACATTCTGCATGAGGTTTATCTGACTTTAATAAATCCTCGGTCGCATGCATGGGAAGTTACATAAATCTCTCTTCTCCTCTCCTTACTGCACTGCATGCTGGGAATGTGAGTGAGTGCATGAAGGTTGTTGGTGAGTGTGTGGAGCTGATGACTTGGGACATCTGGACTGCATGTTTTTTCTGACTTTCATTCTTTACACCTGCTTCTTGATGAACTGTAAATTGTAATCAGAGTGGTACTTATTAGCAGAGATGGGCAGTAACGCGTTACTGTAATCTGATTACTTTTTTCAAGTAACGATTAAAGTAAGGGATTACTATTGCAAAAACGGTAATTAGATTACCGTTACTTTCCCGTAGGAACGCTGCGTTACTAAAACCGTGATTTTTTTGCGAGGATGTCTCATGACAATGACGTTAGCAAGTGCGACGTTGTTTGATTCCATAAAAAGTGACAAAAACATTAGTGTCCGTTGTGTGTGGGAAGAAAACTTCTTTGTACAGCGAAAAAAAAAACCCTAAACAAGCACCGAGTGCGCTACGATGTAATGAGAAATTCACAGAGAAACTCACGGATTCTTCCACTGACCGCTGCGGCACACCTGCACCAGGGTAAACCTCCGCCTACCCTACTCCTGCTTTACAGGTGAAAATAGAGCAAAAGGACCGCTAGTCTTTGATGTTATTTCTTTTCTGCTGTGTTTTACTTGCATCTATTTGAAAGACTGAGTGTAAACACAAAAAATATTTTATTTTATGTGCTGGAATGTGCAGAAAATAGGTTTAAATGTTAAACAAATTTCTTTAAGTCAGAGAATGTTGCATATAATTAAATTTTTGCTTGATGCATAAAGTTAAAAGATTAAAACTAATAAAACAAGTTTTAAAAAGAGACTTTTCCATTTGATTACATTTTGTATGATGGATTATGTAGAAAAAGTAGAATTGGGCTGAAAGCTCTATCGCTTTATCACCTATTCAGATTGTAAATCGTGTTTTTAAAAAGTAACTAAGTAATTAATTACTTTTGAAAATAAGTAATCAGTAAAGTAACAGGATTACTTTTTTGGGGAAGTAATCAGTAATTAGTTACTGATTACTTTTTTCAAGTAACTTGACCAACACTGCTTATTAGTGTCCCTTCTACTCAGCTGAGCACTCAAGCGTACTGTCCTGCAAGTGTCATTTACCCAATCACATATTCACACACACATTCGTGACCGTGAAAACATTTCAATAAGGAGAGGCCATTTGGTAGAACTGAACATGATTTATTCAGATACAGAATTCAATTAAGTTATTTGGCTATTAGGCTTAGGTGACCCATCATAGCAGAACAGGATCCTAGCAGGAGTTAGAACAGTATCCTCTGGAGCCTAGACATTGGTGTTGATGATGCTGACAGTGATGAGCACTGAAATTTAAATCGTGCAGAATAGAGGCTGATTGGCTCCCAGAAGGCAGGCAAGAAAATGATTGGACTAGAGTAATGAAGTAATGAAGTATTTATATAGAGTTTGAAAGCATGGAAAAGAGGGAGTGAATAGACTAAAAGCCAGGAAAGCAGCCAGATGATTTCAGGTCTGCCTTATTGAACTGGGGGTGTCTTTCATAGTTAAATACAAAAATACAACACTATTTATGCAAGCTTGAGTAGTATGACATGTTTTGAATTTGGTGTTCAAATTGGGGGGGCGGCTTACTGAGCTTAAGCCCGAGTCATTTTATGAGAAGCCCGGAGTTGTTTGGAGTGCAATTTTTTTCATAGTTAGATGCCTGACTGACAACTGTATAAAACAAAAACTACACACAATATTCGAAGCACATAGCGTACAGTCGTAAATTCCTCCTAATTTTGGTATGATCCGAGCTCAGGCACTAGGCCACTGAGCACAGCACTTACACATGTGAGCGAGGGGGGAGAAGCTGCTGCCTGCGAGTTTGCTGTAGGAGAAGCGGAGCCAGGCAGACAGAGGAGAGCTTAAGTTTGACCAGGTACCAAAGCAAATCATTGGTACTGTACAAATAATGTAAACATGATGGTGTATCGCAAAAGATTGATATCAAACTGATCACTTGACCCATATTACGTTACTTGCTCTTGGAGTGAATCAACAAATGGCGAAATGAAAAAACAAGCAACAATGCTGTTTTTTTTTTTTAGACACTCTTAGCTTACATATGTGTTTATTTCATATTTTCAGTTGTTACCCTCCATGGCTAAACAAAGCCCTCTAAATCGGTTTCAGTAATGTACTGATATACAACAATGGACATAAGGAGCTTCTTTCAAAGAAAAAACTCAGGGAGATGTTATTTTATATATTATTCTTTGTATGTTGTTCAGTATATTTCTATGCAAAACAAGAGGAATTTCAACACACAGCAGTATATTCACAGTTGAATATTTACATACACTTTAGGGAAAAAACATAAAAACATTTTTTTTTCGGTTAAACATCAATTTAGAGTAAACTTGTTTTGTTTTAGATAAATAAATATTGAAATATCTTTTGAATTAGTTAAATGTCAGAATAAAGAGAGACAGAGCTGTCTATTTTTTATCACTTTCATCAAATTTAGGAGTACATATAAACTTAGTTTATTGTTAATTAATAAGAAAACGACGATTCCATTCTGATAGGTTAGTAGAGTCCATGTGAGTAAATTGGTGGCACACCTTGTGTTGATAGGAGTTATGGGGGTAGTTCAGCTTCACCACTAGGGGGCTGTCTAACCAAATTGTGATATATACTGTGTCGTAGAAGCAGCGGCAGGTTATGTTTACGTACATGGATGTGAGCCACGTTAAAATAAAGAAGCTTGCTAACTACTACGGATGTTTTATTGAAAACACGACATGGTACCAGGAGTGGGGTAGTAAAGCAGGTCATCATGGACAGTGTTAAGCCACCAGATGCCGTCAACTGGAACGGAAATGTGGACTGTGAGTGGCGAACTTTTAAACAGCGGTTTATGCTATACCTGCAAGCTGTCGGCCTAGATAGTAAGCCTGATACACGGAAGATTGCACTGCTTCTTACCGTAGCAGGTCCACAAGCGGTGGAAGTATATAACACGTTTGTGTTCAGAACTGCAGAAGACAAAGAAAAGTTTGACGAAGTAGTGAGAAAGTTTGATGAACACTGTTCGCCCAAAAAGAATGAAACATTTGAGAGGTACGTCTTTCGGTCACGTATACAACAACCTTCAAAGAGTTTTGATACGTTTCTGACTGACCTCAAGTTAAAGGCAAGAACATGCAATTTTGGACAGCTGCAAGAATCTATGATAAGATATCAGATCGTATTTGGAATAAAAGATATAAAGATAAGAGAGAGGCTTCTGAGAGAGGCGGATCTGACTTTAGCAAGTGCTGTGAAAGTATGTCATGCCAGCGAGCTCGCCATACAACATGCAAAAACCTTCAGCAGGTCGCCGAGGGAAACAGACACGGAAAGCACAGCTGTAGCTGCAGTTAATACACGGCAGGCAGGGCGCACGTACAAAAAAGAACAGAAAGAATCAAAAGACACTTTCTTGTGCAAAAGATGTGGCACAAAACATGGAAGGAAACAATGCCCAGCTTATGGTAAAATATGCAAAAAATGCAATGGACAAAACCATTTTGCCAAGCAATGTTTGTCAAAGAATAAACAAAAAGAAAGAGTACACACAGTAGAAGAAACTGCTCTCAGTGACACGTTTTTTGTGGGAATGGTAATGCAGCAAGATACACCCATGGACCAACCTGCAGTCAGTACAGTGAAGCAGGACAAATGGACAGAGATGTTACCAGTGAACGGAGCCCTGGTAACTTTCAAACTGGACACAGGAGCCAAGGCTAATCTGGTGAATGAGCTGGATGTGAAAGCGATGAAAACGAAACCACACATATTCCAAAATAACAGTTTACTCCAAGCATATAATGGAGAACCAATCAAAACCAAAGGTAAATGCAGGCTCCGGGTACAAGTAAAAGGAAAATATCACAGTCTGATGTTTATCATTGTGCCAGAGGGACATGAATCTCTGTTGGGAGATAAAGCATGTGAGAGACTCGGCCTAGTCAGACGGGTATACAGTATAAACAGCTCTGAGCCCAAAAGTGTGAAAGAAATCGTGGATCTGTACCCAGACATATTCAAGGGGTTTGGAGTCTTACCCTTCACCTACAAGATAAAGCTGAAAGAAGGAGCTCAGCCTGTGGTTCATGCACCTCGACGTGTTCCAGCTGCTCTTAAAGACAAGCTTAAAGAGGAACTAGAGCGGATGGAGGCACTGGAAGTCATAAGAAAAGTTGAAGAACCTACTGAATGGGTTAACTCCATGGTGTGCATTAAAAAACCAACCGGCGCTCTTAGAGTCTGCATGGATCCGAAAGACTTAAATGCTAACATACAAAGAGAGCATTACCAGATACCTACAAGAGAAGAAATAACAAGTGAAATGGCTGGTGCAAAATTTTTTAGCAAACTAGATGCCTCCCAAGGATTTTGGCAACTCAAGCTTCATGAGGACAGTACAAAATACTGCACGTTCAACACGCCATTTGGGCGTTACTGCTTCTTGAGAATGCCTTTTGGAATTTCTTCAGCTCCTGAGATATTCCACAGGACCATGGAGCATATGATCGAGGGAATCGAGGGAGTCAGAGTTTATATGGACGACATCATTTTGTGGGGATCCACACTACAGCAGCACAATGAGAGACTAGTAAAGGTTTTGGAAAGGGTGAAACGTTATGGACTTAAACTGAACAGAGTAAAATGTCAGTTTCGCGTGGGTGACATTACCTTTCTCGGTGACAAGCTGACAGCCGAAGGCATCGAGCCGGACAAGGAAAAGCTACGAGCTATACTGGAAATGCCACGTCCTGAAGATAAAAAAGGTGTGTTGAGAATCCTGGGAATGGTTAACTTTATTGGAAAATACATCCCAAGCCTGGCGGCCAAAACAGTGCACCTGAGACAGCTTCTACACAATAGCTGCGAGTTCAGATGGAATGAAGAACTGGAAAACGAGTGGCAACAACTGAAAAAGACACTTACAACAGAGCCAGTTTTGGCGTATTTTGATCCAAAAAGAAAAACAAAAGTGTCAACAGATGCATCGAAGGCCGGGATCGGCGCAGTGTTGTTGCAGGCTTATGGAGACCACTGGAGGCCAGTGGCATATGCCTCAAGAGCAATGACAGAGACAGAATCTCACTACGCCCAAATAGAAAAAGAGACATTGGGGCTTGTTTTTGGATTTGAAAAGTTCCACACCTATGTCTATGGTTTGCCAACATTTGTGGCAGAGACTGACCACAAGCCATTGATAGCCATAATCAAGAAAAACTTAAGTGAAATGTCTCCACGCATTCAAAGATTGATGATGAAACTACAGCGCTATGATTTCAACTCGATCTACACACCAGGTAAACACATTGTGTTAGCAGATGCACTCTCTAGGGCCACAACCCCAAACAAAGAGCAAAGCTCCACAGAGATGGATGTAAATATACATGTAAACCTGGTAGCAGAGTCACTTCCTGTGTCAGACAGAAAATCACATCAGATCAAGGCTGAAACACAAAAGGACTCTAGTCTGCAAAGAGTTATAACACTGTTGAATGGGAAATGGCCAAGAGGTGAATGCAAAACATACTACAACATAAGAGCAGAACTAAGTGTTGTGAATGGACTTCTGCTAAGACAAAACAGAGTAGTAATTCCACACTCACTGAGAGGAGACATCCTGAAAAGACTGCATGAGGGACATCTAGGCATAGAGAAATGCAAACGGAGAGCCAGAACAGCAGTCTATTGGCCAGGTATAAATGCAGACATTGAGCAAATGGTTTCCACTTGTGATACGTGTATCAAACACCAGGCAAAACAACCAAAAGAGCCTCTGACCATAACAGACATACCGGAGGAACCATGGCAGAAAGTCAGAACAGACATTTTCCACCTAGGAGGAAAAAACTACCTGCTGGTTATTGATTACTTGTCAAACTATCCAGAGATGGCATTATTGTCCAACATGTCAGCTACTTGTGTCATAACGCACATGAAATCAATATTTGCTAGACATGGGATACCACAGATTGTTCATAGTGACAATGGACCTTGCTATAGTTGTAGAGAATTCCAACTATTTGCTCAGGAATATGACTTTAAACATGTGACCTCAAGCCCCCTGCATCCACAGTCCAATGGGAAAGAAGAGAAAGGTGTGCACATTGTGAAACAGTTACTAAAGAAAGCACAAGATGGTAAGGCAGATCATTATTTTGGCACTACTGAGCTACAGAGCATCACCACTGGAGCATGGCAAGTCACCAGCAGAAATATTAATGGGAAGAAAACTACGGACCACTCTTCCTTACACAACAACCAGGAAACATAAACAAGTGAGAGACAAAATGAAACAGTTGCAGAAGAGACAAAAGGTCAACTTTGACAAGTCCTCAAAAAGTCTAAAACCACTCGCACCCAATGAAGCAGTCAGAGTGGAAGATGCAAACATCTGGGAAAAGAGAGCAACTGTACTGGAGGAGGTAAACCCAAGATCGTACAATGTGAAAACTGAAGATGGACTGATATTAAGGAGAAATCGGAGGAGTTTACTGTACACTCAAAAGACAATGGGACCATCGGAAGAACAGTGTGATGACAACAACACACCACCTGAACCAACAACACCCGTGAAGGACAGTGTGGAGCAAAGAGACCAGCCACCCATTGTCAGAAGATCAGCACGCTCTATCAAGCCACCTGATAGACTAAACCTTTAAGCATATATATATATGTATATGTTGGTGTATACATATATAGCTAGATATATATGCATATATCAAAAAGGAACTTTCTGCATTATTGTGTGTTCCGTAGTTTACACTGTCACAAGTGTTTGTGATGTTATTCAAGCTATGCAATGTTAGGTATGTTTCCATAGTGTTGTTCAGCAGATAACATCTAAAGAAAAGGGGATGTGTTGATAGGAGTTATGGGGGTAGTTCAGCTTCACCACTAGGGGGCTGTCTAACCAAATTGTGATATATACTGTGTCGTAGAAGCAGCGGCAGGTTATGTTTACGTACATGGATGTGAGCCACGTTAAAATAAAGAAGCTTGCTAACTACTACGGATGTTTTATTGAAAACACGACACACCTGTGGATGCATATAAGGCAAAACACAGAGCCTGTTTCTTTGACATGGGAAAATCATGAGATATCAATCAAAACACCAGTAAAAGAACTGTGGAGCTCCATAAGTGTGGCTCAATTTTGAATACAATTTGGGTGCAATTTGCAATTAAGAAATACAGAGTTTCTCTCTTTACTCTTAAATTTAACAAATATGTTTTTTATATTTATCAATCTAAAAAAAAATAAACATTTAGTCTGATTTGATGTTATAATTAAAAAAGTGTATCTGTTTTTATCTGAAGAGTGTGTAAATATCTGGTTTCAACTGTATATTTGATGATGTTGACATTTAGGTTCCCTGATATCCACCATCATTGCAGAAAATGGTCTCACATTATAGACAGTATATACATGTAAATGTCTCTTAAAGGAGTTTGATGGCTGCCAGGCAAGACAGATTTTATGTCAGTTAAGCATACAATAATAGTTTAGTTAATGCAGCAATATTATCCATTGGTTTATTTAGCTAACTGGCCCATGGCTTTTTTCTTCTTTTTTTTTTTTTGCTCTGACTTCTGGAGTCATTGAAGACTAAGTACAAGAGACAAGACAATCTAGCTTGATCATCATTGGTTGTACACAAAACACAGATTATAACATTTTACCAAGTGAACACACGAAATAACTCGAAATAACTGCTGCTGATTGTCTGGGGTTAATCGACTTCCTGCACAATTTTAAAACAAATTCTGAATTCTTTATAAGCATTTGTATGAGCTTTATCTTATACTGTAGACTGCTTGATTTCTGAAACCTTAACTCTGAGCTGCACAAGGGAAGAGACTATAATGGACAACTTGTTTTTTATCTGGGACATTATTGATCTGTCCAAACTCCAGGAGAAAAAGCATTTGATAGAGTGATCATTGTTCAGAACATTTGAAGACTTTGTTTTAGAAAAGCTTTTATTTCTTGGATTAATGTGTTGTATTCACGTGCCACTGTTTGGCTAAAGGTGGGGGAGGACTTAGCTGACCGGTTCCTGTTCAGAGAGGTTGCCCTCTATCTGGGATGCTGTATGCTTTGGGCATTGAACCCCTCCTAAACCAGCTCAGTCAAGGTCTCATAGGATTGACCTTTGCAGGAGAAGTACAAAGCAAAGTAAGCTTGTCAGCTTGTGAGAACAACCAATATACCAACTACCTTTAACGAAATGGAGAAGGGATGAAATGTGTCTTGCTCGGAATTTATGATTATCATTTCAAGAGAAAAAATATATATTTTGGAACTCATTATTTATTGTGTTTTTATGTTCATACAGCAGTCTGATGTTTTTGCTACAGGAGTATTTTTCCTTCAGTATAGGGCTTTGGAGTTGACGTCACGGCGCAATGCATTATGGGAGCGCAGCGCCATTTTCGGGGTCTACGAATCAAAACAAACACACTGTGTTGGAACGAAGACGACAAGAAAGATGCTTAAAAGCAGCTCAAAAGAGAATGAACTGTATAGAGACCGATTGCGTCCAGAGGCGAAGCAGCGGTACTTGCAGAAAATAACGTGCATTGGAAATGTGGACCTGTATGAAATAGGGCCGTGGAGTAGAAACCCTGAAGACCAACCGCTATTGATGTAGCCTGACATATTTTCGTACCTTGTCTGTGGAGTCAGCGCGTACAAGTCGTCATTCAAGCAAAGGTAAGTCAGCTTGAGTACTGCGTGTGAAATGCGTTTGATTTCCCTGCAAACATTCAGATTAGTGCAGCATAAATTCATTCATGAGGGGAAATTACAGTGAGAACATGTGGAGGCTGTTAGGTGGATAACATAGTGAGTTCAGTGCATTGATGTGACATTGTCCTGAAGAATTTAGTTATTCTTTATGGTTAAAGAAATTGCACTAATTTATTCATATTTATTATAAATAATCCTAATTATGCATCTTGCTTCCATGTTTGTATCCTGTGTGACTAAAAATACATTTTATTTTACTTTTATACATTGATTAATGACCTGCAGAATCTCCTTATCATATTAAGTGATTCATAATTGTCACTTTATGCTTTCTCCATCTTGAAAGTGATTACATCCTTGCATCCTTGCGTGTTTAATTTTACTTTTCCTTTATTTTTTCACGAGCAGCACTTGTCTCCTTGTGTACGACCGACAAACCTTACTGGACATAAAAGACGGTCTTTCTTATAACTTTCCAGAGTTCAAGTTTTGCAACACGGACGCTCCGTTTGCAGACCCCCCATTCATCTCACCTGAGACGCCTTTGTTCTCTGGCCCTGGAGGCCGCAAACGCCGACGCAGAGGGAGAAGATCTGGCGTTCTGGTTCGACTGAGACGGCGCACTTACAGACCACCGTTACCCAGTTTATTACTGGCTAATATGCAGTCTCTGGAGAACAAGCTGTGCGAGCTTCGGGCACGGATCTCATTCCAGCGAGAGATGCGGGACTGCTGCGTGATCTGCCTCACAGAAACCTGGCTATCGGACAAAGTACCGGACTCCGCAATACAACTGCCGGGGTTCTCTGTGCACCGCGCGGACAGGTCACAGGATCTTACTGGGAAAAGCAGAGGCGGTGGTGTGTGTTTCATGATCAACAACAGCTGGTGTGATTATGCGAACGTGCACCCGGTCAAATCCTTCTGCTCACCGGACCTGGAGTACCTGATGATTAAGTGCCGGCCATTCTGGCTACCGAGGGAATTTACAGCAGTGATTATTACGGCTGTTTACATTCCCCCACAAGCTGACACTGACCGTGCACTCAGGGAACTGTACAGCGCGATCAGCAGCGAGGAAACCGCACACCCAGAGGCAGCGTTTATCACAGCCGGAGACTTTAATAAGGGAAACCTGAAGAAAGTCTCACCAAAACTCCATCAACACATCCTTTTCAACACACGTGGAAACCGGCTACTCGACCACTGTTACACCTCTTTCCGGGATGCGTACAAAGCCCTCCCCCGCGCCCCATTCGGCCAATCAGATCACTGCTCCATCCTGCTCCTGCCCGCCTACAGGCAGAAGCTGAAACAGGAAGCTCCAACCCGGAGGGCGGTGCACTGTTGGACGGACCAATCGGAGTCTGCGCTGCGGGACTGTTTTGATCACGCGGACTGGGAAATGTTTCACGTGGCCGCCAGAGACATTGATGAATACACAGACTCAGTCTGTGGATTTATCAGGAAATGCGTGGAAGATGTCGTCCCATCCAGAACAGTCAAATCCTTCCCAAATCAAAAACCCTGGATTAACGGAGATGTTCGCGCGGCACGGAACACCGCCTTTGCCTCCGCGAACACATCGGACTACAAACACGCACATTACCAACTCCGGAAGACGATCAAAGCAGCCAAACGTGAGTACAGGGACAGGGTGGAGCAACAGTTTGACAACCCTCGGAGTATGTGGCAGGGACTAAACACGATCACAGACTTTAGAGGGAAAACCAGCACACCGCAGACCACGGCCTCTCTATGTGAGGATCTAAACGTATTCTACGCTAGATTCGACACAGCGAACACCATGAGACCGGACAGTGTGCGCACCGCGGATGACGTCAGTGCGCACACTGTGTCTGAGGAGGATGTGCGGAAGTGCTTCAGGAAGGTGAACGCACGCAAAGCTACTGGTCCGGACGGGATTCCCGGCCGCGTCCTCAGGTCATGCGCGGCTCAGCTGGCTGGAGTGTTCACACACATCTTCAACCTTTCCCTCTCTCTGTCTGTAGTCCCAGCCTGCTTCAAAATGGCCACCATCGTCCCTGTACCCAAATCCTCCACCATCTCCTCATTGAACGACTGGCGACCTGTAGCCCTGACCCCCATCGTAAGCAAATGCTTCGAGAAGCTGGTCAGGGACTTCATCTGCTCTGCACTACCCGACTCACTGGACCCTCTACAGTTTGCATACCGCCACAACAGGTCCACTGATGATGCCATAGCCCTGACACTACACACTGCCCTGTCACACCTGGAGAAGAGAGACACGTATGTGAGGATGCTGTTTGTAGATTACAGCTCAGCATTCAATACCATCGTTCCCTCGAAGCTGGACAGGAAACTGCAGGATCTAGGACTGAGCAGCTCCCTCTGCAGCTGGATCCTTAGCTTCCTGTCTGACAGACGCCAGGTGGTCAGACTGGGCAGCATCACCTCATCCCCCATCACACTGAACACTGGTGCTCCACAGGGGTGTGTACTGAGCCCTCTCCTGTACTCACTCTACACCTACGACTGCACAGCCACTAACAGCTCCAACATCATTGTGAAGTTTGCGGACGACACTACAGTGGTGGGTCTTATCACCAACGGTGATGAGACGGCTTACAGGGAGGAGGTCAGCGCCCTGACCCACTGGTGTCAAGACAACCATCTCACCCTCAACGTCGCAAAGACAAAGGAGTTGATAGTGGACTTCCGGAGGTGCAGAGAAGTACACACCCCCATCACCATCAGCGGCGCTGCTGTGGAGAGAGTGAGCAGCTTCCGGTTCCTTGGAGTACATCTGGCTGAGGATCTTACGTGGTCAGTACACACAAACAAAACAGTGAAGAAGGCGCAGCAGCGCCTCTTCTTTCTCAGGAGACTGAAAAGATTCGGCATGAGCCCCCGCATCCTCAGGACCTTCTATCACTGTGCCATTGAGAGCATCCTCACTGGATGCCTCACCACCTGGTATGGCAACAGCACCGCCTACAACTGCAAAGCTCTCCAGCGAGTAGTGCGGTGCTCTGAACGGATAATTGGAGGTGAGCTTCCCTCCCTCCAAGACATCTACAGGAAGCGCTGCCTGAGGAAAGCGGGGAGGATCATCAAGGACTCCAGTCACCCCAGCCATAAACTGTTCAGACTGCTTCCATCAGGAAGGAGGTTCTGCAGCATCCGGTCCCGTACCAGCAGACTGAGAGACAGCTTTTTCCATCAGGCCATCAGACTGCTGAACACGTCATAGACACCTCAGCTTCACTACTGGAACTTCAACATTATGCACTCCACACTGTATATAAATGCCACTTGTTTTGCACATATTCAACTCTGTATATTTTATATATTTTATTATTATTATTATTATTATTATTATTATTATTATTATTATTTTATTTTTTTACTATTTAATTTGTAAAAATGTGTACACACACACACACACACACACACACACACGTAGGAAAATATTTAGTATACACATCCAGAAATGCATACACTATTATATATTGTACATATATTTATTAGTTTCAGGTTGGCCATTCTTGTATTTTGCTCGTTTGTGTTGTTGTGTTTGCACATCTCTGTTGCTTGTGGGGCTCGCACACAAGAATTTCACTCGCATGTGCTGTGCCAGTGTGCCTGCACATGTGATGTGACAATAAAAGTGATTTGATTTGATTTGATTACATACTTTAGGTTCATTTTCGGCAGGCAGGTTTCTGACAGAGAACAGGCAGATTTAGAATATAACATGCAGAGTTCTATAGATGGATACATAAAAAAATGAAAAATTACATGTATGTGCTAACTTTCTAAACACTTTGTTACATTTATGATAAAGTAGATAAAACACATTTACGTCAGCCATGGCTCATAGTTCTTGTCTTTAAATGAACTTTGTCTGTGTGTGTTTCAGGTCCTGCACTCTCAAAGACTGAATGAACCAGCATTGCAGCCATGGGTCACTGTGAGCATCACAGGGAAGGTTGAAGCCGCCCACCGCACCTGTATGGCCAGAGTCGCGGAGACCTGCACCCATGTACTGTACCTGCTCTTCTGTTTAATGTAGGAGCAACAGTGTTGATCCGTGGCACAAGGACTGTTACAGATAAACCTGTATACTGGGTTTTGCTGGGTAATATGACCAAGATACAGCCAGAGGTTGGCCATAAGATAGACTTCTCCTCTTCAGCTGCCCAAAAAAAGGCTCTTGATCAAAACATAAACAGACCATCCGTATTGACAGGTAAAAGGAGCCATCCTCAAAACAGAAAAATCCCACCTGCTACTGTGGAGGAGTTGTCACTGCTATTGGATACTTTGCTGGAACACAGTAAAGTTGTGGGAATGACCCATAATGTTTTATCTAGGGGTCTAGATTTATGCCTGTAGTGCACTGCCGTGTAAATAATTTGCATTTACTGAATATGTACTGACTGAGTACCGCTGTTCAAAAGTTGAATAAAGAAACAAACTAATTTTTGCCTCTTTTTTTTAATTAAAACCACTTTATAGAACATCACATCAGTTACAGTGTAGAATCCATGTCATTTATAGTTTATAAAGGACAAAATGTTTACACAAAATCATGAGTGTTTACATGACATCACCCACTACTAACATTACTTTATTTACTGTATCTTTTGAAAAAATACAGCAATTTTAACAGCACAATACTTAAGAATATTTAACAGGAGCAGGTTTCATTTTCCCTGGTTTTATTATCACACTGTTCACCAAAACTCAGCAAACCTTCACCGTCTTATCCAGAAGGGTCACCTCTTCACCCTTACATGGAAGAAGTAATCTGATTGGCATGGTGGTATGTTTGAAGCAGGTCCCTTGTGTAGCGCTGGAACCCAGTCATGATGTTTCATCCATTTCATTGGCTGGTTTGCTGCAATAATGCCAAATAATTAGCAAGTCTATAAATAGAAGGTAGTTCTGCAAAATCACTCAGTAGGATGTTTGTTCTAATTTGCTATGACCTCAGAGCGCATAGAAAATAAAACTAATAGGCTATAAAGAGTGATATGAACATATTTAGAACTTACCGGAATGAAAATGTCTGGAGCACCAACAGATATTTGGAGATGGAAGAGAACAGGATATCAGCTCGTCTCACAGCTGCTATCCAGGCTAGACGCCTTCATTTGGTAACATCCGATACACGAGCTGCCTCATGTTGCTTCCAGGTTGGGAAAGAATGAAAAGATAAACCATTTTCAACCTTATTCTCTTGCCGGTCGTGTGATTGAACACTGCAGCCGACCACACAGCAAATACGAACCATGGCTGTTGTGTGTGCCTTCGCTCCCTTTTCACTTGCGCTAGACCCCCAAAATGGCGGATCGGGCCAAAATCCTTTCCACGCCCACCCCCGTGACATCACGCTCCAAAGCCCTATCGCCATAACCATGGTCCTGAGCCTGGCCCAGTGTTTTCAGTTGCAGTTTTGTAGTCTTAGTTAAGAGTATCCTTAGTTTTGTATTTTTCTTTAACTGTTTTTAAAGATTTATGATAGTGGTTTTTAACTTTTGAATTGTCTTCTCAGTCTGTTTCCCCAGTCATGTCTCGGTCTGTCTGGTCCCTTTGTACTTTATTTATGTAGTCAGTCGTGTCTCTGTTAATTCTCCCTTTGTGTTTGTCAAGTCTGTGGTCGTGTCCAAATTCATGGGCTGCATCCTCCTGAGGCCGCATTTGTAGACCAATTACGTCACAGCGACGCGCCGAAGGCTGTCCAAATTTGTAGACTCCTCCGAATGCAGCCGACAAATGCGTCCTCCTTTTCCCCGAATTTGAAGGATGGGTCGGGTGTGTCCTTCGTGGCCCACCATATCCCAGAATTCATAGCGTGGCCCAGCCAAACGACAGTTTCCAACAATGGCGGCCGCTACTAAGTTTTAAAATTACTCATACTAATCTTTCTGTGTCACAAAATAAACTTTTAACATATTTTCAGGCGAGAAAGTAGCTGTGTAAACATCAAATATCTGCTCGGTTTATCAAGATATCGCATATTTGCAAAAGTGCTTCGACGTTTTCGGAGACGTCTGCTACCCACCAGCTCAATAGCTAGCCGGGAGCTTGAGGGTCACTGATGCGGCCGAGGACGTCACAACTCCCGGCACATCAATTTCAGATCACCACGGACTTTCGCTACTCGGGTTAAACGTAATATATAAGTCACTTAGACAACGTAAAAATGTTATTGTTGGGCTTTTTTCAGTGTTTTGTTTGTTCGTGAGTAAAGTTACTCGGCCAAAAGTTTGGCTGAGATTAAAGTTATTAGATTAGATAAAATAAAACTTTATTAATCCCCCGCGTGGGTTCCTCCTTGGTTTTTACACAGCTGACTAAACGTCAAATAGAAAACTGATTAAACAGAAGTGTGAGACGGTCGAGCATTTATACCAGTGTCCTGTTATATTTTAGATAGCAAGGAGCAGACGGCTGAGTTTATTAAACTCCACCGAGACAACGGTGACGCTAATCAGAAGGCTAGACCGTCCAATTTCCCCAGCCGTTTACTTTCGGCCTACCCGACCTTCTGAGGACCCGGCCCACGTAGACTGCAAAGGCCGGGTCCTCAGGAGGATGCAGCCCATGAATTTGGACAAGACCTATGTGTCTCAGTCTTTATCTCTTTGTTGGTTTCCTGTTTTATTTTGATAGTCTCTTGTCTCATCTGCATTGTGTTTTATTTTGCTTCCCTTTGTGTTATTAAGTGATCAAAATGATATGCGAAAAGATGAGTGAAAAGATCTTTAGCAGATTAAATATTAGCTAAGATTACACATATATTTCACAGATGGGTATCTGGAGTTTACAGGCCAAATCCTTTCCATTTACAGAGATTTCTCAAAGATGTATCCGTCAAAGATCCTGTGAGCATTCTTCTGGATATTGTCTGTATTTGTGATAAATACAGTACAAATGTATCACTACCTCATATAGTCCTGCATTTTAGTGCTTTTATTTCAGTGGTGGATGGTGAATGTGTAGAGTTGGTGGTAGGCCAAACTCCAGTGGTACAGAGAGAAAGTTAGAGCAAACAGACAGTTTTCAGACATTGTATCACAAGATGATCAATAATGTTACTTGTTAAAGTAGATCAGCAAGGTTTTAAACATGTTTCGCAGACTCAAACTCTGTACAAAAAGTCAAAAGATGGTAGGTTATAAGCACCTTGGCAAATAGAAAGGATTTTGGTTACAAAAATGACCAAACCGAGATGGAATTAAGCAAGCGATCGTAGCTAAACAGATAAAAACTATAAACATAGACATATTATTCCTACAAGAAACACACAGCTCTCATAATTATGCTGTTGACTTGGAAAAGGCTTGGAAAGGATTTATTTTTATTTAAAGTTTTTGTACAAACCTCAGGGCAGGTGTGGCTATCATCTTCTCATCTAATTCCAATCCCCAACTAATAAAAGTAGCTGGGGACTGGAATTGGATCACTGACTTATAGTTAACAAAAATTAAACAGTTGAGGAAACCCACCTACTTTCTTTTACCAATTTGTCTTCTGTCATAGCAGAAAATAACCTTACTTATAAAATTTAACCCACATATTAAAGAACAGACATGGGTCAAAGTCACAGAAAGTAATGGAAAGACAGCCAGATTAGACACAATTTAAGAAAGACCAATAAGGAATAGAACACAGGTAGTAGAAAGATAAGATTATTGCTTGACAATAAGACCAACAGTAGGAAAGGAAGCTTTAAAGGGATCTTTAATTAAAGAGATAGACAGAGCATCTTCTATTAACAACATAGTTCCAGCTATATATGGGTTTAAGTTAGAAAACAAGTCATAATTTGGTGACACACCCGAAGCTTCCTGATAGCCATAACAACTAATCTAGCACAGTGAAGGAGACCATACAGATCTACAGTGAATGTGAAAATTTTACTTTAATTAGTTATCATATTGGATGAACCAGCCAACTTGAATGGATCTCAGAAGCCTTCCATAGAGTCACTCCTTTTTTTGAGCAGATGTCTGTTGGTGTCCAGCAGCTTATTGTCACCGTCCAGCGGGATTCAAAGGACTTCCTGCAGAGTTCTACAAATGATTTTGATCTGTGTAAGAAAAAGACTTGCATGAGACTCACTGGGCTCTGGGACAATATCACTGAGCTGCACAAGGGCAGTTTTGTCACTACTTCCAAAAAAGGGGAGATCTTAGCTTGCTTAAAAACTGGACACCAGTGTTTCCCTTCTGAGCAAATGAAACAAAATCATTGTAAAATTTCTCTCAAATAGACAGAAAGGATAGAAAGAAATGTTTTGTTATCAATTACAATTAGACCTATTAAATCTGGGAAATGCAAAAACGGACAATTTGCAATATCTGGCTGCCTTGAAATTCTGGTATCGCTTCATGGTTGCACTAAACCTCCAAATGCATTGGTGCAGGACAAAAATAAGAAACTGGTTGACAATTTGGGGACCCTTACCATTAAATTAAATCTGCAGTACTGTTTTCAAAGTGATTGAAATTTGTAGTTGCATCACAGCTTTTTGTCTTTGGACTGCTCAGCATTTCCTGTACCACAACCCACAGATTTGGTCTGAAACAGCTTCTGTGCTGTGGGCAGTGTTGGTCATATTACTTTAAAAAAGTAATCAGTAACTAATTACTGAAACAGTAATCCTGTTACTTTACTGATTATTTATTTTCAAAAGTAATTAGTTACTTCGTTACTTTAAAAAACATGATTTACAACCTGAATAGGTAATAGAGCTTTCAGCCCAGTTCTATTTTTCTGCATAATCCATCATATAAAATAGTCTCTTTTTGAAACTTGTTTTATTAGTTTTAGTCTTTTAACTTTACGCATGAAGCAAACATTAAATTATATGCAACATTCTCTGACTGGAAGAAATTTGTTTAACATTTAAACCTATTTTCTGCACATTCCAGCATATAAAATAAAATAGTTTTTTGTGTTTACACTCACTCTTTCAAATAAATGCAAGTAAAACACAGCAGAAAATAAATAAAATCAAAGACTCAGCAGTCCTGTTGCTCTAGTTTCACCTGTATAGCACGAGTGGGGCAGGCGGAGGTTTGCCCTGGTGCAGGTGTGCCGCAGCAGTCAGTGGAAGAATCTGTGAGTTTCACATTCCCGTGGCAGTATACTGTCGGTGCTTGCTCGGATGTTCAGGGGGTTTTTCGCTGTAAAAACGAAGTTTTCTTCCCACGCAGTGAACAGCGGACAGTAATGTTTTTGTCACTTTTTACAGAATCAAACTCAAAGTAAGGTCAGTACTTCCACGCTTTAAACGCTGCACGGTCATACTTTCTCCTGCACTCGATATATTATCCATTGTTGATCTGCACACAGCTGTTATCACGAACGTCGCACTTGCTTACATCATTGTCATGAGACACTCGCAAAAAAATCACGGTTTTAGTAACGCAGTAACACAACGTGCTTACGGGAAAGTAACAGTAATCTAATTACCTTTTTTGCAATAGTAATCCCTTACTTTACTCATTACTTGAAAAAAGTAATCTGATTACAGTAACGCATTACTTGTAACGTGTTACTGCCCATCTCTGGTTGTGGGATCAAAAAAATTGACGGTATGGCTGGCATTCCCGGTGTCTTTTTGGTGAGCATTAACTGTAAGTTCTGCAGAAACTCAGCCACTGGTTTGGACTTGTGATGTGTCGGTTGCGAACGAAATGGCTCTTAGAGCCGGGTCTTTGACGTGAACGACGCGAGCCGTGGGGGGTTTTTTTTTTTCTTTCTCTCACCCTCCCTCTCGCACTTTTTTCCCCGCTTCACTCTGCACGTGAGCCTTGTGCTTGCGCTGGGAAGAGGGGGAGGACGGTAGTTACAGTCACAGTAGCACAGGAACAGAGCCGGAGGGAGAGACAGAGAAAGCGAGCCAGGGACAACAACGTCACATTAGAAAGGCATAGTAATCATCCACAACTATTTTCAGTTGCGGATGATAAAGGATTCAGAAAGTTTATTCATGCGGGCCCATATGACAGAGAATGTGCATCTTCTTTTTGTTTTCATATTTGAATTTATATTTAATTGTGTTGTGGTTTGCAGTGTTTTGTGTTGTTTCACTTTAAATTTGTTTAAAAGGAAAAAGCTGAAAATTTAAATAGTTAAAAGTTGAAATGTGAATAGCTGGTTTTTGTATTATATGATTTATTTATTACATTTTATGTGGAGTGAATAAATAAAAGTATATTTACGGTGGCTCCTAGAGACAAAGCACGTAAAAACTCCAAAACACGTAAAAACTCCAAAGCACGTACAAACTCCAAAATACGTAAAAACTCCAAAACACGTATAAAAGACAACAGAAGTGCTCCAGGATGCTAGGCCCAGTGTTGAGCTTTTGCTACCTAGTGGCTACACAAGCCAGGAAGTACCAACGACTGGATTTGGTGTGTGGTAGTAACAGGTAAATGAACATTTTTTTAAAATTATTTGACTATAAATGAATGCTTGTGTATAAATACACAAACAATACACATATGCTTTCAATTGTGTAATTTAAGTGATCTAGGTAGCTCTGTTTTGGAAGTTCAGTTAACGCTAGAAATGTGTTTTGGAGTTGGTACGTGCTTTGTCTCTAGGGGCCACCGTATATATTTATATATAAACATATATAAATAAAGCCACTTTTTTTTACATTAGTAATTCCTTTTGTGCATAATTTTATATTGTTGTTAATAATAAATTAATTAAAGCTTAAGAGCTGGAAATCCCATCACTAGTTTGTTCTGAAAGGTTCTATTGTAGTGTTTACTGGCAGGTATAGGGTGAGGTCATGAAAATGTACAACAGTGTTAAGTAAGTTGTATGTTATAGCATATTTAAGTTTTTCTCCCTGCAACTGTAAATAAACTGTTTCATTAAAAGATTGGTCAAAGGTCTCCTCTACTCTCCTCTAACATCTGTGATAGCAGCTGGGTGCGAATTCGTTCTGGAATAGCTGCCTAATATAATCACAGCTAATAGCATTATACTTCACACTATTTACATACTCACTGAATAAATTTCATCGTTGCCATCAGAGCTATGAACCCTCCCACACCTGCATTTGCTGCCTTCTTCCCTTTATCTGTAATTCACATCTTCATTCGCACATTCTACTTCCTGCCGTCTTTATTACCACTTTCACCATTTTGCTTTTTATCTGTTTAAAATAAAAAAAATTAACAAAAATCTAGACTTTTTAGATTATAGCCTATGATCTAATATGGACCGTAATGGAGCAAGAGACACATACAGTGATGAGAGATCTTTGCAGTGTTCTGTTCTAAAGCAGTCATCAGCAATATGAAGCCAGCAGGTAACCAGGTTATAGAAAAGAAGATACATGGCACCTTGTACGTGCTGGTGTGTATATGAGTCCACACGTGTCCTTGTCATGGTAAGGACCCAAAAGCATGGCTATTATTGATGAGCAAAAGGCACAGGCAGGCACGTATGACTTCGCCGGTTTCAGCTGAAACAATTTCTGTGTTTCAAACCATTTTCCAGGGTTTTTAGTTCACCATTTATGAGTTTTCTCACAATACTCAAAAGATCAATTAAGGTTGGTTTATTATTTTGTTAGATAAGTTGGAAAAAAATAAAGTTAAACAAAGAAACAAGTAAATAGAGGAACAAGGTAAAATGAGGTAAAAACCAAAAGAGAAAGAGGAGCGAAACCCCCAACAATCCCTCTCTGAGCAAGCACTAGGTGACAGTGGGGAGGAGCAGTCCTGTTCAGTATTGCCAACTTAGCGACTTTGTCGCTATATTTAGCGAGTTTTCAGACCCGCTAAAAAAAGACGTGAAAGCGCGTATCTCTTTTACTCTCAACAAGCAGCGGGTGCTGTAACGCAGTTAGTTCTTCTTTTACTCTTTTACTCTTATGCTGTTTTGTGGATCACAAGGTTTAAAACTACTTATAAACACACACACACAAAGTAACTCCACCAGAGTGCCTATTTTGGGTCACTTGCCGGTCCAAGCCCGGGTAAAGGAGCAGGGTTGGAATTGTGACATTAAAAAAAACAATAATTGCTAAAAGAAATTTAATTTGTTGTTCTAAATAAACTCTAAATGCATTTAAAACTTTTTTTACTCACTTTATGTCTCTTCCACGATGTTATTTCTCTCTCCAACAACATAGGTTACAATTAGATTAGCATGACCAATTATGCAAATTAGGCGATGACGTCATTTAGCGACTTTTAGGAAAGCCAATAGCGATTTTCCTTACTGAGGAGTTGGCAACACTGGTCCTGTTTAACTCCTTTAAACAGGCAGAAACCTCTGGCAGAACCAGGCTCAGGAGGGGGCGGTCAACTGCCGGGACTGGTTGGGGGGTGAACAGAGGGGGAGGAAGACGAGGCTACATCAGGTAAGGAAGCAGCAGTGTTCTTCCTCCGGAGCAAGTGGAAGCATTTTTTCTTCTTTTTCATATGAGCGCTTTATTCTCCAGGATGAGGATTTTCAACTCATCGATTGTTTCTGCGTTTTGCTTCTCAAGTTTCTCGCATCGTTGTTCCACTTCTTCTAATGTTGCTCGTTTTTCTTCAAGCTTTTCTTTCAGTTCTTTGGATGTTGCCTCCTGTGTTAGCTTTGCATTGTGCAGGTCTGCATTACTCTGTTGTACTTCTTTGTGCATGTCTTCTAACTGCTGATTTCTTCTCTGGATTTCTTGGAGCGTACACTGCAGGTCTTCATGTATTTTGTCTTGTTGTTACTTTTGCGCCTGCATTTCAGTATGTTCGTGCTTCAAGTTGTTGAAGGACAATAATATCCCCTTAATGACCTCTGAGTTGTTTCTCGCCATTAGATTGATCCTTTTCTCCATCTGTGAGCATCGTTTTTCCAGTTTTTCCTTTTCTCCTTCCAGTTTAGTTGTTTTGTTCTTCAAGTCATTACAAAATTCTTGCAGTTTCAGATTTTTACTATAAAAAAGTTCTGGAGAACAGGTTCTTCTTCTTTCAGTCTTTCTTGCTGTTCCTCTTTCTCTTGAAGAAGGTCTTGATTTTTGCGCACTGTTTAATCCAACCTTATTTTCAGCATTTTGTATTTTTCCTCCATGCTTTTGACACTGCATGTCTCTTTGCTTGATATCCTGTTTTTCCTTCTGTTGGAGGATCTCTTTAGTTTTTTCCACAGCTTCATCAAGTTTTCCTTGGAGGACTCGATTCTTTTGTTCCATGTACAGGGAGTGCAGAATTATTAGGCAAGTTGTATTTTTGAGGAATAATTTTATTATTGAACAACAACCATGTTCTCAATGAAGCCAAAAAACTCATTAATATCAAAGCTGAATGTTTTTGGAAGTAGTTTTTAGTTTGTTTTTAGTTTTAGCTATTTTAAGGGAATATCTGTGTGTGCAGGTGACTATTACTGTGCATAATTATTAGGCAACTTAACAAAAAACAAATATATACCCATTTCAATTATTTATTTTTACCAGTGAAACCAATATAACATCTCCACATTCACAAATATACATTTCTGACATTCAAAAACAAAAGAAAAACAAATCAGCGACCAATATAGCCACCTTTCTTTGCAAGGACACTCAAAAGCCTGCCATCCATGGATTCTGTCAGTGTTTTGATCTGTTCACCATCAACATTGCGTGCAGCAGCAACCACAGCCTCCCAGACACTGTTCAGAGAGGTGTACTGTTTTCCCTCCTTGTAAATCTCACATTTGATGATGGACCACAGGTTCTCAATGGGGTTCAGATCAGGTGAACAAGGAGGCCATGTCATTAGTTTTTCTTCTTTTATACCCTTTCTTGCCAGCCACGCTATGGAGTACTTGGACGCGTGTGATGGAGCATTGTCCTGCATGAAAATCATGTTTTTCTTGAAGGATGCAGACTTCTTCCTGTACCACTGCTTGAAGAAGGTGTCTTCCAGAAACTGGCAGTAGGACTGGGAGTTGAGCTTGACTCCATCCTCAACCCGAAAAGGCCCCACAAGCTCATCTTTGATGATACCAGCCCAAACCAGTACTCCACCTCCACCTTGCTGGCGTCTGAGTCGGACTGGAGCTCTCTGCCCTTTACCAATCCAGCCACGGGCCCATCCATCTGGCCCATCAAGACTCACTCTCATTTCATCAGTCCATAAAACCTTAGAAAAACCAGTCTTGAGATATTTCTTGGCCCAGTCTTGACGTTTCAGCTTGTGTGTCTTGTTCAGTGGTGGTCGTCTTTCAGCCTTTCTTACCTTGGCCATGTCTCTGAGTATTGCACACCTTGTGCTTTTGGGCACTCCAGTGATGTTGCAGCTCTGAAATATGGCCAAACTAGTGGCAAGTGGCATCTTGGCAGCTGCACGCTTGACTTTTCTCAGTTCATGGGCAGTTATTTTGCGCCTTGGTTTTTCCACACGCTTCTTGCGACCCTGTTGACTATTTTGAATGAAACGCTTGATTGTTCGATGATCACGCTTCAGAAGCTTTGCAATTTTGAGACTGCTGCATCCCTCTGCAAGATATCTCACTATTTTTGACTTTTCTGAGCCTGTCAAGTCCTTCTTTTGACCCATTTTGCCAAAGGAAAGGACGTTGCCTAATAATTATGCACACCTGATATAGGGTGTTGATGTAATTAGACCACACCCCTTCTCATTACAGAGATGCACATCACCTAATATGCTTAATTGGTAGTAGGCTTTCGAGCCTATACAGCTTGGAGTAAGACAACATGCATGAAGAGGATGATGTGGACAAAATACTCATTTGCCTAATAATTCTGCACTCCCTGTATTGGAGATCCCATTGGATCTTTCAATAGTAGCTTTCCTGTCTTGAAGCTGGTCGGACATTTCTTTTAGTTCAGCGCTCTTTTGCTTGTTTTCTTTAATCAGGAACACAATCTGCTCTTGGGCTTGACCAAACTTTATTCCCCAGCTCTCATTAATAATTTTAATGTCAGGCTGGTGTTGCGGTCTTTCTTCCAGGTGTTTATTTTGGTTTTCGATTTGTCTGCACTTCTCCTCCAGTTGAAGTTTCTTGTCTTCAGTTTGTTTAATTTTGTTCTGGAGATGATAGTTTCCTTCCTACTTTCCTGTAATGCCTTTTGGAGGGATAAGATGCCATTTGGGAAAATTGGCCAGCCACGCCAGGAAGGAGAGGTGGCATAATCTTTTTGTCTTTGTTCGGGTTGTCTTGGATACATGTTGGAGTTTGTATACGATGACTCTGAAAAGGTTTCCAAATGTTTCTCTGGTGAACGTTTGAAGGTTGCGAACACAACTGCTGCGAAGAAACGAATTAAAAATTGCTGCTTCTCACTCCTCTTTATGCAAAAACTTAAAAGGATTTAAGATTCTAAAGGTGTCCTTATGACATCATCACTGCGTAAGCCAATGAGATCACATTACATTTTGAAATGGGGATATATATTTTTTTTAACTGTTTTCAAATTTAACTTACTATTTTACCAGTTGGTTAGTCCACCCCCCCAACCCCATTTAGTCGACTAAGAAATTAATTCCACTAACATCCCTAATGTTATGTTGGTTTTGCAATAACAAACAACTGGAAAGAAGACTTGTTTTTTTCTACATAATAGAGCTATAATACATGTTTTTTAAATTATCCTAATTTTATGAAAGGGAGCATTATTTGAAGAATATGTATCTAATAAAAAGATATCTATATTTAGCTAAAGGGCATAACAAAGAGGGTAAAGAAAACAACCTTTTTTGCTTGATTTAATGAAAAAAAATAACTCCAAGCAAACTAGTGACAAAGATACTTTGGCAGGTTGTCATATTGTAGAACTATATAAAATAGAGATGCACCAGGTGGAAGCTGTGGCTGAATATAGTATTCAAGAAGTAGGAATGTAATATCTAAAAGGTCTGTGCTCATCTGAGCTTCACAACTAACTGAATTAAATGTACAGTCGAGGCATGCAGTATGCTCACCACTTTTATGTGTTCAGTATGTGGATCAGAGTGAATGTGGATAGACAAAACATATAATGACTTGTGAAGGCAAAACAGGAAAAATGTTTTTGGTACATTTAAGTTAAGCACCAAAGGCATGACATTCTCATAATAAATCAGATAAAATACTGCAAATAATTATTTCTGCATTTGTGTGATTGAAATGAATTGAAAATGTGTATGCAGTGACACCATTTGAAAGATTTGGCCTAAATAATTTTGGAGTGAATGAGCCTAAACATGATGACCTAACTATAGTGACACCGTGTCACTTGTGACACACACACACACACACACACACTTCGGCTTTCTTAGTCAGTGAGCCAAAGTCTTAACTCTTAAACGTAAACAGTTTTGATACTTAAAAAGAAAATGGGTAAAAAAAAAACCCTTTCTGATGGAGAAAATGCTGAGATCTAATGGCTTCTTACTCACTGTTGACATAGTTTTGATATATTATTTGTGCTTTCTTTGTGAATTTTTGATGTTGAAAAAACTGAATATTTAATCACTGAAGGTAGCAATGAGACGTGCGTCAAAGCAGGTTTTGTGGGTTTTGATGACACTTTATTCCTTTAATAATGTAACTTTTCTGTGTTTATGATAAACGCTTAAACTTTCAACACCATTCTAAAAGTTTATTGCAACATTTTTCACACATTTTTGCTTACAAACATTTTCTAAAAGTTACATTTTACATTCTAAAAGTTATATTTTATTATATGTCATAAAACACCAGAACATGAGATTTCATTGATATACATTTACGTCTCTCCATCACAATTTAGTACAACAGTGTATCTGATTTATTCACATCAGCTTGTTATTCAGTCACAAAAGGCTATATATATTTGGAATAGCTTCTAATACAACAGAGAAATAATATATTTCTAATTTCTGTCTCAGTCTGCTTAACAAATGTCTTGTTATTGAACTGTGGAAAGTAAAAATAAGCCTAAAAAAATCACTTTTGAGCAGCAAGAAGACAAAATGACTGTTGTCAAGTCTGCATTATTTGTACTTCACATCAGTGTTTTCATACTAGACTGAAAGACAGATGAACAAAATGAATAATGACCACCTCAACAATGTCAGCCATTGTAGCAAAGCAGCCAGAGCCAGCCCTGCTGTCAAATTAACTGCTATGATAAATAATATCTTCATCATTCATAATAATCATTCCCACCACCCGAAACAAACAGGGCAGCTGGTAGGCTAGACATGGGCCAGACTGACCAATAGGAGCTGTTCATACTGAAGAGGCCAGGGAGCATCCAACTCTCAACTGTAATTATTCTCAATAGAAGCCTCATCTCTCATCACAATGACCTGACCTCCATCCTGACACTGTGAGTATGTGTGTGTGTATGCATGTGCGTTAAAAGAAGAGAATGAGTGTATAACACGGAAGAGTTGGTGCACAAGAGACGGATTTGGAAGATGACATGAATGGATGAGGCATGAATGGAGGTCCCAGGGTGTGAGGGAGACATGACACCTCATTATTCAGGTCTTGGTGTGTGTGTGTGTGGTATGTTGCACTAGAGGGTGGGGGGTTTAGGGATGCCAGATGTCTCATGAATTGAACAGAAACACAAATACTGTACAGCCACAAACCCCCTGCCCACCATTTTTGTTCACATACTGGTCTTCATGATTTGTAAATGTCTTTGAACAGTTTGCATGATGTTCACAGCTGCTCAGTTTGACAGAATACATGTTGATTTTCTGCCTATGGAAACATCTTCACATCTAGCCACACTTTAATGTCATACGTACAGTGGCCCACATCAACAATCAAATTCCGTCTTCTCATCTTTTGCTTTCCCATTGTAAAAATGAAACCTTGACTGGGGCTTGTTTAATATTGAGATTAGAATTACAACGTGTTGTCCATTCAAATACGGCATGAAAATAAAATCTGTCATGGTTGCAGAAACAGGTGTGAAACCATCTGGGTTTGTCAAAAAATATTAGCTTTACATCAGCCTGCAAGCACAGCTGTTCAGAATCTCAGTGCTGTTCATATTAGTCACAAACTGAAATATGCGATAGGTTGAAATTTTCAAGTGGGACTTTTAGGAATTTTCTCTGCTCATTTCCAGTGTAGACTGATGTTGGACTATCGTGCTGATATGCACCAGCAGTATATGTGTGCGAGACCTGCACTGTGAATCGCATGTTCTTCCATCTGGTGTGCAATTTTGTTAAACAAACAGCTCTCAAATTGGAGGGTTGGTACCAAGACTTGTTGTTAGTGCTACTCATTAAGAGCATCAAATCATTACAGACATTACTGTCACTGTATGTCTGAGCAACATTGCTACTAAAGTCAACAATACAAGAAACAAACAGCAAAACAGCTGTTCTCTCTTATCTTTTTCTAATGTGCATATCTTTTTTTTCATAACACAGTCTGGGGTGTCTACATTTCTACCAATTCCCTGTGCTAATCAGTAATTGACTTTAATTGTCTTCTGGCCTCTTTGACACCACAAGACATTTTGTATGAACCATGGAAATTGAGCCGTGTATCCTTTTTCGACTGGCAGATAATAGTGGCCTCACACACACCTGACCTATATTTAGATAAAGGTCTTACTAAGCTAAGTAGGGGATCTGGTGATGATAAATATTCCTCTCTCTTCAGGTCTCAAGATCTGTTTCTAATTATCAAACCAGAACACCTAAGAGCACGGCAGTCAACCACTGTTATTAATTACCCAGTTGTTAAATCAATGTTCAGTCTATAAATATTCTGTTTACAGAACAGCAGGACATCATCAACTGATAAATACATCCTGCACGAGTGGGTAATAAACAGGGTTGCTGGCTGAAGAATAATTGGGTCAACAAAGGAAAACTGTAAGGTGAAAAGTAAGAATAATAACATCTCCAGTCCATGACTTTTCTCCACTGGTTTTTCTCTGGAAACATTGCTGATTTAGAGAACTGTTTAGACAAACGTTTGAGTCTTTCACCTTAACACTTGCCTCTCAGTTTTATATGTGCAAGAATTTGTCAGTTTGAACAAATGTATAAAGAATAGACTGTGATTGCCCTCTACAGGCTGCTATAAACACTTTAAAAGAAAATTTATAACTTCTACACCGTTTATTTCATCAATAAGTTGAACAGATATTATATATTATACCTTTTAGATGCATTATTCGTAATTGTAAACTCTGTGATTTTTTTTTCTTCCCGTGGAGATCATCATTTATTGTGCAACAGCGAATAATGATTCTCTGAGGAGTGATTAAATCACCAGCACACACTCACACACAGATACACACACACACACACACAAATCCCTTGTCCCTTTATTCCTCTCCAAGTCACATCAGCATGCCAGCTTTGTCTTCTACACATCTCACCGTATGCCCTGCCATCTGGGGACGATTTCTCCTCCCTTTGTTTCATCCTTTTTTGTCCCCGTCCCTGCCTCTCTATCTGCTTCTGTGAAGAAAACTGTGAATTTCCACCATAGAACGTTGTGCTGTGTCTCAGGTGAGTGTTGCCTCCTTCTGCAGGCTTGGCAATTGCCTATGAGCTCTCAATTTCCCCATCCTGTGTAAGGCTCTCCATCTCTCTTTGGGAACATGTTAATTGCTTCTGGACACTGATCAGTGTTCATTAAATAGGCCTGTATTCACCATAACAGATGCTCAGTCACAGTGAAATAATGCCTTTTTCTTTGTGTTTTTACTATCTGGAAAGCTGAAGTGGACCCGCATGTAATTGCTTCTCTATTGTGTATTTTCTTTTTCAAAAACGCTCTTTATTTAAAAGACACATCATTATTGATACATGCCACTGTCTTGCCAAAATAACAAAATAGTGTTTTGTTCACCAATTATATATGTTAAAAACGGTGACAAAGTTTGATACAGTATATAGAAAATGCCATGTAAGACACATTAAACTGCATAATGTGCATATAAAACATCATCATTTATATTCTCTATTGTCTTCTACATCAGAACTTTAACAATATATTTTTTCTGCCTATCATTGTTCAAATTAATGTTGTTGTAATATAAAGCTCCTTTTTAAACTCAGTGGTTCTTCAAAACACTTTACAATGTGTTACACACGCACACAAATCAGGGTTGATGGTGCTTGCCTCCAAT
Organism: Mchenga conophoros; assembly: GCF_057382185.1. Taxonomy (NCBI): domain Eukaryota; kingdom Metazoa; phylum Chordata; class Actinopteri; order Cichliformes; family Cichlidae; genus Mchenga; species Mchenga conophoros. The sequence goes on from NC_140532.1 coordinate 39,164,446, forward strand.
CAACTTATAATTCACCATGGGCTGTTTTTGAGTCATGCTACAAATTCAGGCACTAAAAGACAACTTTCTTTACCACCTAATTCAGTTCTAACTATATAAATAAACAGCAAAACAGACAACAGACATTTTATTAGCTTATTTTTGGTCACATCTAATTAAGAAGATTCATAATTGAGGTTTTGGGTCTTTTGTGTCTGTGCACAATGTGATCATACTCCAGAGAGCTGACAGGCATTTCCCAGATGACAGAAAACACCTGGATAGTGATAAATGATGATGTTGCATTGTGCTGTTATCTGTTCAACACACATGCTTACATCAGAAATGTGCTGATTGCAAATACTGGCCTTGGAAATATATAACTAACCTGCACTTCTTGTCACTAGAGCCCCAAAACCTTATAAGTGTACTTGTGTGCATATTTGGTCGGTCAGTAACTGATGGTCTTGGAGGAGATTGCAAAGAGATGAAGCCATATCTACTGGTATGAAGCCAATGCCATTCAACTTTTTTTTTTTAACTTAGTAATTCTGCTCTTAAGCTACCCGACCTTCAGTCAAGTGGCACTTAAAAGAACTTTGATATTGCCTTAGTTTTTTTAATTTTTATTTTACCAGCATTTTAGAGATCACCTGGATCATTTGGATGGAGACCATAAATCGCCTGGCAATGAAGCAGCAGTTGGACTGAAATGGTGGACTGAGCTGTTTTATTGTATTACATTTTGTAACACTGGAAGATTGCAGTATACTGCTATCATGTAAAAATGAAATGTAATTCCACTGCAGATAATGGACAGTGCACACACAAGACGATGTTAAACTTTTGCCTGTTAAAAATGCCACTAACAATTTGAAGAAATGGCATGTACAAGTGTGAAACTAAACTCCAGACTACAAAACTTTGTTCATCCACCGTTAATGATGTTCTACAAAGATTTCTTCCTTTCTGGGTCAACTCCATTAAGAGTTCATGCTGACAGGCTCATCAACTGATGATGAGACCGTAGTCTGATTAGTGTCCAGGTAGATTACATTATATTAGAGTGGTATCTGGCTCTGAGTGACCACAGTAGTCATTAATGTCCCGATACCCAAAAGGGTTGAATTTCTTTTTCTGTGCTCTCCCCATATTCTTTCATGTGATCCTCCACTCCCAATCACATTGTCCATCAGTAAGACATAATTATCTTCCAACCCCTCAGGATAGTAGGGTGGATGAGCAGGTAGGAACATATCCTATCAAAGGTATATTAATAGTTAGATAATATAACAGGTTTTCTTCATTTATCATGCATCTCTGTCTCCAGAGCTCACCAATGTCTCAGTCCCATATCCCATGTCTCCTGATGAATGGCCTGTTTTTCTTCATCTTCAGACTTGGATGGAAACTTTGTCTATGGTGTAGAGCAGCAAAGCAAATGTTTGTAAGGCTGTGCAGGTGTTCATACAGTTTTTGCTTAAGTGTGTAAGACAACATGTTAACTGGCCAATAACTGACCCGAATTGTCAGTAACAGACAGTCGCTCATGCACATGCTGACACACACACTCACACACATTGACAAAGAGAGTGAAATAATGGCTCATGTTTCACTTCTCCAGATGGGCCTCTTCACTCTGCCTTTTAACTGTCACTTGAAACCATAAACACATGGGAAGACTTTCACACACAAATACAAACACACGCACACGCACACTCAACAACAAAAATAAAAATGCATCTATAAGAATACAATTTACATTCAAATGTCTTATATTTCTTTTTTGTTTGATTTGCAAAATGGCATTAGCTGTAAAATGGGCACTGCTAATTTCTAAAATTAGTAATAAAAACATGTATGCTCACCTATTAACATAAACATTGCTAATATACAGTGGGGCAAAAAGGTATTTAGTCAGCCACCGATTGTGCAAGTTCCCCCACTTAAAATGATGACAGAGGTCAGTAATTTGCACCAGAGGTACACTTCAACTGTGAGAGACAGAATGTGAAAAAAAAATCCATGAATTCACATGGTAGGATTTGTAAAGAATTTATTCGTAAATTAGGGTGGAAAATAAGTATTTGGTCACCTCAAACAAGGAAAATCTCTGGCTCTCACAGACCTGTAACGTCTTCTGTAAGAAGCTTTTCTGTCCTCCACTCGTTACCTGTATGAATGGCACCTGTTTGAACTCATCATCTGTATAAAAGACACCTGTCCACAGCCTCAAACAGTCAGACTCCAAACTCCGCCATAGCCAAGACCAAAGAGCTGTCGAAGGACACCAGGAAAAGTATTGTAGACCTGCACCAGACTGGGAAGAGTGAATCTACAATAGGCAAGCAGCTTGGTGTGAAAAAATCAACCGTGGGAGCAATCATCAGAAAATGGAAGACATACAAGACCACTGATAATCTCCCTCGATCTGAGGCTCCACGCAAGATCTCATCCCGTGGGGTCAAAATGATCATGAGAACGGTGAGCAAAGATCCCAGAACCACACGGGGGGACCTGGTGAATGACCTGCAGAGAGCTGGGACCAAAGTAACAAAGGTCACCATCAGTAACACACTACAACGGCAGGGAATCAAATCCCGCAGTGCCAATACGTGTTCCGCTGCTGAAGCCAGTGCATGTCCAGGCCCGTCTGAAGTTTGCCAGAGAGCACATGGATGATACAGCAGAGGATTGGGAGAATGTCATGTGGTCAGATGAAACCAAAGTAGAACTTTTTGGTATAAACTCAACTCGTCGTGTTTGGAGGAGGAAGAATACTGAGTTGCATCCCAAGAACACCATACCTACTGTGAAGCATGGGGGTGGAAACATCATGCTATGGGGCTGTTTTTCTCTTGGACAGGACGACTGATCCGTGTTAAGGACAGAATGAATGGGGCCATGTATCGTGAGATTTTGAGCCAAAACCTCCTTCCATCAGTGAGAACTTTGAAGATGAAACGAGGCTGGGTCTTCCAACATGACAATGATCCAAAACACACCGCCCGGGCAACAAAGGAGTGGCTCCGTAAGAAGCATTTGAAAGTCCTGGAGTGGCCTAGCCAGTCTCCAGACCTCAACCCCATTGAAAATCTGTGGCGGGAGTTGAAAGTCCGTGTTGCTCGGCGACAGCCCCAAAACATCACTGCTCTCGAGAAGATCTGCATGGAGGAATGGGCCAAAATACCAGCTACTGTGTGTGCAAACCTGGTAAAGACCTATAGTAAACGTTTGACCTCTGTTATTGCCAACAAAGGTTATGTTACAAAGTATTGAGTTGTATTTTTGTTATTGACCAAATACTTATTTTCCACCCTGATTTACGAATAAATTCTTTACAAATCCTACCATGTGGATTCATGGATTTTTTTTTTTTTCACATTCTGTCTCTCACAGTTGAAGTGTACCTCTGGTGCAAATTACTGACCTCTATCATCATTTTAGGTGGGGGAACTTGCACAATCGGTGGCTGACTAAATACTTTTTTGCCCCACTGTAACAAATAGGAAAAGCGGAGTGTTTCAATCAGTAGTATAACATAAGATAATTTTATTGATGTGTTGGTGTAAACCAGTAAAAAACTAAGAGTACAGAAGACGTCAACCACGCAGTCCTGAAAGGTGATCTAATCAGCCAAAAGATGAATACAGTTTGTGTTTTATTTGTTCTGGCAGAATATGCCTGAAAAGAAAAGGTGCCAAAGACCAGTAATTATTGTGAAAAAAATCGAACACGATTGAAAATCTTAGGCTGTTCAGGAGCTGTTAGATTAGATTTCATGGACAATTTTGTGGGCTTTGACCATAACTTCATTTCATAGAGAGTTCTTAATGGGGTTTTTTATATATAAAAATGCATTATTACCACTTTGAGACAACATTGAAGCATCCTCCTAAGACCATACACATGCTGATAATGGTCCATTCAAGTCCTTTAGAAGATCAGCCACTGACCTGACCATTAAATACTAATTGCATTCATTAATTAGCTCAGTCCAGTGAGATTCATTGCAATGAAATGGTGTGTCTCCAGTGTTGGATACATGTGTCACACATTTCTCATTTCAGTGAAATGTGCATTTGACTAGCACTTTTTTCCCCCTAATTACTATAAGTCAGAATAGAAAAGTCAAACTGATTAAAAGATGCAATAAAACAATCACAGGATATGGTAGTATTACATTCTTTGAATTCACACATAGAAATGTTGCAAACACCACTGAATTTCAACTGAATGATAGTCCCACTGGATGGAAGGGCAATATGAATGCATTTGAGTGATTACATTTACAGTGGGAATGGATTATGAAAAATGTTTTCATTCTAATAAATAAATTAATTAAAAACCGCAAACTAATTTAATTCTATTGTCAGGATGCTAGGATACTAAATTTCCATTAGAAGACAATCACATTATTAAATCTTGTCTGCTATTATAAATTGAGGTCCAAATGAAAATTACCAAGTGAGAAAGACTTTTGAAACATCTGTATTAAAAAACAAACAAACTCTTTTGTGTCACTAATGTGCCACTTCTTGAAGTAGCAGATGAATGTGCCTGATCAGGGAATTTCTTGGGTCACTGAAGAACTACCAGCACCCCCTTCTGGCAGAATAATGATTCTGTTGTATTTGGGCTATAAATAAGGAGGTGCAATTTTAATGTTATTTGATGCTTTGTTCAGTGAAGAATTGTCTATTTATCATAATAGTTTTTACCATGCAAATCCCAATGTAAAGTTGTCAAAGCTGCCTTATAATTAACATATATCAAATGGAAACATGTTTGTCTTGGCAGGTAATGATTATCATATCTAAACAGTAACATCAGTTTTGTTTTTGACTAAAGACTAAAAAGCAAAATTGTTTCAATTAAATTAAAATATATAAACACACACATGCACACACATGCACACACAAACACGACCAGTCAAAGGTTTGGACACACCTTCTCATTTAATGTTTTTTCATTGTTTTCATGACTATTTACATTGTAGAGTCTGACTGAAGGCATCAAAAGTATGAAAAGTATGAATGAACACATTTGCAATTATGTAGTAATCAGATTCTTCAAAATAGCCACCCTTTGCTTTGATTACTGTTTTGCATACATTCTCTCGATGAGCTTCATGAAATGGTTTTCCAACAGTCTTGAAGGCGTTCCCAGAGATGCTGAGCCCTTGTTGACCCTTTTGCCCTTACTCTGCATTCCATCTCATCCTGAACCATCTTGATTGGGTTTAGGTCAGGTGACTGTGGAGGCCAGACCATCTAGCACAGTGTTTCTTGGCCCAAACAAATGTCAACTGCTTGTTGTTTTTCTTTTGCAGTGGTTTCTTAGCAGCTATTTGACCATAAAGGCCTGATTCTCAAAGTCTCCTCTGAACCTACTGGACCTCTGTGTGGCATTTATCTGGGCTCTAATCTGAGGTGCTGTTAACTTGCGATGTCTGAGGCTGGTGAGCCACTCATATGAGTCATGTGAGTTAGTTTTGTCGTTTAACACTAGATGGTTTTTGCGACAGCACTTGGGAACATATTCAAAGTTTTAGCACTTTTCCAGACTGACTGACCTTCAGTTCTTAAAGTGATGATGGACTGTTATTTCTCTTTTCTTAAGTGACTGGTTCTTGTTATAATATGAATTCTAACAGTTGTCAAATAGGGCTGTCAGCTGTGTGCCAACTTGACTTTTGCACAACACAACTGATGATCCCAGCCCCATTAAGAAGAAATTCCAGAAATGAACCCTGACAAGGCACACCTTGCTCTTTGTAGGACAGTGGCCTGAAACAAGAATAAAAGAGTGCACGCACGCGAACACAAGCACCGTTTTATTCTTGTTTCAGGCCACCGTCCTACAAAGAGCACATTTCGTAATTTTTTGCTAAAATGTCCCTTGAAGCAGTGAGCACCGGTCTTTAATTACACTGCTGTCTTCTCTAGTGAGTTACACTGATGTAATTTAAGTAGCCCTGCTGCCAAGCTTGAAACGATATGCTAAATAAATTTAGTCCATATCAAAGTATTATGACACCAATTGAGTTTCATCCAATATTGTATCACTGGAGATTTAAGATTTCTTACCCTGCTTTTCTGTCACCACAAATTCTTTTGCACGATGCTTTTTGTTCATGCTTTAGATAACAGGATCTAAGGTAAGTATGGAGGGAAGATGTAACAAATTAATTTACCAGCTCACTGAAGATCTTTCCCCACCAAGGATTTACGAAGATCTAATATGGGACAATAAAAAACATTTACCTTTATTTAGCAGAGAAAATATTTCTTTCTAAAAATTTCTTCAGTCAAGTATGGCTTAAGGTTCTTTGTCCAAGTCTGTGAACTGGATGAACTGTCTACTGCTCACCAAGAGTAGAATTTACTGTTATTAAGGTTATACTGTGCATACTTTTATTATTATTCCAAGATATCCCTGCTCCTTAGTCAATGGTTTAACTGGGGATATCATAAGCTACAGCACAAGTAGTACAAATTAAATTTTAATAATGGTACGTCATAACTAAATTTCAGAGAGGGGTATCTCTTGTAATTTGCTTGATTATATTAGCCAAAAGTTTCCATTTTGAGAGAGATGAAAATGTGTTTTCCTTTCTAATATTGGAGCTTTGCATCAGGTATCAACCATCCAAGATGAATTTATCCATCTATCCATTGTCATTCATTCAGCCTACAAATAGGAATACTAACTACCATCAGTGCAACTGATAATGTCACCACTAGATGTCAGAAAGAGCCAGTGTATTTAGTGTACAAGGCATACAAAACATTGGCCTGGTTTCCATCAGGGACTTCAAGGACTAGCCCCTGCTAAGTCATTATTCATGATACCCACTTCCCTTCCAAGAAATCAATTCACTGCTTCCATCCTATTTGAAATTTATTTATGTTAATTTCTCAGAGTAACTGTGCTTGCCTGGCACAAAAACACAATTTACTTTTGACTACACAACATGTGCAAAGGCAAGTGGTGAATTTGCATGCAGTGCAGAAGGGAAGTCCTGATAGGATTAAATCTTGAGAGTTTCACATGTAAGGGATGATGATAATCCCTTACATGTGAAGCACATGGGGACGTGTGGGGTAAAATAAATGATAAACGTCATCACCAGCACAACCACAAAGGAAGGAGAGAAAAAAAGATAGTGAGAAAGGGGATGTAATGATAAAATGTATTTTAGTAATACTTCGAGACTTGAGGTTGCAGGAGGAGAAACAAGAAAAGAGGAGGAGAGAAACATTTTTCCCAAGGTATTTTGAAAATGAAACATCAAAGAACAAGTGATGGCATTTACTAATAGATTTATTATTGCAAAGGGGTGTTCTTACAATGTTATCTGCTGTATAAATTGAAACTCTCCACAGTTTGAAAAATAGTAGCCACACATGGAAAGAACCTTGTTTGGCTGCTCCATTAAACCCAACAGAAAACCTGTACACCTATTGTGCACCACTTTTGTATGTATTCCCCTACAATATACCTGACTGACCCAGTGTTGCAAGTGAAACTGAAAGCCAGAACTACAAGTTTACAGGCATACACATGCAACTACAACTCTGTCTTTTCTAATTATCCATCTCTCTCTAAATTACCAGCTGGTATTAGCTGCAGAAGCCAAACTCCTAACCACTAAGTCAGGATAACAACTGTTTACACAGACAGCAGGAAGCAGCATATGTGCTTTTTTAAACACAGCACAATTTATTTCTGTAATTTAATTGCATGAGTCCATTTTTAAAATGTGACAGTTTGTTTCAGCTATACTAATATTCATTTGAAATCATCAACTGTCTTTTTTACCATGAGGTGGAGGTATGGAGGTGGGACCCAAATGAAGACTTTTGAGTCTAACTTGTCAGAGCAAAAGTTGAGCCTTTATTGTGGTCCAAATCCAAAGAAAACTCAGAACAGAACACACTAGGAACTACAAATCAGCAACACAATATGATGCAGCTGAGGACGCAGGGAGACCAGCCCTATAAATGCACAAGGTAACTAGGGAAGGGTAATGAGGCATGGCTGAATCTGAATTTGAAAATGTGCCACAGCTTTTATTTTATAATAAACAAGAATTTAAAAGTCTAAGAAACTCAGAGCCGTGCGTCCAATATGCAGGACCATGACACTTTTTGCAGAGATTGACATTTTCTGTAAATGATTAATCTCTAATTTAAAATATAATCCGTTTCTTCTTTAATTCCACTCTGTCTTGATCATTTCCCCACTCATTTCATTTTCTACCAGTCTTGGGTCTTACAGGTCAAGGAGATTATGTCCTCTGAAACAGAATACGTGATGACATTATTCATCTTTTCATTGAAATGATTTATTCCTGAGGCATGTGCTCTGCATTTAATCAATCAGCATATGTCATTACACTTTACACTCAAATCTTTGCACCATAATTATGTGGTGTTTTCTGACTCATCATTTCTTATTATTTTCACTAGATGATCAATAAGTTGTTTTTTTAAAAGAGCAAACACGTTGAAACCAGTTTTTCAAACATACATTTTTCTACACACCCAAAAAATGTGTGTCGTAGTTTCAAGTGAAAGATGTCATCTTATCACAATGGGAGCTGAGCAAAAATGCACAAAGTTATATCAAATAAACAAAATGATGCAAATCCATGAATCACTTCAAAGGCAAGAAATAACTTCATACATGTTCCATTACTATCGTTTATTAGTGATGATCAAAAAAGTGCCTACATATGTATGTTTGTGTTTCTTCCCTCTCTGATAGGGATAATAAGGCTTATTGTAATGGTCAGCCTGAGGTGGAAGGTGCTTACACAAAGCGTTAACCCTGTTGCACAAAGCACTGTGGAGGTTTCTTCTTTATGATGACGTTTTCAAACTCTTTCACAGTGAAGCAGTAAATGCTGCAACTGACAGTTTATCCCTTGACTCAAGCTGCCATATTAAATGTTTTTAATGTCACAGTAATATAGTACAGTTTTGGATTTGTGCTAAAATATGGTTTGAGTCATATTGATTTTATTAATAAAGTTGTAGTTTGCAGAGTGACATAGAACAGCAGCTTCCCACAACCATCTACTTTCTTTTGCCCCATTATAATTACAACAATCTCCACAGGGAACTGAAAAGAGTGTAAAACCTGCTCTTGGTACATAATTGTTACGGCCGAGACCGTCTTAGACGAGTGACAGGACTCAAATGCAGGACGCCGAACAGCTCGTAAGAAGATTTTAAGAATAATGTTTAATGATTCCACAAATATTCATAAACAAAAAGGTGAGTTAGACAAGTACGACGTTCCACCACTGAAACTAAGTAACAATCTGGTCCGGGTCAGAGGGGACAGCTATTCCGGGGATTGGACTGGAAAGCAAGTCACATTAGATCCAGGAAAAGGTCGGGGTCACTGTAACAGAGTGCAGATGTTCAGATACGGATAAGGAGACATATGAATATGTTGTTGGTTCAGAATCCTCCTTCGTACTGCGTACTTGCCACAGGTGGTCGGAGATGACGTAAAGGGGTGAGTAGTCCGGATGTGTAATCCAAAAACTCCTGGCATGGAGGCAGAGAGGCAGGTAGGTGATTCGGGTAATAGCCTGTGGGACTGCCAGATGGTCCAGCATCCAAGTAGGAGCTCTTCGGCAGGGGTTGGCAGTTAGGTGTAGCTAAGAGAGAGGCGCACAAAAGACAAACATACAGTGAGGCAAGGAGATTCACAAAATACGTAGGGAATTATGGTGGTGGCCTGCACTGACTGATGTTAGCAGAGAATCTGGCGAAGAGAGATTGAGTCCCCGGCTAAATTACCCACAGGTGTAAGCGATCAGCAAAAACACTGAGGCCCCTCCCAGGGGTGGAGACGCCGGCTCGGAGGGAGACACACTGGCACACACCCGGACCATGACAATAATAAACTCCTTGCAAAACAATAGAGAACAATTTTACATGTATGCTGCACTGTGCCACCTAGGAGGACAAGGTATAAATGAGGGAAATTACTAAGCCAAAGCTGTATTTCTTAATAAGCGTCTATTCACTTTTGGTTAAGACTAACTCTGTCTCTTAAATATCCAAATATTAAACCTGTGCCGTTCATATAATTTTCATATTCTTTTTTTTATCCCAGTGATTTTTAAAAAGCAAGATAATTCAATACAGACAGAGAAACGCCTTTCAGACTCTGTCAGAGGACAACAAAAAACTGAGATATGACAACCATCAAACTCTGAACAACCTAAATTTGAGTTTGATCAGTGACTCAGAAGAACCTTTAGAATATCACACACCAGTGGAAATCATATGTCTGCACTTAAAATAATACAGAAAAAAAGCAAATGATCCTACCTACTTTGCCATCTCTGCAGATTAAAGAAAAATCTCAACTGTTTCCCAAAAGCGGATCAAAACTTTTTTGAAACGATGTCACCTTCATCAGCATGTATCACATGCAGCAGTGTTTAGGGTTATGCATCAGGGAAAGAAAGCTGAACTAAGTGTTACAAAGAGCTCTAATGAATATTTACAGAGAGAGAATAACTGAGGGGAAACATGCAGAGAGAGGTAGACAGAAAGAGCTCAAAAGGCTCCTGTTACTCTTCCTCTTCCTCCCACACTCCTTAAACACAAATAGGTTTCAGGGACTCCCACTAATCATACTTCTTCAGACGTATTAATATGTAAACAGTCTGAATGTGAACAAATAGCATGTGAGCTAACGGCTGTAATATTGGAGATGACAGCCCAGCACATATGAGCGCTGACAAAAACAGTGAATTCAATTCCGTTCAAATATTTGACTTCGTGTTTGAGGCATATGTGAGTTTAAAGTATTACAGTGCATGCCAGTGTTTGACTGTGAAGGGAACTAAATGACATTAATTCATCTCGACTTACGCTTGAGGTGTGTCAGCAGGATCCAACAGTCTCAGTGAGGTGATGACACCTCCTGTGTTGAGGATTAACTCCAGCCCCTATGGAATATGAAAGAGATATAGAAAAGTATATATGTGTGCGAGTGAGAGTGCTGCCGAGAATAAGTGAGTTACACCACAAAAGTGTGTATTGTACCTGTCCTTGAATACATGCCTGCATATGATGATTTTTCTTCTTCTTTTTTATTTCTGTCAAGATAACTTGTAACGCTTGTTTCTGCCAGTCTTATGAAAGTACATGATGTGTATTTAGTGTAGAACTCCTGTGTGTTGTGAACACACATTCATTTGTGTGTGTCTGTGTATACACATATGTTCTGTTACAATGTAAGCAGAGTAAAGGATGAATGTGTATAGAGTGTGAAATTTTGGTGTCAGGGTCTGAATGTTTGAACACGCATACATCTTTTCCAGTTGTTTATCTTTCTACTGCCTGCTGGTCAGTTGTTTATTTTTACTGGAGACATGTTTCTACCTAAAACTTGTATCCTGTTACCAGCAGATCAGGTTTGTTTCCAGCTGTCTTCAGACTACAAGATCATGTTTTGCAGTGACAGCTGCACTTCTCCTAGCATGTGGTAGTCAACGCAATGCATGTGAAAGTGATGGGTTTTTTGTTTGCTTGTTTTTAAAAAAAAAAAAAAAAAGATCAGGACAGAGTGACTAAAGAAATGTTTCAGGTCACATATTCTAGTGGGTAACAGGAGATTTTGACACGTGTATTTTCAGCATATCAGTGTTTTACATCAACCTTTGTGATTTTTCCTCTTGATATTATTTTCACCTGCACTTGAATCGTTTATTTATACTATGAAAAACAAAAAAATTAAGTCATCACATTTTCTTTTTATTAGTTGCTGTTTTCTGTTTTTATTTATCTTGAGGAATAGTGCAAATACTTCAACATTAATAAAAATGTAAATGTGCCACTGTTAGCCAGTACTGTCTCACATTAATCTGCCTTTCTTTGTTACACTATTAAAATGGCAGTTGCTGCAAAGAAGCGTTTTGCATATTAATTACAGTTAACCACATTACATTTAAATTACAGAAGGCCACAGCTATGAATATTGCCCGAGTTTATTTTCAAACAGGAAGATTAGGTAAATTATGAAACCAAATCCCCAAACAACTCATGTTTATTCGGGTCTTCCCCCACATGTGCGGTTGTTTTTGTTTGTTTTTACATTTTTCTGTCATTTTATGGTTTTTTATTCCAACTCCATTTTTTATAAACTCTTGTCTCTGGATGCCTATGCATCTCTCTCTTGCTTTGTTTTACTCTTTCATTCTCTGTTTCTGTTTGTGTCTCTGTCAGTATCATTCTGTCTCTGATGATTTTCCTCACTCTTTGTGAGCCTTTTTTGAAGTTCTACGTGATGAGACATATTCCACCCATTCACTGCACCCCAGTAGCACCATGTTATTGTTTTTTTCTGTGCTTTATTATGATGTCAGTCTCAGTCTAATGCACTGACATAATAAAACTCCCAATAGGTAAAATTTAAGATGTAGTCAAATTATCAATGCAAAGTTTCCATCGTCTCATCAGCTTTGGCCATCAGAGAATAATACTGTTTTTACTACAGTGGGATCAAAATATCAAAAACAACATGAAAGAGTTTTATTTGAAATGAGAACATAATTTAACTACTGAAAACTACTGGAAAGTTTTTCACACTGAAACAATAAATGGTTGTAAGTGATGGCTATAATAATGTGCTTTTGTTAACCATGCAGAACCGTTGTCTGCAAAAGGGTTTGTATATGTTTCTTCCATCAGTGAAAGAAACACACAGCATCCTCTTTATGAAACATTTAAAACATACAGAATATAACATATAACAAGATTTTATGTGTTTGATTTAGCTTTACTCTATTGCAGTCAGACCTAGAGATGCCAAGACAGTACTCAGTTAGTGATGATATGTTCAGAATTTCATTAACTTGCTGTTTACATACAACTAGACCATTCTGAGGTCAGAGGTTGACTGACAAGTCCGACTGCCCTAAATAATCAATACAGAAAAGCAGGGTCTCGCCTCTAAGCTTCTTGTACATTCTAGATGAGTAGTGTGACACTAGAAAGGTTCAGTAAAGTGCTGCATGACTTTCTGTCAAGTGCTAGATTTTATATTCCCACACGGGGCCATATAGCACTTATGATGTTGGGTGACACTAAAACTTTCCAATAAATGACTAACTCTATTTATACTGACTAACTTGTCAGTCAGTATAAATTTATGTTTACAGCTCTTGGTTCAGCTGTAAAAAGCCAGCAAGGAGGCAAAACAGAACTAAAAGCCAGTGTTTTTATTTTTTTCTTGGTCGAAAATAAATTGCCCATACCCCTTCACACACACACACAAACTCACACACAGTGTGAAACAGTACATGTTCAGTTTCTTTTGTTAGAGGTTAGGCATAGAACAAGTAAATGTGGAATTTATTAACAAGGGTTAGACAAGAAGACCTTAGAAAAGGCGTTTGATTAAATGTGGAGCTAACAAGGGCATGTACAGAAGGAGAGTTTGGGGTGCCAAATGCCCCACAAGATAGGCGATAGCCCGCCAGTGCCTTTGGACCTGTGTACCCTTATTCTTACAAGGAAAGTGTGACTTAGTACATTTACTCAAGTTTTGCTCAAGGTTTAAGGTACTTTTACTATTTCTATGTTATTCTACTGTTTCTGTGATATTTTTGGATGCAGACATTATGTGTACTCAATTTAGTTTCTTATTATAGCTGTTGACAGAGGCAACATGTCCAGGGTGTACCCAATGGTAGCTGGACCTCAGCACCTCCTGATCCTGAAAAGGGATGGGTGGATGTTGCACAATTGTGTCAAGGAGCTCTTATATCAATTAATTGTGTAGCACATTTAGGTGCTAAACAATTAATTAATAACTATAATCCAATAATGTCATATATATGACTGTGAAAGGGAAATATTTCATTATATAACTTGTGCACTATTAAGTTAGACTTATGTTTACTAGACTTTAACAACTACTGAAACAAATCTGTTCTAGGACACAGGGCTGAAAATCATGCTCAGTGTTTGCTGTACCTATTTACTATCTCCCTGTTTTTTAGGAAATGTCTGAAAAAATGGTGACACTGAGAACAAACAGATCAACGGCTTGCTGCTCTTGTATAGTATGTGCTTTACTGCACTACAGTTGAAAGTAGAAAACATATCTGTATTCTTCGAACTGTGAAATAAACATGCATCCACAATGTTGGTGTAGTTACTGCCTTTGTCAGAAGGGGGAGACAAAAGTTCTGCACTGCAAGTTAAACAACCCTCTGCATGTGATTAAAGCTCATATTCCCTTTTAAATGAGACTTTAATGCGCTATGTTTCCCCACAATAACATACTGATTGTCACTACTGAGATTCAAATGGCTGAAAACCAGTGTCTGCCTTTCACTGCTTGTGTGTGTTTATGTTAGCAGAGCCTTGTGTGTACATCTGTTTATGCTGGCATAAAAAGGTTGCCTGCTTGCCTGCCGAGGTTCATTTATCTCAAATCAAATCAAATCAAATCACTTTTTATTGTCACATCACATGTGCAGGCACACTGGCACAGCACATGCGAGTGAAATTCTTGTGTGCGAGCCCCACAAGCAACAGAGATGTGCAAACACTACAACACAAACGAGCAAAATACAAGAATGGCCAACCTGAAACTAATAAATATATGTACAATATATAATAGTGTATGCATTTCTGGATGTGTATACTAAATATTTTCCTACGTGTGTGTGTGTGTGTGTGTGTGTGTGTGTGTGTGTGTATACACATTTTTACAAATTAAATAGTAAAAAAATAAAATAAAATAATAATAATAATAATAATAATAATAATAAAATATATAAAATATACAGAGTTGAATATGTGCAAAACAAGTGGCATTTATATACAGTGTGGAGTGCATAATGTTGAAGTTCCAGTAGTGAAGGTGAGGTGTCTATGACGTGTTCAGCAGTCTGATGGCCTGATGGAAGAAGCTGTCTCTCAGTCTGCTGGTACGGGACCGGATGCTGCAGAACCTCCTTCCTGATGGAAGCAGTCTGAACAGTTTATGGCTGGGGTGACTGGAGTCCTTGATGATCCTCCCCGCTTTCCTCAGGCACCGCTTCCTGTAGATGTCTTGGAGGGAGGGAAGCTCACCTCCAATTATCCGTTCAGAGCACCGCACTACTCGCTGGAGAGCTTTGCAGTTGTAGGCGGTGCTGTTGCCATTCCAGGTGGTGATGCATCCAGTGAGGATGCTCTCAATGGCACAGCGATCTGTGTTTATTTGTTTGTGTGTGTAGCTAATCATTTCAGCTTATTATCTGAGTCTGCCAACACCTCACCTAGTCCATCTATCTATCTCTCATAAGGTATTCTTAAGTCCAGTGTACAGTGCTTAAAAAAATTAAAGGAACACTTAGAAAACATAGTCAGTGTCAGTGGAAAAAATAAATCATGCTAGATATTCATACTATTGGAAATAAAAAATATCAGACAACAGTGGACTGACTTCAAAGACATCTTAAAAATCGAAGTGAAAAAACTGAGGCGGGCTAGTCTATTTTCTGACATTTAATTGCAGCAACTCAAAATAATACTTAGTAACTTGTATGGCCCCTGCAATCTTGTGTGAATGTGTGACAACTTTAGCATCTTACAGAAATTCTGTACAGGGTGTCATTCCTGGTTACAGTTTTGGGGTCGCCGCCCCGAGTGTCTGAGTACCATGAAGACCACTGTTGGCATCACCTTCCACATCTTCTCTAGCTCTTCTTTCAACCCCTTCTCAAGCTTCTCATCTTACTGCCCAATAGAGCACTTTGTTGTTAGACTGGTGGAACTTGTGATTCATAGGGTATCTAAAAGTAGAAAGGGAGGCAGCCTTTAGGGGAGCCTTTAGCTTTCAAGACCATCCTTTGGATGCAGGAGACAGACACCCTCTCTACTTTTAAAATGACCCTTAAAGGTTTTGTTTTTGATAATAACATGTAGTTAGTGCTAGATCAGGTGTCCCTGAAGAGCCTCCCTTAGTTATGCTGCAACACCCCTACGCTGTTGGCAGCTTTCCATGATGCACCACTCTGCCTTTAATCATTAGTTATTATCAATCTCTGGTTCTCTTTCACAGCATGTCTTTGTACTATCTTCCGCCCCTCAATCCCAGCCAGTTGATGGAGATGGCTTCCCCACTCTGAGCCTGGTTCTGCCCAAGGTGTCTTCCTGTTACAAGGGAGTTTTTCCTTCCCACTGTCACTAAAGTGCTTGCTCATCTGATTGTTGGGGTATTTTCTATTCTCACTCTGGGCTGAAGTTGTCTTTCTCCCATGAGGCAGTCATCTACAGTCTGGTTCATGTGTTTATTATCTGAATGTGGATGTGTGTATGTGGATGTGTGTGAATGTGATTGCAAGAGAGAAACAGCTTCAGTATTAAATCGGTTAGAGATACAGATTTTCCTTTATTTCCTTTGGGATTTGTCCCCCACCTCTTTCTTTTCACCTGACATTTGTTTCCCCCTTTTTGCTGCAACCTTTTCCCCTTGCCTATTTTCCTACATCCTTTCCTGTATCGAACATTCTGTTTTTTTCCCAGTTCTAATTTTTATAGGCTCACCACCTTTTTTCTTTCCTCCCTCAACACCATAACCTTTCCTCTTGCCTCTTCACCCACATCCAGTGCATCAGACTTGCTCTCTGAATTAGCTTCCTTTCCTTTTGCCACTCCATCTCTTTCTCTTTATCTTGTTTTTCCTACATTTAATGTGAAATAAACATCAGTTGGCCAGGAGGAATCTGGATTTTACATCAGGAGAGAGGTGAGACTTCAGACATGATACACCCTGGCATAACACAAACATCTGCTTGTTCACCTGCACCTGCCAGATTACTCTCATTTTCCTTTATAGATTACGGTATTTTTCTTAGCTCTCTCCAGCTTCTCTAAAACCCAAACAGAAATCCAGCCATGCTCTCTTTATCCGTCTCTATATTCTGGTCTTTCCTCACCTCTCAAAACTGTCTCCGCTCTCTTTTCTAGTCTCACGGTTGTCAATGACTTGTCATTTGTCAATCATTTTAAGCAGCTCTTCCAAACTAAACACACACACACACACACACACACACACACACACACACACACACACACACACACACACACACACAGCTGTACATAGTAAAATTCAATTTCACACAGCAACTACACACACAAGTAGATTGAAATGCCATGCACAATATTGTACAACCCAACACAAAACATCACAGTAGAACAACCTTGTTATAAGCAGCACCATTAACTTCCAATTCACCTGAGGTTAGGTCACAATAACAATGTAATCCATGAATGAGGGCTTGGCACCGAAACCCCATTTTACATTTTATTCATCATTTCTTTCCTTCAAACACACAAAGCAGTATGCTAAAACCACTCCGGTTATTAAAATAATTAGTAGAATTTGTCAACAGGTACTGATTCATTATGTTATTGCAGGGTTAGAACTTCAAGTCCAAATCAGGCAACCCATGTGAACAATGCATCATGGGGACAGGTACTCCATCTCTTCTGCCTCTGGGTCATCTAATTTTTCCTCTTACCGTGTCCCAATTCACCAGCTGGATATTTCACACTGTGTATGGAATACATCATGATGGGGGACAAATACTTGTCTTGTTTCAAATATGTAGTCTTATGCAGTCTCATTTGGAGAACATAAAACAGCATGTCCTGAGAAGACCTCAGTACATGGCAGTCCTGAGCCTTCTTATAGACACCTTTTAAGTAGTTAACTTGGAAATGTTGGATCTGACAAGCAGATAAGAGCACATAGCCGGCCCACACGAATCAGTCTATTCTTTCGGTAGTCTAAAAGACCAAAACTGCATATTTTACATGGAGGGTCCTCGTCTGTAATTAGATTAAACTCCTTATGCCTGTTTTCAATGTAAACCTTTACACAGAAGACATTTTGACTTGTCCTGGAGGGAAAATTGAGGATTTAACTAATACTGCTCCATCCCTCCAGAGTCTTCTTTTGAGTTCACGGTTTGTGTGTATCAGTAACGCACTGCATTTCTGCACTGCACTGTGAAGCGCTTGATCTGTACAGAACAAAAGGATGTGAGGGTAAAAGTTTAGCAGCATCTTTACAAATGAATTTCTTTTCTTTTTTTCTTTGTTATTCAGATTATCTACATATTAACACATTGTGCACAGGGCAGTTTGTGATGTAGTTTAGTGATGTGATGAATATGTGTGTGAGGCACCACTGAGGATCTAACAGCCTCTGTATGGGTTGAGCCAGGACATGATAATGTAATTCTTAAAAGTAAAACAACATTTTCGTGGGAACACAAGAATATATGTAATTAGCACTTAATTGAGGATCCAGATGTGTCCTATCCTGTTAGGACACATTCCACTAATGGATTTGAATTTGAACTTTTATGTCTTATATAACATTCAGCATGCTTAACATAGTGACTACTTGCCTTCTTCCTTTCAAATACAACATTTCTCCACATTTAGTGTAAACTACTTATATTTCATCAGCTATATTATATTACATATCTGTTTGTTCCATTAATTAGCTGTTCCCCCCCTTGTGTAAGCAAGGACAGGAAGGATTAAGGCTTAATGGGCCCCTGAGCTTTAGTGTCAAAGGCCCCAGCCACACATTACCTTTTACAGTCAAGCTGTTTGTGTCAACCTTAGTCTCTTCATTGCTGGGAGATATTCTAACATGAATGACAATAAATGACAATTTGTGTCACAGGAAATACAGTAAAAGTGTGACAATAATTCCATTAAGCACACAGAGGGAATTAGAAAGGTTAGATAATAGACAAGGTCACAGGGCTAGGAAAAGACAGGATTCAATAACTAAATAAACTGCATCTGTGAGGACCCATTAGTGCATGCAGAAAGCAGATTTATTGATTATAATCCTTCTGCTGATGAAATAGTAATGACCAGTTTGAGAGCATTGATTCTGTGTTAATAGACTGTCCTTGGACAAGACAGACTATGAATCATGGATCTCTAGTGTTGACCTGTGTCACATAGTCACACAGAAATATGTGGGCATGCATGCTAAACAAACACCTACTATTATGAGCCCCAAAAGAAAAAAAGCCTGTTAAAATCAGCAGCCTCTGCACTGTGGAGCTCCAGTTTTACTCAATAAAAAATAATTTCCAGCATTACTGCTCTTCATTAGACATAGTTACATCATCTTAAATCACATTTCTAGTCAAATGATCCAGTCAGTGTCAAACTGGAACATTCGCTCACTGGCCATTTTGTTAGGTACAACTGTTGTAATGCTACAATTCACATGATGTCACCAAAATTGGGCCATAGAAGTCTGGGAAAGGACTCATCGGTCCAAATTTCTGCCTGCAACATTCAGGTGGTAGAGTCAAAATTTGGTATTAGCAAACTTCAGCCCCTTAGTACCAAACGACCATCGTGTAAATACTACCTACCCAAGTATTGTTGCTGTACCCGTCTTCCAGAAGAATAATGGGCTGTGTCACAAAACCCAGATTAATTAGTTGGTTCCTTGAGTTCATTGTAGTCAAATGTACTCAACAGTCACCAGAACCCAATCTAATAGAGCACTTTTGGGATGGAACAGAAGAGTCACATTGTGGATATGAAGCTGACAAATCTACAGCAACTGTGTAATGCTATAATGTCAACGTGGACTCAAATCTTAGAAAAATATCCCCAGTGCCTTGTTGAATCTATGCATGAACAATTAGGCAGCTCTGAAGGCAAAAGGTGCTCCAACCTATTTGTAGCAAGGTGCTTAATAAAGATTGTGGTGGTGTATAATTAGCCTTGCACTGATCAGAGAATTTCTGTTAATAAATGGCTGCTGTAATTGTGTGCATGATACAGAGAGTGTTGCTGTACAGAATATACTTTATGCATTACAATAACCTTACAATTGTACAACGTTCATCACTGTGAATAGTAACACAAGCAAATTGCAGCTTAATGTTGACTTTTAAGTTGCATAGAAATATAACACTGAACAACAAGATGTGCATTGTCACCATCAGGGTGACAGCATCAGTTGTGTCAAATTTGTGAATCTGACCTCAGACTAGATTCAGTTTTATTGTCCCTGGACATTTTAGTAAAAAAAAAGAAACATAACACTTTTCCCCTCACTGGTTACTGCACAACAGACCAAGACTGACAGACAGGGGATGACTTAAGACAGATGTTGCAGTTTTCACTATGTGACATTTGCCTCAGTGCCACAGAGCAACTCAGAAAGTTTAATGTCAGTTCAGTTCTCCTGAGATGTCCAAAAAATACATTAGCACATGTAAATAAATCATATTCTATCCGAACATCCACACTGGTTTGCACAAATTCCCAAAAGTCTATATTGCCAACCATTAAATAAACCACAATGATGCCTGTGTCTCTGCTTTTTTAAGACCCACTCCAGAATCAGTAACTTTTTAGTTTCAAAACTAGTATGCCTGGTTCTTGGTGTCCTTTTTGTTTAATTCATAATTTGTTTTTTTTAAAAAAGGCTCTACAACCAAGTAGCCTAGTTGGTAACTAGAAGTGGTTCTTAAATTTTGTATCAGGTCAGGATTCTTTTAAAAATTTTCCAAATTGGGCCTAAACATTGAGTATTCAATACAGATATTTTCACTCATAATTTAAGTTATATAACATATTCACAATTGCACTTACAGTTTGAATGTGTCACAATCTTCAAATTCTGCAATGCGAAGTGTAAAAGTTGAGGACCCGAAATGGAGAGACAGAAGGTAGCCAGGGTCAAACAAAAGTCAAGGCAATTATTTAAGCTGTTGCAGAAATCTATAAGCAGAAATGAAATTCAAGGGCAAAGCAAAACAGCAAGTTGGATAGAGAAAACAAACAATTCACATAATCCAAAGGGGTACTCAAGGAATTTAATGAGACACAGGTGAAACCAATAAAGATAATGACACAGGAGAAGTAAAACTAAATGGAAGACAGAGACATGTCAAGTGACTATGACTGTAAAACAGGAAATAACTAACAAATACAGTGACTGGACACCTATATAAGATGTACTGTATATACAAACATCTTTAAAAGCAACTAAAATAAAGTTCAGAACCACAATAGCAGAAATCTGAGTCTGAAAAATGAAAACTGTTTTAATCATCTCTGATTGCAATAAAAATTTTATTGGGTCTGCAATAAAGAAATATTAGCCAGTGTTTTTGTTGCTTAGTTACAAAGTGTCACACTAAACAATTGCTCTGTTTGCTTGGTTAAATGCATCCACTGTTTCTTAATAATTTTTAACACTGCTTGTGTTATTAATGAAGGTAGAACATCTACTGATAATTAGTTTGCTAATGATAGTTTTCTGCCCCATCGGTTAATGATAATGTATTCTTATCTCTATTGTTGTCCTGTTTTCACATCAAGACTCAGTGTTGGGGTTAATTAAGGACCAACACAACACAACAGACATAAGCTACAGAAGTCCTCTGAGAATAAATTTCCATTCAAAATGTAGATATTTTAATGTGCGTTCATGTTTATTTTTCTTTTTTAGTAACTCATCAATGTTAATAAAAGCAAATAAATACAAATGTAGTGGACTTCCATGAATCACTAACAGCTTAATGCCAGCACTGCAAATGTTACCGCACTAGCATGGTAATTCTACACTGGTGAGGGCGTGCCACTGCAGCTGAAGTAAATGACCAGTCTGTTATAGGTATTTCACCTAAATTGGGCCATTTGGGTTGCCATGACTTATGTTAAAAGACAACTCTCGTTTTAAAAGTCACAATTAATTCCATGTTTAGCAAGAGAAAAGTAAAAACGGTGGTATTATGTGGGTGTAAATCATCTCAGATTTTTGTGCAGGACATTCACTTGTTTGCTGTATTTTACCATTTAGTTACATAACCCTAAATTATAAATGTATAATACTTAAGTTGTTTAAACTAAAGAAAACAGCAGCCTGACTCTGAAGGGAATACACTTCACCACAGAATAACAATTCATTTGTAATCAAGATAGGGAACCTATACTTTGTTAATGTCTTATGCATCCAGTAATTAAGCATCAAGCTTTGACTCTCTGCCAGCCTTTTTAGAGAATAATGTAATAAGGCTGGGACTGAGATGCCCCCATTGCCACTACAGACATATATTGCAAGGAAACACCCAAATGCACTCGATTGCATATTTAAGCCAGTGCATGTGCACAGTTTAATGACACTCTATTCATCTGGTTTTCTTTCAGCTTTCTGTCAACACAGCACTTTCACAGCCACAGCTATGCTAATTAGATACAAAGGCTATAACAATATTAGCCTGCTCCCGAACAGAGAGGGCAGTAACACTATTACAACAAAGCAGCTAAGAGTTATTAGAACAAAGACCTTAACAGAATTAGTGTAGGTGGGAGCTGTTTTGTTTTATGCTGCTGTGTTGACAACGCTCATTTAAGTAAATATTGATTTATATGAGAGGCAGACCAAGGCATTATGCACATATTCATGAACACCCACATTCTTTAGTGCTCCACACTGAACTGAAAGAGTCTGACTCACCAATCACATAAAATTTGGGGGTTTTCTCCTACACACTGGATGTAAATACAAAAAAAGAGTAATATTTGATGCCTATAATTTAAAAGGCTCAGGAGCATATTGCGTTTAGGTTTACTCACTGTCTTAGTTTGGTGGTATTAGTCAAAAAAATATTTTAAAAATAAATTACTAATGAGAAGTTAAGTGACCACATATTGTCATAGACTCTTTATTTTACAGTATAAAGTTCCTCGAGATCCCTGCTGTTGGGATTTGGCGCTATATGAGTAAAATTTAAGTGAACTGACTTGAAGTCACTGAAGCAAACAAAAAGGCATGGCGGTATAGTGTGGGATAATCCACTATCACGGATAACAGCTAAGACTTCAATATTGCATTAGCAAATAAAGTATAAATGCGATCCTTGCTGGATGATTTTCTAAAAAAAATAAATGTTTGAGTGTGTTTGTGTTCGTCTAAGTTTGCAAGAAGTTGTCTGGACTGTTAATGTACCACTATATACACAAAGCCACTGACAGGCTGTCAGCTTTGACTTCCTTCCTCTGCCAGAGGTGTGGGCAGTAAGAGTGACGGTAAGCAAGGTCTAATCTTGACAAGAATGTCAGTTATAAAACCTCTGCACTTAAATGTCAATCGAAAGACAAGAAACAAGGGGTGATGGAAGAAAATGATGGAGACGGGAGGAGATAGGTAATGTTTTGACACTGTGGTAGGTACATGACAAAGCAAGCAAAAGAGGGCAGGGAAAGGGAAAAAGAAAAAGGAGAAATGGAAAGAGAGCAGAGCAGCAGAAATGGAAACAGGAGGAGAGAAACTGGATGAGAAGTAAAAGTATGCCACAAACAACATGTGTAGAGAAACAGGAACTGCGAGAAAAAGGCAAATACACGAGAAACAAGTAAGGACAGAGAGATTTCTACTCCTCTGCATATACTTTATATATCACACCTCATCCACTATAATAATCTGTTGATTTTAATAAAAGTATAACACAAATAGCCATAAAATTTTGTGCACAGCAGTAGAATTTTTCAATGCACATATTTAATAATGGCACCGAAGACTTGCCGATTTAATATCCTGAAGCTTTGCAAATAGTAATTTAGAAATTGACTTTCAAAGCAGAAGCTGAAATATGAACCCAATTCTGAAAATGTTGGGGTGCTGTGTAAAATTTGAATAAAAACAGAATGTAATGATTTGCAAATCCCATAAACCAATGTTTTATTCATAAAAGAACAGATGAAACTGATCAAATATTTAATGAGACTCTTTAATTAGAAAATATTAGCTCATTTTCTATTTGTTAATTGGCAGCAAAAGGCTGAAAAAGCAAGTGGTACTGAAAAGAAACAGAAACAGTTGGTGAAACATTTTTTCTCTTTTAATTAGGTTAATTGGCAACAGGTCAGTGTGAGTGGCAGAGTTTTTTAAAAAGTGAAGTCAGATAGTTTACCAATTTGCAAAAAATTATATCTACAAAATGTGGAATTACTTCAGAATAATCTAACTCAATGTAAATTGCAAAAAAAAAAAATGAATCATTTGTATAAAACAAAGAGAATCTAGAGAAATCTCTGTTTGCCAGTGATTGGATGCCAATGATTTTTCAGGTCTGCAGATGGGCACTGCATCAAAAACAGCTATAAATCTGTCATGAAAAATCATTTTATGGGCTCAGGACCACTTGTAGAAATCAATGACTGTGTGAACCCATCTATAAATGCAGGTTAAAGAAGCCATATGTGAACATTGCCCAGAAATGCTCCCATCTCCTCCGGGCCAACACTTAGTTAAAATGAACTGAGGCAATGAAAAAAGGATCTGTGGTCAGAAGAATTGAAATTCATATTACCAAAAAATTTAACTCATATGATCCTTTGGACTAAAGAGGAGAGGGACCATCTGGCTTGGTTTCAGCATTCAATTCAAAATCCCACATCTCTGATGGGTGCACTAATAGAAATGGCCACACTTTAAAAGGTACCAATAAGGCTGAAAGCTATATACAGGTTTTAGAGCTGCATATGTTCCCATCCAGATGGAGTATTTTTCAGGGAAGGCCTTGCTGAAGCAAGATGTCAATAAATCACATATAAATCTATTACAACAAGCATGGCTTCATAGTAGAAGAGTCCAGGTGCTGAACAGGTCTGCCTGCAGTCCAGGCCTTTCATCAACTGTAAATATACGGCCCAACATGAAATTAAAGGATCCGAAAAAAGTATTTATGCGACACACGGCCCCGTCCCAAATTTTAGGATACCAATCTCAAAATGAGCTTATTTTTTCTTAAAACTGGTTTCCTCAGTTTAAACATTTGATACATTTCATGTGCTTTGTTGTGAATAAAATGAGGGTATATGAGAGTTTTAAATCATTGCATTCTGTTTTCAATTTACATTTTACACAGCAGCACAAAATTTCTTGAATTGGAGTGGTAAATATCTAAATTTCACTGTTATTAAAAAAAAAACTCACAATGTTTAGTACTTTATGCAAATTGTATAATGGCTATTTTTTGATAAATTACATAAAAAGCAGAAGATGGAGTAAAAAAGGCTTGCAGGTGCACATCCATAGGACAAGGTTAGATTTATAAATTGTTTCCATCATTTTTTAGGAGACTAAAAACATGTAATGGTTGACTGGCAAACATATGTCTGGGTACCTTCTGCATCTGAAAGTGTCTCCCACACAAATAGTGAAAACAAAAATCATGACCAGGGCTTGGCTTGCTGACAAGCAGGAGTGGGAGGTATGAGCCAAGGACAACAAAAGTAAAGATGATGAGAGACAGGTGAATAATAGGAAGTGTGGTGCAAAGAAAATATATGCAGGGAAAACTTCAAGGGAAAATGAGCAAAAATGAGAACAGAGAGAAAAATTGAAGGACAAAAGAGAAGCAGATGAAGTATCTTAAAACAGGAGTAGTAATCTGATTCATCTTGAGACTTGAATTATTTGTGCAATTTATATTGAAGGATGACTTGAGCAGCAATCCCAGTCCTCTGCAAAGCATGAGGTAATGAAGGCAATGATCAGAAAATCAATGAAAATCAATCATAGTAAAAGACTTGATGTTTGATCAAGGCACCAGATGTAGATAGTGTATTATCAGGCAAGCCTACAATTTAAAAACAAAAATAAATGATCTTGATGTCCTGTAGTATGAAATGTTACAAAATGATCTCTTTTTGAGGAGACTGAAAACTTTTGGTCAAACAAATGCAGGCTAATTTGGTAAGAATCAGACCATAAAGCGTTGCTCAAAAGCTACCATGTAACTACAGATTAAATTAAACCGTGGTGATGTATCCATAATCTTTCATCAAAGTATTGTGATTTATAGTAAAAAAGTACAATAAGAGTACAGTGATTTGTAGTGTAGAATTTGGTCCACCGCTTTACTGTTTATCCACATATAATTTACTGACAAATAATGCTTTCAGATATAAAATTGCTAGATACAAAAATCGAAAATGCTTCATTTAAACTTGATCTTTTATCTTGTAATGACATTTAAAAGACAGAACTCCTCAAATACATGAATTATCATCTTTTCCCCAAATGTGAATTTGGGAGAAGATTTAATAAAAACAATAATATTATTCGATTTTTATTGTTACGCAATTTTGCTTTTTAGTGTAGAGACCGGAAACAATGAAGTACAGTTCCAAAATGATTGTGTCAGACAACCTGTAATGAGCTTTGCTAGCATCACTGCTGTAGACCCAATTAGCTTAAAAGGGGTCTAGTGGTAGACTGGCTGAATAGGATGGATCAGTAGTATATATGTGCTTCCCTGAGAGTGTGTGTTGGGAGTGGAACCACATGTGGGCATCTGTATGTTTGATCATATGCTTGTGGGTGAGCAGGAGCTGTAGTGTTGTGTCAGCACAGATATATTAGACAGATTTATGCTCACTTGTCAGGAACACATGCACACACATCTGCACTGCCAGACACACTTCCTGTCTCTGAGTGTCAGTCTTCCTTTACATCTCTCCCATCAACGACCTCATGCATAGCTGTCAAATCAGAAAAAATAGCTTCAGATCAAAATGGATATTACTTCTACGTTACTGTATAGGAGCCAAGGAAATAATTTATTACATGACTTTAAGAAAACTACACTTGATTTCTTAAATGTTTTGCATAAGTAGTATAGAGTCAGGTCTTGGTCAGCCAGTTTTTACTGTCACGTAAAGTAAAAATACACTTGGTTTGCATCAATGCTTCCACGGCACAGCTGTGAAGCCCTGGTTCAGAAGGCACACCATTTAGATGAATGCTTACAAACCTTGGGGCACAAATTATTCCTTTGACAGGAAAAATACCTGTTAGCCTTGAGAGAGACATGTTTGATTCCCTATCCCTGTGTGTAGACAAGCTGCCTGCATCCTGAGCACAGTGAAAGTCCAGCACCGAAGCAGCCCTGGCAACTTTAAAACAGCACACTCAGCTCATCTCTTGGTCACAAATTATTTAAGTGCATCTCTTACTCACTTTTCTTCATCCTCCATCTATCCTTACTGTTCTTCAATACAGACATGCTGTTAAAAAAGTGTTATGCTTCATGGCTAACTCACATCACTCAGCGTTCTGTGCAGCGGTGTTATTTTCAAAACGTGCTGTCACTGGTCTGTGTTTCACTAATTATCACGTGCCATGATGTTTGGCCTGTTACCATTCATTTTTGTGTTGTTTGATTATAACCATAAATAAAAATGATGCACAGTTGATACAGCTCCTTATAGGTCATTGTAGCTATTGATATAATACATTTACATACCGTTCATCCACAAAATACACCTTTCACTGTAGTAAAACAGAGTATTTTTCAGACCTGGAATGTAAATTTGCTTGGCTAAAAATGACTGGAAATGACAAAAAAGACTTATTATGTTCAGACATTTTCATATTTCATGTTTGAGTTTTTCAATTCCAGTCAAATAATTCAACCCATTTTTTCAGTGAGATGAATATATTATTTGAATGTCTGAATGGAGTCTCTTGGTAATCAGTCTGCAACAGTAACAAGCATGATGACCAATAACACTTTAACGTACTGAAGAGCTGACATTTCCCCCACTGTGCAAGCTACCTGGATATTCTTTGCCTCTGTTAAAGGACTTTGCCAGTGACCTCTGTCTCTTTGCCGGGGGTCTGAGTCTGTCTGAGGGATTTCCCTCCTCCTTCTCCTCCTTTTGTTTCTTTTGGATTTCTCTTTTTCACTGGTTTTCATCTGATGTTGCCACAGTAGTGAACAGTCTGCCTACACACATCAGAGTTTGCAATACTTTCATTTACTGTCGTAAGATGTCTCCACACGATGCTCGTCTTTCTCTCTGCCATCACGCTGTTGCTCACTGCAGCCTACACGTGTCATTTCAGCAGCACTGAGTCACGTGACGGCACGACAACAGAATAAGGGAGGGAGAGGAGCAAAATGTGCATGTGAGATGTGAGAGGAGTGATGTTTGCAGACATGTCTACTTTTTGATGAAACTGGAGTAATGCGCTGAATGTAGAAGAGAAAAACTGAAACTGAAGAATCAGTTCGATTATGCAGGTATTGATCCAATACCAACTCTACCAGGAACTGCAAGATGTTTTAGGAAAATACACATTTACAAAATTGTCTCTTAACCTTGTTACTGAGGAAGCTAACATCAGAATTACCAATAAATGAGAAGAATTAACTACCCCCCCCCCCCCAAAAAAAAAAACCCAACAACAACAACAAACAAACAAAAAAACAAAACGCAGGATAGCCCAACAATTTCATCATCAAAGGTGCACCTAGAATCATTCAAAGAAACTGTTTCATAATAGTTTATTATAAAAAAACATACTTCTATTTGAATGTCTGTTGTTAATCATGCTCCTTATTTACCACAAACAAACGAGGGCCAAAGAATTTTCAGCTACTATTCCATGCATTGTTTCTTATCAGATTGCTATTACGTTAGGTTTACAAGCAGAATGTAAAAAAAAATATATGGGTACAGGGACCAAATTGTCAAAATACCTCTTTGTTCCCCTCTCACTTATTCAATGCATCACTGATTATATTTTGAAACTGTTAAAACAAGGTGCGCTTTGAAGCCTTACACTGTAAAGTGAGAACTTAAAAGAGTCAAAATCTTTGATTAACAGCCCCAGAAGGCAAAGTGCAGCACTAACTGCCTCTCATATATCAGTTTCCTCCAGCACTTAGCTGGGATATACTTAAACACCACCATGCATGGGCATTGAGTCAGCTAAAGTAGCAGAAAAAAAGACAACCAGGCACCAGAAGGAAAGCAGGCAGAAGAGCAGACAAGATAGCCTAAAGGCTCACAGACATTCAGAGAAAAAAAAGCCAAGATGATGGGCTTTTAAAGGTAGTGAGGCTGTCAGAATTGCAGATATAAAAGTAATTCAGGCTGAAAACCAATTAGAAAAGCAAATGGAGTACTCACTGTTATAGAAGATTAAAGCATATTCACACATACCACCTGAAGAAAGGTTGAAAGGTAAATTACTTATCGTATATACTGTTATGTATGTCACATTTTTATAATTATGATACCATGTAATATATTAGATTTTGGTGACATGTTGATCATCTCTGTCTTAGTGTGGCTTCAGTTGTATGGGAAGTCTCCATGTCAGTTACAGTATGAGAAAGGAATCAGAAAACAAAAATGTAAGACTTTACCTTCCAGTAAAATTTTACATATGTTTAAATAAGAAACTATATTATACATTGCATATTGTGATAAATATGGAATTAAGTTTCTAAAGGGTGTAACGCATGTAAATGTATAGCCTAGTAGTATTTCCAAACATTAACTGTTTTGTTCATTTGCCTTTGAGAAAAAACATCAGCAGAAATCTTTCATTTCACCCACATTTTGTCTTACATTGTGCATTGTATTACAAGATTTAGTGCAGCAATTTTGACACACAGTAAAAAGGCATGCAAATACAAACTGAACTAAAAGAATCGAGGTGGTCCATACAACCGCACTTTTACATTTCAACCCAATATCACAGCAAAGCGTGTAATAGACACACCCGTCCACCGTGTCCATTTCACACTTTGCCTCTCCAAAACGTGAAATGTATACGCATGCAGAAGTTGCAGTAAATTGCATTCAATTGCAATAACAGCAAAGGGAGATATTTTAGTTCAAGCCAACATGAAAATAATCACAGGAAAGTGTTTAAACAGGCATTATTAACACATTTACATTTATGTACGCTTAATCACCTCTGCCTATT
The DNA here is from genome assembly GCF_057382185.1 of Mchenga conophoros. Taxonomy (NCBI): domain Eukaryota; kingdom Metazoa; phylum Chordata; class Actinopteri; order Cichliformes; family Cichlidae; genus Mchenga; species Mchenga conophoros. Next base: position 39,194,245 of record NC_140532.1, read on the forward strand.
AAGGACTCTGGAACTAACTTAATATGTTTTTTTGCTCACTATCGACTTTGTGGCTTTAACTACAGGGAGTGCAGAATTATTAGGCAAATGAGTATTTTGTCCACATCATCCTCTTCATGCATGTTGTCTTACTCCAAGCTGTATAGGCTTGAAAGCCTACTACCAATTAAGCATATTAGGTGATGTGCATCTCTGTAATGAGAAGGGGTGTGGTCTAATGACATCAACACCCTATATCAGGTGTGCATAATTATTAGGCAACGTCCTTTCCTTTGGCAAAATGGGTCAAAAGAAGGACTTGACAGGCTCAGAAAAGTCAAAAATAGTGAGATATCTTGCAGAGGGATGCAGCAGTCTCAAAATTGCAAAGCTTCTGAAGCGTGATCATCGAACAATCAAGCGTTTCATTCAAAATAGTCAACAGGGTCGCAAGAAGCGTGTGGAAAAACCAAGGTGCAAAATAACTGCCCATGAACTGAGAAAAGTCAAGCGTGCAGCTGCCAAGATGCCACTTGCCACCAGTTTGGCCATATTTCAGAGCTGCAACATCACTGGAGTGCCCAAAAGCACAAGGTGTGCAATACTCAGAGACATGGCCAAGGTAAGAAAGGCTGAAAGACGACCACCACTGAACAAGACACACAAGCTGAAACGTCAAGACTGGGCCAAGAAATATCTCAAGACTGGTTTTTCTAAGGTTTTATGGACTGATGAAATGAGAGTGAGTCTTGATGGGCCAGATGGATGGGCCCGTGGCTGGATTGGTAAAGGGCAGAGAGCTCCAGTCCGACTCAGACGCCAGCAAGGTGGAGGTGGAGTACTGGTTTGGGCTGGTATCATCAAAGATGAGCTTGTGGGGCCTTTTCGGGTTGAGGATGGAGTCAAGCTCAACTCCCAGTCCTACTGCCAGTTTCTGGAAGACACCTTCTTCAAGCAGTGGTACAGGAAGAAGTCTGCATCCTTCAAGAAAAACATGATTTTCATGCAGGACAATGCTCCATCACACGCGTCCAAGTACTCCACAGCGTGGCTGGTAAGAAAGGGTATAAAAGAAGAAAAACTAATGACATGGCCTCCTTGTTCACCTGATCTGAACCCCATTGAGAACCTGTGGTCCATCATCAAATGTGAGATTTACAAACAGTACACCTCTCTGAACAGTGTCTGGGAGGCTGTGGTTGCTGCTGCACGCAATGTTGATGGTGAACAGATCAAAACACTGACAGAATCCATGGATGGCAGGCTTTTGAGTGTCCTTGCAAAGAAAGGTGGCTATATTGGTCGCTGATTTGTTTTTCTTTTGTTTTTGAATGTCAGAAATGTATATTTGTGAATGTGGAGATGTTATATTGGTGTCACTGGTAAAAATAAATAATTGAAATGGGTATATATTTGTTTTTTGTTGAGTTGCCTAATAATTATGCACAGTAATAGTCACCTGCACACACAGATATCCCCCTAAAATAGCTAAAACTAAAAACAAACTAAAAACTACTTCCAAAAACATTCAGCTTTGATATTAATGAGATTTTTGGGTTCATTGAGAACATGGTTGTTGTTCAATAATAAAATTATTCCTCAAAAATACAACTTGCCTAATAATTCTGCACTCCCTGTATATTATCTCCCCCTGCTAGTAATGCAATTTATGCATGCATTAATGCAACGCTTTGCCCCTCCAAAATGTGACATGGACACAGTGGACTGGTGTGCCTACTACACATTTTACTGTGATACTGGGTCGTATATTTTTATGATGTCTTTGTGTGTGTGTGTGTTTGCTGCGGTTTGTCATTAGCTCTCTGAGCTCCATGCACCACATGGAACGCCAGGACTGCCATAATGAATTAATTAAATACACCATTAAATAATTAATTAAATGTGGCAATAATTAATTAAAATTGGAATTAATTAATTAAATAAATAGTTATGACACATGTAATTAATTAATTACTGACACATTTAATTAATTATTTATGTATTTCACATTTTAATTAATTATTGACACATTTAATTAATTATTTATGTATTTCACATTTTAATTAATTATTGACACATTTAATTAATTATTGACACATTTAATTAATTATTTAATGATATATTTATTTATTTCATTTTGGCAGTCCTGGCGCCTGGCTCTCGTCATGAAATAATTTTATCTGTCAGCCTCACCCATCAAACTCAGGGGGCGGGGTTAACGCTGCCCATGCAGCTTCTCTAACATTTGATTGGTTGCCGTGCAAAGTAAGTCAAAACAGGTCGATCCTAGAAAATCGATTGCTTGTGTAGACTTGGGGCAGCCAGTTATCCCAGAATGCAGATCAAATCACACGCAGCAATGGTGGTGGTGTAGTTTTAAAATACCCCGTTTTTCTGTCACCAGCTACACTTTTAACAGTGTTTTAGCCGCGAATGTCGCGACGTATGTCTGGTCAGGTTGTCAACATAGAACATGTTTGCAAAAGTGCTCAGATGTTTTCAGAGATTTCACTAGCTCTGCTAACAATTAGCATGCAGAGTGCACCGAGGGGGTACGTTAACCGGTTTGTTTACATATTCCACTCTCCGTGTTCCACATGTTGCATTCGCAGATTCTCATTTTCACCGAACGATCGTCTCTTTCCGCCTGGTCTTGTGTCTCTGTGCTTCTGTAACATAAAGAACGAGCTGACATTTTTCTCACGAAACCAGCGATCAGCTCAACAGACCCTCAGTTTACCTGCATGCATCCTCCTCCTCATCTGTCAGCTGTTTAACACCTGCTGCTAATTCAAGAAACACGCCTAGTTACCTGGTGATAGTCACAGTTTAACTGGGCAGCCGGTGCTCGATATAACGCAATGTCAGCGCATTTTTAGGATAGGATAGGATAGGATAGGATAGAACTTTATTAATCCCTCGGGTGGGTTCCTCTGGGAAATTCGACTTCCAAAAAAAGCACAGCAACGACCAAAGTTACAGTTACAGAACTGTTATATATATATACACACACACACACACACACACACACACACACACACACACACACACACACACACACACATATAAATACAGAGACAAATATAAATAAAATATACAAAGGGGATAAATAGAATAAATAGGAATAAAAAATAAAAATACAAGTGAATTGCACATTTCAAGTATTGAGTCTATTGCACTGTTGACTATTTACAAAAAGTATTGCACAAGGTATTGTACAGTGAGGTGCAGAGGCACTACAGCTTAGTTGTTCCCCCCTCCTTTGTCCTCCTGTTTCCCCTCCCTCTCCCCTCCAGAGAGGAGTTAAACAGTCTGATGGCGTGTGGGACAAAGGAGTTTTTAAGTCTGTTAGTTCTTGTCTTGGGGAGAAGCAACCTGTCACTGAACAGACTCTTCTGGTTGTTTATGGCCGTGTGCAGAGGATGCCCAGCATTGTCCATAATGTCCATCAGTTTCTTTAATGTCCTTTTCTCTGCCACTGTCACCAGAGTGTCCAGCTTTTTCTGCACAAGATAAGTAAATATAGTGTTTTCCCCGAGCGCAGAGCTGCTGGAGCTCGTTTCCTTACAGAGCACTTTATAGGCGAACAGCTTTATCAGCGGCTGATGTCCAATCACCGGCACACAGCTTTCAAACCTCAGCTGAGTTTTAGCTCTCAGTGGTTAAACGCTGGACTTCATTCACTCAGGTTCTGTCTGTCGGGTCACGTTTACTTCGCTGTTTTATTTACAACTGAGCAAATCGGTTTGGCTGAGGTTAAAGTTATGTTTCATAACTGCATAGTTTCACAGACGTTTAATGGTTCACTGGCACATGTGTTAGACTGAACTATCATCTAAATATCATCTGTTTTTTAATAGTTATTCAACTGTATTCTAAGCACCAGCTGTCTGTTAGAATGTGATTTTTTTTCTCTCTCTGTTGGCAGAGGTATAAAAATGCGCAGGAAAATCTGACATGCATGGCGAACTTCACCGCCGATATTTAGGGAGGAATAAACACACATCAAACATAAATGAACCATTTGTCTGTCTCCATAATTGAGAGAATTTTCTCTTCTTATGTCAACACTCTCTCTCTTTTTTTTTTCTTTTTTTTTGCTTTTTCGGTCATGTTATGTTTACCTGTCAAAGGCTTGTTACAAACTATGAAACACATTGTGCAGACTTCTGGATGTTAGAAGAAAACTAATACTGCTCATGAATGAGACTAAAGGCAGGAAGGTGTCCTTTAAAACTAAACATGTTAATAGGACCTCCCTGTTTATATCATAGTTTATGATATAGCATGTGTATTTCAGTAATAGCCTGCTGAGGCCACTATACGTGCTGGCCTCATATCAAATGTAAAGGCAGACTGAGTCTATGTTTGCCGTTTTTTCTATCTAATCTTCCTTTTCAAACATTTAAACAGCAGCGAGTCTGCAGCTGAGGGAATACAAATTCAAATTGTCGGAACAGGTTTGCTCGTTTCTTGGATTCATTTGGTGATTTATTAAATGTATAACTGTTATTCTAATCTGCTGCTGAGTCTCTTACACTTTTCTTTATGCTGTATATTTTCACGTCTCTGGAATAGTTGGCAGTTAGTCAGCTGGGAAACTTTGTGTTAACTCATGGAGCTGAGGATATCGTGGATATGCTGACCTCGCTGCGTGGTGTACAGAGCGAGGTCAGCATGATTAATATTCACAATAAAAATATTAGCCGAACATCATGAAGTCTGTATGTGTTTCATAGTGTCGAACAACCTTTGTACAGTTAAAGCCAGCAGTTACTACATGACGGAAACACCAACGTTATCTCTTTTATGTGTTTATACACAGGTCACGCTGATTACTGAACAAAAACCCAAAGATCAGATGTTAAACAGATTTATTTGCTCTCTCTCCTCCTTAAACATGTTTTTAATGTTAGTTATAATTCAGAATTGGCGACTGAAACACGTAGGACACATAAGAACATCAGGAAATAAAACATCGATAAATATAACCTCAGTAAAAGAAGTCAGCGGGGGTTACTACAGCTGTGTACCGGGGCCTGCGCTTTGTCGGTGGGATTGCTTGCGAGGCGAGCGGGTCTATCCCACGCTTTGCCGTGAGACTGGGCAGACATCTCCGAAATCATCGAAACACTTTTGCAAAGAGGCTGTATCTTGACAAACCGACCAAACACATGAAGATTAAACCACTACATTCTCGGCTAAAAAAATATTAAAACGGTATTTGGTAACACACAAACAGGGTTTTTCAAAGCTCAGTTCTGTTAGCTTCCACATGCCGGTTGTTGTGTGCTAGAAACAATGGCCACCAGGCCAAAGCAATGGTTTTGACTCGATCAGCGTTAACCCCGCCCCCTGAGTTTGATGGGTGAGGCTGACAGATAAAATTATTTCATGATGAGAGCCAGGCGTCAGGACTGCCAAAATGAAATAAATAAATATATCATTAAATAATTAATTAAATGTGTCAATAATTAATTAAATGTGTCAATAATTAATTAAAATGTGAAATACATAAATAATTAATTAAATGTGTCAATAATTAATTAATTACATGTGTCATAACTATTTATTTAATTAATTAATTCCAATTTTAATTAATTATTGACACATTTAATTAATTATTTAATGGTGTATTTAATTAATTCATTATGGCAGTCCTGGCGTTCCATACATGCAAACCCTGATATCATGCTGAATGCAAACCATGGCATTCAGGATTTCAGGACTGTCTTGGATGCACCAGAGTTGAACTTTCCTTAAAATTATTCACTTCAATAGACAAGATATTAAAAATACAAAATCCTGCTGTGCTGTGGTGTCACCTGCTGTTTCACGGATTTATATTTCAGAGAGACGGAAGGACTAAAAAAAAGCAGAAGTAATAAAAGAAGACGAGGAAAAGACAGAAGATATTTGCCATGTTTGAAGCAGTTATGGGACTGTCTAGAGTTCAGACTTGTTTTTCTCTTTCTTTAATCCAATGCCATGATGCAGTTGGGGAGAAAGGCGGTGGGGGGAGTTGTCAATTGATCCACTGGGAATTTGACCAAAAGCCAAGAACAACCCGTGGGAGCATTAGCTGGCTGATCGCTGCAGTGCCTTACCAAATTAATTTAGTTAACAGTAACACTGTTAAATTAAATAGTAACAACTGAAATATTTTGTGAAAAAGCCCACTTTGCCTTTTTGTGCTTTTATCATGATCATTAATGAGAAATTATTAGGCATTGGCCTTAAAAGACACGGAAGAGCCCTCAGCACCACTAATTAAAAGATTTAAGAAAATGTGTGTATATCTATACTGACCTTGTGTGGACTAGGCAAAATCCAAATAAATTTAAATTTGTGCACCCAATTCTTGCTTAAAAAAAAAGAAAAAAGAAAAAAAGATGTATGTCGTATACCATTCAACCGGCTCAAAGAAACCATTAAAAGACCAAAATTACCTTGACCGTCATGCCCAAGATGAGTGTATGTAAACTTCTGATCACAACTGCATGTGCAGTTTTACTATCACTAACTCGGAGAGACACCTTTAGTCTTAGTTTTAGCCTTTTTACATGTAACAGCACAAACAGTGGTCCGTTGACATTGTAGGGCTCAAAAGGCACAGTGTACAATTACTTGAGGCATACATAGACATGTAAGATGATAACATAAATGAGACGGGCATACTACAGATTTGACCAGAATTGTTTTAGTTGCTCAAAACTAACTGAAGAAGTCTTTCCTCCAAGATTAATTATTGCCTGCAATGTCTCAGACTTAGCTGCAGAGTCCAACTTTGTATCCCCAAAATGAGGATTTAAGGATATGGCACAACAGAAAGAAATATAATACTAATTAGCTGATACAGAGACAAGATTGGTCAGGACCTAATGATAAATTAGTTAGTTTTACTTTTCTATAAGTCGAACAGAGTCAAAAAGTTACAGCTAATTTAATACACAGCAGCTGCAGACTGACGTCAGATTGGCGTCTAAAATCCAGCAAGGCTGTCGGAAATGTTTATTTTACCGCTCATAAATATCTGCTCTGTTTGTTGAAGTCACAAATAATTTTCACCACCTGAGATCTAAGTCATCATTAGTGATAACTAGCTCCATTAACACACAGTACTAGTACTTGTAGAAAACTGTAGTTGTTGGTCTACCAGAAGGGGCAATGTGCTGTAGCAAGCAGTGAAGCTAGATGAGAAGAGCTAGAAGAGAGATGACAGTCAGTGAGCAGCAGTATGGCTTCATGCTGAGAGAGTACTACAGATGCATTGTTTGCTTTGAGAGTGTTGATGGAGAAACTTGGATACAGAGAAATATGGTAAAAGTTAGAAGGAGTTGCACTGTTTCTTTGTGCATGTAGAGAAAGCATATGATTGGGTGCTAAGAGAGGATCTGTGGTACTGCATGAAGAGTGGCAGAGAACTATGTGAGGCTGGTGCAGGACACGTATGAGGACGGCAAGAGGTCAGAAGGAGAATGACAGTGGATCCAGTATTGACCCTTGTGGAACCCCACAGGTTAGACAAGTAGTGTAAGAGAAGAACTTGCTTGTCCTAACAGAGAATGTCCTTCTAGATAAATAGGAGGAAAACCAGTCTAGTGCTGAACCAGAGATCGAAGCCAGAACCTTGAGCCTATCATGTAAAATGATGCAGAAATCAAAATGCAGAATTATAGAAATAAGAAACAAAATTAAGAAACAAAAGTTCTGCAATCGGTCAAAACCGTAGGGCAAGCCTATTCAAATGGCGGCCCACGGGCCAAATGCGGCCCAGAAGCAACCTGCGAGTGGCCCTGCCTGTGGTCCTGGCAGAAACACAGAGAAAACGCAAAAAATTAATTCATTAATTAATTTTAAAAAAATTAAAAATTCCTACAGCGTAGTGTAGACTGTGAATGCAGCACTCCTAGTAGCCTAGCAATATTTAACCCACAATGCACCGTGATGTAAACATATTAAACAATCATCGTAATATATGATGCAACAACAGCATGTCTTTCTCACTCCAAAAGCGCAAAATTGACAATGAAAACTGTCGGTTTAACCCTGCCTGGACTGACAAATACTTTTTTACTTTTACCGAGTTTAATAATCTTACAACCGGAGTTGTACGACCATGGTGAGGGTCCTGTACAGCCCAAGAGAGAGCTGCAGCATCTTCCCTCCGTGTTTGCTTCTTGGCGAAGAAGAAAAGGCCTTTCACAGATTCTGAAACAGTGAAATACTGCATGCTGGCCGTGGTGGATGCAGTGAAAAGTGATGAAAAAATTAAAGTAAGTGTGAGATCTGCTATTAAAAACGTACCCCTGTAGAACAGTTCAAATATTCGTAGAGTTGAAGTTCTGGCGTCAGAGGAGTTTGAAATGCTGTTAGATGACCTGAAGAAAACTGATGTAATGTCTATAGCAGGAGATCACAGACAGAACTGATAATGCACAGTTGTGCGTATATGTCCGTTTTTTGGATGGGAAATTGCTCGGCTTACTACCGTTAGAGGGACACAAAGCTGGCGAAATGATGTTTGAGAAGATTTCAGCTCTTTTTGAGGAAAATGGTCTGGATATGAAGCGTGTCTGTATACTTGTGACGGATGGGGCTCCATCCATGGCAGGAAAAGAGAGTGGTCAGCGAAATATTTATTTTAATTTGAAAAGGAATTATCAAAATGTTTTCTGTTATTATTATTATTATTATTTCAAATGTGCAAAAAATAGTTTAGTTATAGCTCCCTTTTTTAAATGGACCTTTTGGTGTGCATTTGTGAGAGGTCACCAGATTTATAGGGGAAAAGGAATAAAAAAAATACTTGTTTTTCAATACAGTTGTGTGGGTTTGAAATTGATCATGATCTGCTGCTTACTGGCTTCAAAAAAAAAAATCTGGCCCAGATAAATTCCTCGGTTTGAAAATCTGGCCCAACTAACTTCGTAGTTGAATAGCCATGTCGTAGGGCTAAAGTCAAGGCAAGTCAGCAAGAACACACAACTTTGAAACAGAACTACTTTGAATTATTCATAATAATAATTATTATTATTGTAAATTATTTCCTTTTGTTTGATGTGGGGTCAACTGAAACTCCCAAATCCCAGGCTAATGTTCAGTCTATTAATTAAACACATGGGGATAAGATGATGTCGGCTAAACATCTGGCACTAAAACAACGCGAACATGTTGACAAAATAATGGATCATTGCTGGAATCAATGACTGCAATGTGCAGATATCTAACTTGAACTCTTCTTACAGTAGTTGAGTTTTACTACTTTATTCATAAAGATATAAATGTTGTTTTGATACTAACACAAGGTAGAAGCGAGAGACCACAGACCCAGTGAGATGTTAAGGTGGAGGTTATTCTACCCCAACTGAGCAGACAACACTTATTTTATTAGATAAGAGAAGGAAGAAAGGACAGGTTTTTATGACTATACAATTTCTAACTGCAGAACCACTGTCAACACATTTCCATCATACTCACATTTGAAATTTACTGATTTATGACAGCAGCAGAATACTGTATATTAAGAATTTGGCATCTAGACTATAGTGAGCTCATCACTTACTGCAAAAACAATACACATAGAAACACCCCCAGGATCCTGGTTTGGTCGTGAGGTTAAACATTTTTTCTGCAGATTAAACAGACCACAAAATTAGGAGGTATGTTGGACAAAGGATAGGGATTTGTGCTTATATGTAGGCAACGCTTAGTGCTGGAATGTTATCTGGTAATTGCTAAGGAAATGAAAGGGAGCAATAAAATGAGTAGTTTTTCTGCATGTAGTTACTTTTTATTTCTTACATAGTTATTCAATAAAGTAAAGATTAATGCTTGTTTTTTTTTTTTTTAGATTAATGACCCCAACACTGCTGAACGACACCATGAAGAATGTGTGCAACAAGATTCATGTTATCAGGTATTAGCACTTATGAGATTTCACCTATCAAAAAGTATTTATGATTACAATTATCACCAAAGCTGACCCTTTCAACCTTCTACTCCCTGCAGACTATAGCAGTCACAAATACACACTCACACCTACACAAACACACACATACACACCCATCCATCTACTTCCATCCGGCTGTGGGCTCTACAAAGTCAGTCCGACAGTCCACTAAATTGTCATTGCAAGGTTCAGATTTTTTTGACAAGAACATGTCAGCTGCGATTGTCTGACAGTTATAGACAGCTTTACAGGCAGGTAAACACAGTGAAAGATAACAAGATGGACAGAAAAGTAGGAGGCTAAATCAATGGATGTGCAGCAAGTTCACTGATCTGACAGATAAAGCAATATCACACATATCCCACCAAAACACAGCAACATTTATTTGTTGATCTTTGTGATCACAAAGACACTTGTACATGGTCCTTAACTGAATTGACATGGCTTCACCTTTTAAACTAGCATCACTGTGTTGCCAACTGGGTTCATCTGACTTGGCAACTTTGCTTCTATATTTAGTGAGCTCCTGGAAACTGTCAAATCTCAAGCTTTTTTGCACAGTTTGATGTTATGTTTACGCGGTGACTCATAAAACATTTGCTGTCTCTTTTGATGACTTCTAAAAGCATACCTGCATGGAAAGTGTTTCAGCAGTATATTTTAGTTGTTTTAATGATATAGGCCTTTACAATATCAAAACAGAACAAAGGACTCATTACTGATATTATAAGCACCTGGAGTATACTTTCAAATTGCTCAGCATTCCTATTTCATTTCTGCATCGTACCACACTCCTGATTATGAGGTCTGTGAAAAGATCTCTGGCAGGGGTATTTTGAAAACATTACAGCAACGAGGTCTTAGCGGCAGCACGTCATTACAGTAAAAGGCTTTGGTGATCACTGTGAACACCATGAATAAAATTTTCAAGGCTTGGAGAATTGTTGCTGACCAATTATTTCAATATCAATCAATGATTGCAAGTTATTACAAAAACTCACAGAAAATGAGAAGCAATGGGCTCTGTTTAAAGAAAAACAAAGTGTTTAAAAGAAAATACCTCGGTCCATCAAGTCACCTCCACATTAAATTTTACTGGCACTGTTGATGGATGGGAAACTTGTCAGGGATTGTGTTCTTGTCACTACACTGGTGGCTCTAACTGCTTGACCAGAGTGCCTGTGGGAAAAGTAACAGTATCTGGGGGGGTTGCATGAGCTTCTAAGTGCGTCACATCCTCCCAGGAAAGTTTCATTCTGTCAGGTGAAAAGAAGAAGCTGTCAACTCAGTGTTTACCACATGAGAAATGCAGCTGTCCAAACTCTCCACAGAATAACAGCGGGAGCTATTCAACCAGAGCTGCAGTCCACAGGCCAGTGGAGGTTCAAACTGGGAGGAAAAGAGGAAAATTAATTGGTTGGTAGTAAGCATTTGTGCTTAGAACTGGATGAATTTCATTAGTCTTGGCAGTTATATTACATAAAACACTAAGAAGCAGCAGAAAATATGACAGGTCTGGTCATGTCATGAATCTCTCGTCTCAGCGGTTTTGCTGAGTATTTCTCCCTCCCCTATGGACACCTTATGAACCTGTGTTAAGCCCTAATATGATGGGCTCGGCTGGGGATGCAAACTGCTGTCTGTAGGACTTTCAATGCCAGAGGGCAAAGGCCTTGCTGTGGACAAAGTATTGCAAAATTCTGCCAAAACAGATAATGACAGCCATCAGCATGGTGTCTGTCTAATATATAGTTTTGAGGAGAATAGGGTGACTGACGTTGTGAGTGTGTGTGTGTGTGTGTGTGTGTGTGTGTGTGTGTGTGTGTGTGTGTGTGTGTGTGTGTGTGTGCGTGTGTGTGCGCGCGCGCGCGCCTCATGGCAGGTATTCTTGATAAAAAGTGCACCCTCAGCCATTAAGGATTACGTTCAACTGATGTTTTTGATGGAAGGCAGATTGCAGTGTGTTTACATGTGTATTTGCTCAGCTTGAGTAGTCTTAATAAGAAAAGTCCCTCTCTGCTGAAGAACTATCTAGTTGTGTTTTGCCATATAAAGACCGATTAAACTGATTGAAAATTGAAAATGTCAAACTAACCAATGAACAAAAAAATACTGTGCTGGTTTTCTTTCTGGATTCGTTGAAGGTTTTTGACACAACTGATCATGTCACCTTGGAGGATATTGTATTATAGATTTACCCAAGCAAAACTATAGCTTGGCTTTCAAATTACTTGCCTACTAGAACACAAAAACACACATTTTGCTGGGCCTTCCTTCCTGTATCCAAAAAGGATGCCTCCATATTATTCTGTTCTTTGATGGGCCTTCCTTCTCATCACACCCTTTATCCAACTATATCCCTTGATAGCACCAAAGCTCTTCCCATACATAAAAATGATGTTTTGACTTTAATACATTCATTTATTTCTGCCTTTACCCAGATGATACAGTTCTCTACTGCTCATACCTGTCAATAGAACAGACACTTGGTTTCCTACAGTGTGTCTTATATGTTGCTGAGTCCCAGTAATAGTAGTAGTAGTAATGCTTAGTTATAAATACAGACACATCCAACTTTATACTGTTTTAAAATGGAAAAGAGTCATCATTTAAGATGAGACACCATCATCTACACCCGACTAAAACCCATGCTGTTCTTTTTTGATTTATTTTTATTACTGGGTATAAGAATTGTTAATATCACAACTTTCTCTGTGTTGTTACTAACTGAGCATCTCTGTATGCTCACAGGTTTTTCCATTTGTTCACTTTTATATATAAAAATCTCACCTCAGTTCACTTTTAGAAATATTTTAAATATTCCTAAAATTTCTAATATTTGTTTTCCTGGACTGATCTACAGAAAGACCTGCAAACTTAGTCTAGTGGAATTTAAGTCATTTACAGAGAATCAAAAAATAGAACAGTGGTCAAGGGGATTTCTCTTAAATCTGTGTTTTGTGTAAAATTGTATCTGTTTTTTATATTGAGTTTCTTAATCACATATGATCTGAATATTGTAAGTAACATCTGTACTGGTTTGTATTTGATTATGTGCATAAATGTTACAATCCCTGCTGTCATCTTAGCCACATCACTTCTCAAAACTTTTATTCCAGTTAAGCTTAAGGAAATGATTAAAGGGTCACTATAGCTTTAAGCCAAACAACATACGCTTTTAATTTAGGATGTTTCATGTGGGTCTTATTCAGACTGTGATAGGCATGGTTGATCTGAGCTCGTTCAGACATGGTTACTTTTTGTGTGCACTGAGGATTTTATGGTTGTCTTTGTTTGCACAGGTTTTTTTTTTTTCAAAGCACTGTTTGGAAACAGCTCTGAGCATGTCTCTCCTATTTCATTGCTATGTTTAAGTCAGAATTGATTTGGGTTTTTTTGTGGGGTTTCATGACCGATGATCAGATCTATCTATTCAAAGGTCAGCCTTGAATGTAATCTATTCCTGTTTGTCGTTTAAGAAACAGAAGAGCTGGTCATTAACATCACTGCAAGATACACATTATTGGCACGTACTCATACTTACACATCAAAAATGCTTTTATCTTAAAGCTGTTGATTAACTGTCAGTATTAGAATTAGAATATTAGAAACAGAAAAAAAACTCAGACAGTGTTTTTCATTGAAATGATATGTAGATATATTTCACATATATCTTCTCACTGTCTGAACTAATCATCAGCAGTAAGAAGGAAACTGAACTAAACAGAATAAAGAAGTTACAGATAACTTAATCAGAGGGAAAGAAAGCTGTGTGTTTCCTTGTGACAGAGGGAGAGAGCAGAGTGCTTCAAGCTGTGTTTTAATTAATTGTGTAGCACAATGCAGTACTTTTAACTGTTCTTTAACAGGTTTTAAAAAGAGGTATCACTCCAATTTAAGTTGACAATGCAGATGAGAGTGACTCTTAGACCCTGGAGCAATGTGAGATGAAACTCTGATATGCACGTACAGGTAAGTAAGTAGATAATATACACTATATAGACAAAAGTACTGAGGCACCTACACATAACATCTACAGGAGCTGCTAGACCAGGGATGGGCAACTCCAGGCCTGGAGGGCCAGTGTCCTACAGGCTTTATATGTGTCCTTGATCCAACACAGCTGATTTAAATGGCTAAATGACCTCCTCAGCATGTCTTGAAGTTCTCCAGAGGCCTGGTAATGAACTAATCATTTGATTCAGGTGTGTTCACCCAAGTGATAGGACACTGGTCCTCCAGTCCTGGAGTTGCCCCCCTTGCTAGACCATGGGATGTCATTAAGTAAACGGTGCACAGTTTGTTGTGTTGATGTTACTGCCAGTGGAGGTTTGGAACTCTGCAGGTACTCAGTTAGCAGAGCATTGGTGACTATACTGCTCAGCACCTCTCTTTAACAGGAAGAAACCTCTGGCAGAAGCAGGCTTAGGGAGAAGCAGCCATCTGCCACTCCAGGTTGGGAGTGAGGGAAAGAAGACTAGATAAAGAGAGCCAGAGATTAAAGATATCTATTATTAATCTCAAATAATAACTAAATGCTATAGTCATGACATAACCAGGAGGGAAAACATTTCACAAACTGATTTATTGCAACACTAGCATCCTATTACAGAACTACCCATACAGAAAAGAAATAGTAAAAACTTATATGTGATTACTCATGAAAGTGGCCACTTTCATGAGTAAATCATATAAGGCTTACATGATTTACTCATGAAAGTGGCCACTTTCTCATTACTTTCATACATTGTTTCATTATATAATTTTTCAAGGGATCTTATATCTGTTTTCACTCTTATATGCTTTTCATACAAGTTTCACACAAGACAGATACAAACTTTATAAGATTTATATATATCTTTTCCATATGGGTATGCTCAAATTTAGTGAGCTCTTAAGTACAACCCATTCTTTCCTAAATGTTTGTAAAATGGCTAGGTGTTTGATTTTATACACCTGCAGCAATTGGACCGAAAACATCTGAATTCAAAGATTAAGACATGTGGCTCATATATCTTGGTGAAAGTTATAGAGGGAATTAAAAGGTACTCAAGTATATAACACAAACTGATCATTGCTAAAGTTATGATTAAGTAAAGTTTTTGAATGAACTCCTACTTGTTTGTGTGAAAATATTAATTAATCTCATTCATCCATGTCAAAATTGCATGCTGTATTTAACTATTCATTCACCCAGCAAGCTCCCTGAGAATTATTCTAGTGCTAATCTCACCCTACTTCCACCCACGTTCTTGTCAAGACTCATAATTCATAAGGCAAGCGGAGATCAGAAAAAGGTGAGGATGAAAAAGTAAACATTGTATGCATAAGAGTGCACACTGCTGCATTTGCAGTTATTTTGCTTCTATAATTTAAAACCATCAGTTGAATGAGTGAACTGGTTCTATAAGGCAAACAGTTGCACGGGCTCTTTGTTATCCAGATCATCCAGTGGCCTTCATTGTTATTTCAGTTCCATGGGAGGAGGTGGGAAATGAAGCAGGGATTTGAGGGTGTCTGGGGGTGAATAATTGTGGACAGCTGCAATGTGTGCACTGAAAGTATTATCATTTGATTGTGATGTGTTCCTTTCAGTGGACTGTGATGTGTTTATTCTATTCAGTATGTTTTATGTTTGCTTATCTCATGTAAGAATGTGACTGTGATTCAAACATAATGAGCAGATGTATAATTGAGGACAACTGAACAAATAGTCACAGCCTGGTTTAAGCATAGTTGGTTCAAGTTAAAAGCAACCCCTGTCATGAGGTAGGGAAAAACCAAAAGGTCTAAAAAATGTGTCAGACAGGAGGAGCTTTGGGAAAACATGGCTCAGCTGACGTTGCCCAGTGTGCTCATCAACAGGAATGCTAAAATCTGAAATGGCAAACCTGACTTTTTGATCCCCTCTTGAGTGGTGCTCAGCTCTCTTGAACCAAGTGAGATGTCAGTTTGATGAGTACATGAGAAGGATAAAAATGTTTGCTGTATCAGAGAACTTGCTCCTGGAAACAGGGATGTAATAATACTCCACAACAGTGGGCATTTTATTAAACAAACTGTTTTTTGGTTTTGGGGGTGTTTTTTTTTTTTTTTTTTTTTGTTCCATACAAACAGTTCACAGTGTGACATTAAAACTGCCTAATATTGAGTAGGCTCGTGGGGTTTCAGCAATCTTAGTTTTATTGCAGTCCTGTATAAAATAAGAAACTTTGATATGACATAAAGTTAGATGTAAATAGACAACAGGAGGTAGAAAGTTTTGACAGCAAACAGAGAAAATATAAAAGCAATGATTTAAAACGTGAAATAGCATTTTACTGTAGAAGGCTCATGAGTCAGTGTCTTAATAAAATGTGAAATCAGAATGAAATGAAACAAAAAACAAACAAACAAAACAACAACAACATATGAGTCCCAAGTCCCAAGCTTGAAGGTTTGTTCACATTGTTTATATAAAAAAATGTTTTTTGTATGTACATTTGTGTATTTGTGAATGTGCTTTTGTTAAAACCAAAGTCAAAGCATGGTTGAATGTGTTGCTTCTTGTTATGTCTGATGAATTTATTGATGTAATATTTGTTTTCTTAAAAAGAAATGTCTTTACTGACAGGTGACAAACGTCTGTGGCCGAAACGATTGATATACATGAAATAATGATAACAACAACAATAACAACAACAAAGAAACTGTTTATAAAATAATTTCACACTGTATCATCAAAATTGTTACTTTTAAATTACCTGAATAATTTCATTATAGATCTTTTTTTTTTCCAAAATCAAGCTGAAATGGCACATTTACAAGTTACAGAATTCAGAATCAGAATACTACAGTTATTATGCTTGTTAGTTTTCCCTGTTTAAAAACATTTATTTAAAACCTTGTCTTTAAAACCATAAGTGCTTAACGCAGTCTTCTCTCTCTCTAACCTACCATTGTTGCTCTCTCTGCACTGTCTACATCCTTAAAATATCTCAGGACTAAAATATTGTTCATTTTCAAGTAACTAAGTAACAAACAGTGATCAAACAAATGCTACTGACAGTAGTTTGATCCCTGATCACATGTCATATGGCTTGCAGTTAAAATTCCCAAGCTACAAGCTGCCAGGCTTCATCATTTAGTCGCAAAAGATTAAAAATAAGATTGTAACCTCCTTCCAACTAGGGAAAAATCAGTGGTTGCCTGAGGACTGCAGTGCAATCTTTTGCTGCCAGAGACTGATGGAAATTAGTTGTGGGAACCAGCTGGTCATCCAGAGGTTGAGAACAACCCAACAACTGGGTGACCACTTTATATCACAAGGGAGGCAACCTGTCTCCATGCACCAGCTTGCACCAGTAACCAGCTGCATCAGCAATGCAGCTCTTTATGATGGAGGATTTGACTTAACTGGTTGGTACTGAGTTGTACTCTAGTTTATTGGTGTCTCGATTTACTAACGTTGCTTTTAAAAGGCAGCTGACTCCAAATGGCAGCAGACCTGGTGCTCATCTGCAAAGCAGATATTTCAAAGTCCATGTGACTGTTTTCTAGTAAGTCTTTTTTTTTTAAACCTAGCAGGGATTGACCTACTTATGAAGAGAAATGAAAGGCTAAAAATAATGTGGTTGTTTCTGTAAGATAGCTACCTATGTTAGTTTCTCTCCATGTCACAATGCTAAGGTACTTAATACATTTTACTGGGCATATTTACCTACAAGCTACATATATTAACTTACCTTTAGCTCTGTTGTGACGAGGCACTTGTTCATGGTAGAGGTGGGTTGAAGGTTTTGTGAAAGGTTTCCTTTTGATGTCACTGATCCAGTGACATCAAAAGACTCAGTTACATGTTTGTGTTGTTCTAAAACTCTTACTGACCCATGTTATTTTTTGTGGACCGTATCATGGATTAAAACACATTTAAGGACAATTAGCCCCATGTATAGCAAAGGTAATGAGTGTGTGTTACCAAATCTGATATAAAATATATTGCTCATGCTTGATTTAATCAAACTCAAATTAGTAAATGTGTTTAATTTTTTTTTTTTTTTTTTCAAAATACAGATGACTGTTGTCCAGGCCTTAGATAAATCATTCAGTGCCAATCGTTCCTCCATGTCAGGAAAAACCTTTGGCTGTGTCCACCACAAGCATCAATTGACACTGCTCCTGGACTGCTTATTACTCCCTTTTGTTAAGCTATCTGTAACATTATTAATAAACCTTTGATGGGTAAAATTATGAGACCATGAGAAAACATCTTAATGTTTATTTTTTGCTCTTTATTTTAAAGCAAACTGTTGTGAAATCAGCAACAGCTTTACTTTAGCTGTGTAATAAATAGATGCTTTTGTTTGTTTTTTTCTTCTTCTTCTTTTTTTCCCTAACCAGAGGAGCACTTTCTCTAAACATCTGTCAAAGACTGTTAGCTAAATAGGCTTTTTGGTAAACTGAGGCAGGATCCTCAACTGATGAAAACTGACTAACACAGGAGAATTAGATTTTACATTGGAAGTACTACGCTCCTCAAAAACAGAGCTTTTCTTTTTCCATCTCTGCCTTAATCAGCTGTGTTAGAGTTTATATTTTGATTGCAAATCAGCGCATCATAAAGCTGCTTTCTGCCTTATTAATTGGCCAGCCATAGTGTCACATGCTTCACCACTGTATCACACAATAAGAGCTTATAAGATGCACCCAAACCCAGACGAACATAAACATTTGGCCATACAATATGTACATATTAATTGAATGCATTAAATGACATTTCAGATGGTCACAGTCACATTTGTTTTATCCATAATATTACAGATACATATACACACGCAAGAGTAAATTGTGTCTTAGATTTTGTATTAGGTTTACTTTAGGTTAGGTTCATTGATTTTAGTAAATACATTGCCCTTTAGTAAAATGAAAGAATTTTCATTTATCAATCTATATATCTGTACATTCAGCAACCTTTAGCAGTTATTGACTTCTTCAAATAACCTTACCTTACTTTTCTTGTAGAATTCTGATGGAGGCTTCTGACTGAGAAATATTTCAAGTTCTGTGTTTGACAAAAATTAAAGTCTCTTAGTATTAAAATCAATTAAGAAAAACCTTTTAGGGTGACAATTACCTCAAGGCTGGGAACATTAAGAAATAGTCCAGATGAGACAAATGCTGAAAGACATCAGAATGTTAATAAAATTCAAGGCAGCTCACCAAAAGTACGAAAATTCAAGCTAAACACTGGTTTGCACAACTCTCCACAAGGGAACTGCAGCATGCAAGGCTGATGAATAAGAAATACTAACTAGTCACCAAATTACTTCAACACTTTACCCACCAGAGTGTTTGAACTTTTCATTTGTAATTCACTAATCACTGAAAAAAAATCCCCTTTTTTCTTTTTACTATACAGAGTTTGTGTTTGTTTTTATAGACTTTTGTCTTTATGCTGTCCAGAATTTAATGAAGCTTAGTTGATCCTTTGTTGGTTTGTTTCAGCATCCTGGCTGTGAATCATTGTTCACTGTTGTTGTTGTTTTTTTCTTGTAGTTTGCTTGTTTCCTGTACCTCCCAGAGGCCTTTAGTTTGTTCCAGAGTCTGAAATCTTCCGGTGCTGCACCTTTCTTATTAATCTTCTTGTGTACCAGTATTTTCAGAATTTTTTTCGGCCACCTCGTTTTCACATTTGTATTGTATTGGGCTTCTTTTTATTTTTTATCATTTTATGTATTTATACATATATTTATTCCTGGACATTATGCAAGTATGCATCTATTCATTGACTTTACTTTTGATCTTCATATGCATCATATTGGCTGTAAAAGCAAACCGAAACAAAAAAGAAGACAATAAGAGATGAACATACAAGTCAACATGTCAATGCAAAGGAATGCTTAGGCAGATTATGTGCTTGTGTAAGTATGTGGCCCACTGCCATATTGATTGTTTTACAAGATGCATGCTCAGGGTTTGAAGTGTCTTTGTGTATGGAATCTACCGTCCTTTGCCATCTCATGCAATATATGCATCTGGGGGAGAAAAAAAGTAGGACACTGTACAGATAGGCCAAATATCAGAATAAGTTACAAAAAAAAGAAAACATGAGAAATTGAAAGACTGGAAGTAAAAGTGTAGGGAAAAAAATAGGACAAATAGGGAAGAAAAAAATCTCATCTTCTGAACAAGGGCCAGATGTAGAATTAAAATCCCCCTTTTTGTGTTTAGTATGCTAAACACGTTGTCGATCACTCATCACTATCCAACTGCCTTGGCACTTAGGGCAGCTCTATCTCTCCCTCTCTCCGAGCCTTTGATGCCAGCTGAGCAGGAGAACAGGATGGGATGGGGGGAGGAGGGGGGGGGGGGGGGGGCACGCGGTGCAGATGTTAAGTGTGAAGTTGAGTTGACATGCTGTGTGCAAAATATATCACAAGTGAGCTCACATGGAGGAGGAGATTGTTGTGCAAAAGCTTGCAAAACAAGAAGTGGCACGCAGCTTTGCTGATGAGGGGTGACACAGAAGCTCATCAGTCAAAAGCTTTTGAGCTCTTGAGGTGATTTAGGCTTTTAGCTTATATCAACTTGAAAGCATACAAAGATGCACGATGAATATTTGGGAAGGACACGCTGGCACAACAAAAGCGTCAAACAATGTTTATTTCCTTTTTGCATTAATCAATGGTGTTTTTGTCTAAAACAGGGGTGTCCAAACTCCGGCCCGCGGGCCAACTGTGGCAGTTATGAAAGAGTATAATGTACGACGTCATTATGAAACCAAACATCAGGCCTATGCATCCTACACTGGTGCTGAGCGAGAGCAGAAAGGGTAGCTCTTCTGCGGGGTCAGCAACAGTATTTTTTTCGTGCTCAAAGGGTCCAGGAAAAGGCTCCAATAGCCAGCTATGAGGTCGACCAACTCATCGCAAGACATGGTAAGCCTTTTTCAGATGGAGACCTCATAAAGCACTGCCTCGTTAAAGTCACCGAAATAATGTGCCCGGAAAAAGTGCAGGACATCAACAATGTCAGCGTGTCCAGAAATCCAGTTGTCCAGAAACTGCAACTGTCTGATAAAGCTGTGCTTTTGATTTGATTTGATTTGATTTGATTTGATTTGATTTGATTTTTGCCTGTCCCGTTTGGCTCTTTTGCCATCAGAATTGTTGTCTAAAGGCAAAGAAAGATGCCCAACGGATTTACTTTACCAAATTGACCATCCCAGCCTTGCCGTAATGGTCCATTTGATTCACCTTTTATTGTTTATTTTATTTTCACTTACTGAATACGGGACAGACTTGACTGGGGGAAAGAAAGAGGGAAAGAGAAACAGCTGAGAAGAGGGACGGGGGAGAAGGGCAAAAAACAAAAACCAACAGAATGAGCAGAAAAAAAAAAAGAAGAAAAAAAATGCATATATCGATCACCTGGGTCACCTGCTGAGAAAGAAAAAAGAAAACAAGCAGAAGAGAACAAATAGAATAAACAACATCACAATGATATATGGGAATATGACAGTAAATACTAAATGTTAAACATTATTGTGCAGCACATAAGATCAACAGAACACAGTGTGCTTTGAGGTAGGAGCCAAAAAGGGTGTAGTTTGTGGGTGTGATCACCTGTGTGTACACCTGTGAGCATGGACGCGCTTGCTTTTTGTTTTTTAAAAGGTTCCTTCATGTAATGATCTGCTAGAGGGTGTGGGGGGGCCACAGCCCCGTCCTCCAGGGCATGAAGCAGGTATGGAGGAGATCAAAACTCCAGACATCCAGAGGCCCCCAGAACACAAGAGACCAAGGAAGACCAACAGAGGGGCAGCCACGCCACTGTCCCAGAAAGAGCTGAGGAGAGTCCCAGATGAGGGCTCACTCAGCAGCCGCGGAGCAGAAGCCAGGGGGAGTTGCAGTGACGCGCCCGTGAGCTCCGCCGGCAGCCAGCTGTGCCTGAGTGACCGAGCCCCAGGCCGAGAGGCCGGGGGCACCCCACCTCCGAAGTGGCCCGAGCGAGCCCCAGGCTCCAGGCCCCGATAAGCGGCCGCCAAGGAGTGAGCCGGTGTGTACCTGGACGCCCATCCCCGGACACAAAGAACCACCAACGCATGTCTGAGGGAGTCCGCCACTGGCAGGGGAAGTGGTGGTAGGGGGAGATAGGCCTCCAAACCTTGGAGGGCCTGAGATGTCCCCAGAGAGGTGGCGCCTGACACCCAACCTGACATATAGACACAGAAATGCAGGCACACACAGATACAAACATCCATTCCCACCCTCATGCTCTCATATGCAATTACTCAGCACTCACCCAACGTGGGGACAGACATAAAGAGACACTGTACATACATTCACACTCCCCAAGCGTACTCTAAGCCCCGGGTCTAGGTACCCTTGCCCCTGGAGGGGGGAACTGCACCCAGACCCAGGTGGTGTTACCCTTTTCCCTGCGGTGGGGAGAGGCAGACCGCCCCGACTCAGCAGCAGCAGGGAGGCCCCACACTCCAGACCGCAGTCGGACGGCCAACTCCTCCTCCTAGCCCCCCCGCTCCAGCAGGTCGCAGAGAATGGGGGTGAGAGAAGACTCCAAACCTCCCTCCACCCGCTCATTGTAGTGTTGATGCATGTGTGTTCTGAGGTGCATTTAAAACCCAGGAGGGCATGGAGCTACCTGCCAGAGAGCAGCAGGTAAGCGCATAGCCCCTCCTGCTGGCCCTCAATGTCTACGTGTATTTAACATTGAGAGGTGGGCAACGACGCCAGGGGTGGGGTGTACACCCTGATGGTACTTTGGATTTGCTTTTGATTTTTACTCCATCGCATGCGATGAGAGCACCGATGCCACAGACACCGCACAGCTGCAATTTTTTTGCGGGGAGTGGACAAGAGCACGAGCACTTTAGGTGAGTAAAAATATATTCCACAGTACCCGTGTGTTAATAATAGAGATGGCACGATACCACTTTTTTTATGTCCGATACCGATACCGATATCATAAATTTGGTTATCTGCCGATACCGATATGAATCCGATATAGTGTTTTTTAATCAACAAAACTGTTTTTTTAAATATCTTGCTGCATTTTGTATAAGTTCATACTCAAGTTTAAAACAACAACTACACTAAAGCTATTCTGTTATACCTGTATGCAAAAAAAAAAAAATTTCATAGTTCAGCAATACTGATCAATCTAATAAACTTAAACCTACACCATCCTCCCTATTCTGGTATTTTAAAGAGTACTTAGCATAAATATTAAGCAACCTAACTAATAGGGTTCCAACTCCCAGCAACAACAAAAATAAATAAATAAAAAATAGGGAACCACCCCTCACACTCCACCTCATGATGCTTAATCGACGTAATCAACCTTAATTTGATTCAGTGTGAAAAAAAATGCACAGAAATCAATTATTTTTCAAGAAATATTAAATAGATTCAACATCTTTCTTCAACAAAATTGCAGACTGCACAGATGGTACCTTCCCAAAGGAAAAAGTACTATAGCTTACTAGGGTATATATATTAGACTTAATAGTCACTATATACAGTAATTGACTTCTATTCATTTTACATCAAATTAAAACTTTGGGTGTAAGATTCGGATAATTATTTATTAAAAGCTAGACATTTTAAATGAGAATAAGAAAGAAAAGTATGTCTTTGTGCCCCCTTTTCCCTGTTAATGCCCTATCGGCCCCCCTGGCTAAACTTTGCTAGATCCGCCCCTGCACAGTTACCAGCCGTCAGCTACGTAGAAAAAGATCCTCAAGTAGAAAGTAATATTAAATAAATTCTAACAACAGCTTATCAAGCTTAAACGTGCTGCTGTTGTTCAGCCACTGGTTTCCTCTTTCTGGTGCAAAGTGGGCCAAAAACAAACCAGAGAGACGGACTCACTCACGACAGAAAAGCCGATCAGCTGATCATTAAGCAGTTTCATGATTGAAGTAGCAGCAAGAAGAGGCAGTCGCTTGTTAAGCTTAACGCAGGAATGCTTTACATACATTCAGAGATGGACTTACACACTTGCTTTACTTCTCTCGGGATAACTTTGTCGGAGATGACATGCCGGGTTGGTAGCGAAGCTCCAAATGCTATCCAGACCACCGACAGGTCCCGCATGCCACAGCCGCTCTATCACGTGATGCACACTGCTCCGACGTGCTAACGTTCTGAGGTGAGTTACAGCGTGTTGCAAGTTTTGTGAGGTGCTTTCGTGATATTTAATGGATCGGATTACATTTTTTATTTTTCTCCGATATCCGATCCAGTAATTTAGGTCAGTATCGGACCGATACCGATACGTAATATCGGATCGGTCCATCTCTAGTTAATAAGCATGCATGTGCAGGTACACATACTTCAAATATCAATAATGCGCATCAATTCTGTCACTACCCTGCTTTCGCGCACCACTTTCTTATATGCGTTTTTCTTGTTAACACACAGAGTGCACACCGCTGTGCACAGCGCACACACGCAAAGTCAGCTGATCTCATCTGATGCAGATTTGCTCCTTGATCAAGTGACATTTGTCCGGATTTTTGGCACGAGTGGTGATCAGCACCCCAGCTGGATGGCCCGATTTACATACCCAGCGCAGCTGATACTCACCAGAATAATTTACTAAAATTATGCACTCCTGTTATTAAGTCCAGTTCAGTCTGTTAATGTTGATAACGGTTTCAAACAAACGTTAATAGGTGTGTTGCTAAGCCTAATAACTTAAATAACAAACTTGAAATTTACCCGTCCCATTTTCTCCTTTATTGTTTATTTTCTCTGCGCTGTAAATCTTCTGTCTAAGAAGAAATCTGAGGCTGCTGTTCTGAGAATGAGCTACCAAAGCTTTTTCTGAATAAATCCATAAAGATCCATTTAAGCTGTGATGAGTTTTGTCTTTAATTATATTCAACAATATAACATATTCGACCACTTTTAAGTGATTTTTCTAACTTTAATACACTAAAGTTAAGAATATATATACCTAATTTCTAGTAAGTGGCCCTCAGTGAAAAAAGTTTGGACACTCCTGGTCTAAAATATAGAACTTTTCAATAAATAACGTTCAGATCTCAGTAATGGACTATAATTATCTTTTACATGTCTGGATAAAGTGCATGATGAGCAGCATTTTATTTTTGCCAGTTGTGTTTGCCAAGACTCAACTGAACATAATTTACAGTAATTGCAAAGACTGTTTTTCCTATTTGAGCAATTAGTTAATAAATGTATATTTTTTTAATAATATATCCTTTATCATCTTAGATCACTCTCCTGAATGCCGAGGCATCTACAAAACTGACAGTATTACAAATACCTTTGTAACACATTCTGTAATTTAATATTTAAAGGATACCTTAGTTTGTTTATTTGTTTTTTCCTTGCTATACTTTGGAAAACTCAGTTATGCAGTAGCTTATCTGCATCAACTTGAAAAAAAAAAAGGTT
Organism: Mchenga conophoros; assembly: GCF_057382185.1. NCBI lineage: Eukaryota > Metazoa > Chordata > Actinopteri > Cichliformes > Cichlidae > Mchenga > Mchenga conophoros. The sequence continues at coordinate 39,219,601 of NC_140532.1, forward strand.
TCTAAATTTGCTCTTTAGTTAAAATCAATTGTGACTATCTTCCCTAACATTTTATGCTTTTACATCCACAAAGAATATATATTTTTCTATTATTTGATTCACACAATGTGACACAGGCCATTTATGTCCCCATTTTAAGAACTGCAAGAAGGGGGAAAAGTTTTCCATAAGGATCACTGAGGAGCTCAGCAGAGGTCCGTTGTACTAATCAGCATGAGAACAGACAAGATAAGATAGCGTCTCCTTTTGTCTAACAGCTATTATTGTAGCCCTTTTAAAGAAAGCTATTTTGATGGTAATCACAGCTCAGCTAAACCTAAAGATAGAAGATGCCCAGTGTATGGTTGTGTGTGTGTGTGTGCGTGTGTGCACAGATGCATGTGTGGGTGTGTGCCTTCATGGTGTAGTAAGGAACTGAATACAAAGGAAAAGGAAAAAGTGCAGGAAAGAATAAGAAATAAGTGAAAGTAGGGATTTATCAAAGGACATACACACCTGTTGATGTTCAGTGTACCAAAGTTGATTTTTCTGACAGGCTGGAATTCCAATTAGCACACAAGGGAATGCAACTATTGGTAAAACAATCCAATTACAGTTGAAGCAGATGTTCTTTCTAGAAAACAACAGGCAGCAAGAGACTGTTTAGTCATTAGTGCTGTGGCCTCTGGAGCAACAACAATATATGTTTAAAGTGAACGTCTCTAAATCCTCTCACACTCCAAATCCGCCTTTCCAGTTTTTAACTGCCTGTCACTTACCTGTTTCCCCTGGTTTCCTTTCTATGTCTCATGCACTTTCTCTACTAATTACATGTCCTTATCATGCAAAGTTCCCACCTCTGTAAACTTTGTATTGACAAATATCTTTTGTTAAAATAACCTAAATTCATATATCGTCATAATATCATCTTCCCAACATCCATTTTCTTTGGCAATAATCTAGAGCTATGCTTATTTCGTAGATTGTGAGAACACAAAGAAATTCAAGTAATTCAGTGTTAGCTTTTAATAAAACACCCTGAGGTGAACATCCAAAATCTGGCCACATGCTGACAGCATTTCAGACAACAGGAAATCAGTGACAGAGAGGTAGATGACAGATAATTAGTGGGGCAAGAAGGAGGTCTGGAAAACTGTGCGGTTATCGATCGGGCATGCTGTACGGTAATGGCTTTGCTGCCTCTATTTAACCTGCCTGTCTCATGATAGACACACACACACACGTGCAACAGAAATGCACACTCAGATCCTCTTACACTCTCACACGCGTACACACACACACACACACACACCATCAGCGGGAGAGGCAAGCTATTTCTGTCTCTCTTAGATGTTCTGAGGAGCTGATCATCTTACCCATCTTACTCTACCAGGGTTCCCATCGGGCTTTCTAATTGCTCGACAAGGTTTCTAACAGGATTTCCCTCACAGAGAAAGTCCACCTCGGATTGGTTACATTGTCCTAGGGGGGAGACTGGAACATGGCAGGTCAGAGGTGTCCAAATTATAAGAAACAAAGAGGAGAGGAAGAAAGCAACATATGTCATTTACTCACACAAATTTACAGAGACAAATGGCTTTTGTGGGATCATATTTCACACAGGGGAAAGCAGAAGCAGTGTGTCTTATCAAGCTGCAAGACAGACATCCTTGAATGATTGAGCAAATTAGTGTTTTTCTCCATGTGTTCTGTTTGTTAGTGTTTTCATATACATGCAGATCTAAGCTTGTGCTCATTTTCTTTTACTCTTTACTTACACTTATTACAGCTTTTTTAAAATTTGACTTTTCCTTTCCTTTAGAGTTAAGGTTAAAAAAATATTGTGCATGTAAACACAATATAAGGATAAGAGAGTAGGTATTGCCCAAGTATAATTCAGTGTAGTATATGTGCACAATAGTGTTTGAATTTTTGAATGTGTAACAGTGTGTATGCTGTCATAATTTGTGTGTGTTTGTGTGCACTGTACGCCTATGTGTGAGGCTATATTATACAGTATGTATGCATCTAAGCATAATTTTTGACCCCAGTATACATATGCATGCTTGACTGTCTCTATTATGGATGTATTTGCTCTATACTCTTTTTATGTTTGTTTCTTAAATTGCACAAACAGTATGTCCATATTGTACCACCTCTCTCTACATTTGTTTTGAATTTAGCATAGACTTGGTGCAAAACACACCAGCAGCACAGGTACAGAGTGAAGAGGCCCAGTTTCATGACTCAAAGGAATGGATGAGGCCTAGTAGGTGGTGAGCTGCTCTGCATACCTGTGTCAGGACGCCTGTCAATCAACATTTCCATATCCCTAACTTCAGATAACAGGGGGATAAATTGCAAACAGAAGTTCACCCCACTCAGAGTTGTTCTGAAGGGGAAACTATCCTTAGAGGCCAAAACTGTTTTTAGTATCAGGCTGTAAACATGCTTTTTGATGCTGCAATTTCATGCGGGCATTTTAATATGGGATTCAGTTCCTTTTGGAGACAGCCTCAAGTGGAACCTTGAGGAACTGCGGTTTTTGTCGTCCTTGTTGGCTTCATTTTTCCGCTCTGGAGGTTGCCCTCTGGTGTTCAGCTGCATGTGTGTGTGCATGTGTATATGCATGTGTCTTAGCAGGCCCCCAAGTGGCAGGACTTCTGTCTGTCACAGTGATAGAAGCTGACAGCAGGGTCTTCTTCAATGAGCTCATTGGAGCTCAGCCAACAACCTGCTCGCCACTGCAGTTAGTGCTTCATCCTTTTTTACTTCCCCTTCCCCTTGTGTATACCTCTCTCTACCTCCTGTGGCTTAATTTCTTTCCTTCTCATTTATATTCTCTTTCTTCCTGGTTTTCGTCTCTCCCCTTTTAACCCCCTTCTTACCTTTTGAAGGGTATTTTGCCGGCATATAATGAGAGCGTAAACGAGTGAAGAAGAAAAGTCCTTCATGTTTTCTTGTTCTCCCTTGGTCACACAGTGTCAACATACCTAAGGGGACATTTCCATTATAAGAGGTTGATACTTGACAACAAACACTGGGAAATTCCACCAGGAACAAGGCTTTGAAAACACAGCTAAATTACATATGAATTATAAAGATGCAGCTGCCATCCAGCCAGATGCTGCACAAGCAAACATCAGATGGAGAATTCAGAAAGTACACGAAAACAAGATGAAACGCTGTGAAACCTTTCTGTTCTACAAATACAACAGATAAATAAACAGCAACAAATTACAATAGGGATACGATTATTACTGTTATTTATAAAGTATATAGTAAAACACACACACATACAATGTTAATTCTTTGAAAAATCAAATATTTAGATCATTGTTCATGGAGTCACCCATAGATTAAAGGCCAGTATGCTTTGCAAGTACTGCTAGTTGGATTGTTTGATAACAGCATCCTTCAAACACCTCTGCAGCATTGGTCTTTGGGCTCTGGGTCTGACTCCGTCTGTGCATTCCCCTAATCCAATGCTCTGACAGGGTGAAAAAAAAAGATTTAAATTTCTCTGTCCAGATGTCTGTTTTCATTCTCGACCCAACTGCGTCTGTCTCTTTTTATATGAGGTTCACAATATGAATAACACCAAGTGAGGTGATACTTCTTTCTGAGGTATAATCAAATGTAAGCAAAGTAGTGTTGCTAAAAATCTGTCCAAACATGTTACTGCTTGTTTCCTTGTTGGATTATTGTTGTTGCTATTATTGATTTTCAGCATTCAGTAATTGTATACCTGATGTTATAGCTGAAAAGAAAACAGTTGAAATGCTTTGAGGAATTCATGTGGACATCCAATTAAAGGTAAAATAATAAGAAAATTTGTCACACTTGGTTCTTCTTAAATTAAGCATGTCAAACAGTTTAAAATCCATGAAATTCAAAGACTCCACTTTTAGAAGAGGTATTACCAACATTTCTGCTGAAATGCACAAAAGGATTACTTGGTATGTGCTTCATACACTAACTACTACTTCTACACCAGCTTACAATGGAACGATTAGTGCATCTGAAGTACACACGTCTGCTCTTCATTCAGACATTAAGATATTGGTTTGTCCAAGGTAGGTTAGGTCATTTTATTTGCTTCATTTTCTTTGTCATGTAAATTGTGAAATATTATTCATGTTCCTCTGTAAAGACGGTACTTAAGCTAGTGACACATCACATAAGTCATATAACTTACTACACTAGAAGGACAGTATCTGTAGTCTCTACAAATAAAATTCTATATATGGAATTATACATGTGCCCATTCTAATAGCATGTCTATTAAAGCTGCAAGTTTCAGCTATTTCTTTTTTAAATCACATTTTCTACAAACAGTGCACAATTGCAACAGCCCAAAAAATAATGGTATTTTTGGTCCATATGTTACGAAACATCAAAAGTCAGTAACATGTGACACGCCTTTCCTTCTTCCGTTCTGTATCTGCACACTGTTATAAAATATGATTCCTAAGCCGTTTAGAGTTTGTTGAATTTGTGCTGAGGCAGTGAGCTCACAGAAGAAATGCTTTGTTGTGCAACCCCACTTCCTCATATTGATCGAGTCAATCAAAATGATTAACTAAAATAGAGTGAGATGGGTTGTGGGAGGGGTTGATCAGAAGAACAAATAAAATCAAATTAAGGATGGGAAGATAGGGGTGGAAGAGGGAATCAGGAGAAAGTAAAAACAATGAGTAAGATGTCAGAGCAAGGATGGGCATACAAAAGGAACATAAGGCAGCTTAGTGAGCAACGAATTGGACTTGTTTATACAGAAAACAAAATGGAGTAAAGTGGAACACATTGCTAAATTTCTGAATCATTAATTGTCCACATGAGAGCTTAATCATATGTTCTCTGATATGTTGTGTAGGAAAGTTAGTCTGAATTAGCAGTTTTCATAGAAACTCTGAATAATATGTATTCAAACCAAGTGAGTGGGTTCATCCGATCAAAGAGACAGAGAATATACCTGTGCATCTGTGCCCCACTACTTTAAGAATGAGCCAAAGAATGAACAAATACATAAATGCTCTGTTGATATTTATTGCATCCTCAAGCTAATTACTATTTCAATTCTACCAGCTCCTGCATTCAAAATGCCCAATAATTTGCGCTTTCCTTGTATTATGTTGGACTGATGTGTTGTCTCTTTGATGCATGTAACAAGTTCTCTAAGCAATTACAACATCACAGTAAAACATTACCTGTCCTCTTTTATTTCATGAGATGTTCAGGTTTTTTTTGTTTGTTACACAAAAACTTTGAAATACTTGTGCTGGTAGAGGGAATTCCAGGTTTAATCCTCTTGGGACAGCAAAAACTTGTAATATGTTACAAGTTGTTGAGCTCGTTTAATTGTTCTAGAAAAGAAGAACCAAAATGAAATAATCTAACATTGCCATTATTATATGGAGATGTTTGGGTTTTTTTTTTTTTTTTTACTTTTCTCACATACCCATTAGATTTTAAGAAAAAGCATGTTCATATAAAGTCTGGCTGTTTTATATCTAGAAAATAATTCAATAAATTCTGCACGGATTGGATGTGGATGTAAGTATATGCCACTGACCAAAACTGCCATCAAAGCCACACATCATCTCTAAAATTAAAAAAGAGCCATACAAGTCACATAATGGGTAAAAATGTTATGATTGTTATGATATTTGTTTGATGTGGCACTTCTCACTCCTATCTTCAGAGCTTATGTTTGGTTATGAGCAAGTGGGGCCAGGTGTTGGCCAATTCAAAGAGACTGCTTCCACTGAGTTGGAACAGTGGATGACAGCAGCCTTTGTAAACTCCATCTGACATCCACCTTTCACTCTCTCCATCTTAGGCACTTCCAACAATGAACCAGCACATAGTTCTCAGTGTTGACACGAAAATGTATTTCCAAACAGGGGAACTTTTGGAAAGTTAGTTTAATCCTACACTTGCAACTGGAAAACTGGAAAAAATGGTTATTCTGTTACTGTCTGTAAATTCATATTTATAATTAGTATTTTACCATAAACGCAGAGGACCCATTGGTGCATTTGCAGGAGGAAAAGAATGCCCAAATTCTTTAACACATTCTTTTTTTTTCTTTCCCTTTTGTATTCTCTTAGGAAAATTTAGATTTTCTTAAGTTGAAAAATGTTCTAAAATGTTCTAAAATGGCTGGGTGCCACACACCATGTAAAGATTTTTCCTAAAGAAGATTTAAAGAATAAAATTCTATTCGGGTTTTATAACTGCGGCAACTGAGTGCACTCATTTGTTACTAAATATAAATATAATATAATTAGGTTAAATTCCTTCTGTGTGAAAAGCTGAGGGAAAGGAGTTTGTTTGGTGAGCCAGGTCCTTTAGATGGAAGTGAGCCAGGTTCTCTGACTGATACTCCTGTGAGACCTCCAAGTCAAATTAGTCACATAGCATGCTAATTCAAAGTTTCCACTTGAATGAAGTTTTAACAAGAGCTACAGAATGTTACCAAATGTGTATTTTAAGATTTAGTATATATCAAGTCATTGTCTTTCAAAGTCAATAATATATCCTGATTATTTTCACTCTTAACCCTAGAACACTATCGCTAAAAATAGTAACACCATCACTAACGCCGGGTGATTTTTACCCAATATAATATACCCAACAAAAAGTACTTGTCATCAAAATATATAAAATATATGACAACACATGACAAATTAGAGGGGTTTTCTTTTATTTTCAGCTGTGCCATATCTAACAAAATGGAAAAAAAGTTTCATGGGGGGACCCTAAAAAATGCTCCAAAATTTCTGGAAAATTAGCAGTTGGAGAACAAAACAAATCCTAAACAAAAATATAATGATGCTGGAAACTTGGTCTTTGGTCCACCCATTCCTGGGATATTTGAGTCTTCCCTGGTGAAGGCACAGTCTCCTTGACACGCGAACAGCTGCAGGAGAGAGAAACAAAAAATGGCATTTTTTGAGTGGGTAAAAATGACCAGTTGACTAAAATATTTGTTTTTACCATATGAATTCCCTTGGAAATCACCACTTGTTGATATTTATTCATAACCACTGCACTAAATAAGGATAACATGCAAATTCCAGGACCACTCTTACTTACCTATTCCTTACATGCAGTCAGTACACACAGGGTAGTAATGGCGTGGACACACCGGTCGACGGCAGACATGGCACCTGTATCGCGTCTTCCTGTCCAAGCCTGTGGGGCACACCTCACTAAGGGACCACTGCTTTCTGCTGCCACTGGTCGTGCCTCACCTTCAAGAGTGCCAGGGGTAGGGATGTCGAGCACGCTACAGATCAGGACTCTGAGTTGACGTGACAGATTTGAAGAGGGGAGCCTCTGCTCTGCCCATGGTTTGATGAGTGCCAATGCCAAAGCCTGCATATAAGGCCTCCTCTGCATTTGGTTTTCACCTCTCTTCATTGCATTCTCATTGTGAATGATCCATGAGTTTATCACATCAGCACTGATCATGCCATAGAACACGCAAAGGGGCCATCTCTTGGTTTTTCTTCCACAACCATAGTGAGCGCACATCTGGTCAAAAGTATTGACAGCTCCCTTTGTTTTGTTGTAAAATTCAATCACTTCGGGCCTACGAGTGGGTCCTATGCTTGGTTGTGTATGCATGGATGACAGGAGCAGTACAACCTTCTTTTTTGAAGCTTTGTCAGGGAGGAAGGACACCAAGGTTAGTTCTTTGGTAAAGAGAAATGCACTGGAGCCTGGCGCGTGATTTTCTTTAACTTTCATCACTTGTGGGATCTCCCTTTTGTTTGCTTTTATTGTTCCCACTAAGGTCATGCCACAGCTAGCTATATAACATAGCTTTTAGATTTAAAAAAAAGAAAAGAAAAAGAAATCTAATCAGCTAAAAATTGCCAAGTTAAACAAACCTTACCTCTGTGTTACTCACTAGCTGAGATGCCAAAGACACTAAACCTGCAACAGGGTGACAGCTGTAGTTGAAGAGGGACAGTAAATATGGTGAGCCTGAATGTTGTCACCCTTGAAATGCGGCAAGATCACCTGATTTTATACACTAACACTATCACCGGGTGAAATCCACCCAAAACCTACTTTACCCTCTATCACTATTGCCGGGTGAAATTCACCCGAACACATGCTGTTAAGGTTCAAAATATTGGGGATGGACACCAGAGGAAAAAACCCACAATAACAACACTGGTCCGGTCGGGTTGAGTCAAACGATGATTTAATGATCACACACGTGGGAGATGGACACTGTATGCAGACAGTCTCAGATCTCATCTCAAAAAACACATCACCATAGTTTTATGAAATCAGGGTATTAGAACGCCCCCTCATGCGTAGTGACAGGTGTAATACAATCAATGTTGACAATTTTATTTAACACAAAGAATAACATTGTCTCCTTCCCGAGGGCAGACGCTGACTGCCCCCGTCTCCTGGAACCGTCTGTACCCTGCTAAGACACAACATGGCAGCTACAAGGACTCTTTCATTTGTTAAGACCATCAGTGTGTATTGCTCTAAATCAAGTCTATAATATTAAATGAATATTGCTGGATCAGCTACTTCTACTTAAAACATATTAAAACATGACTAAGCACAAAATCACCAAGAATAACATCTTATAAGTGCTGTGTAAGCGCGTGCGGCCTTCCAAGCTCAAAGCCTTTGCCCTCCATAGATCAGTCAGACTCGCGCTGGCTGTAGCTTTTAACCTTTAATTACCTTGAGCACAACTCTAGAAAAAGCAACAAACTGCAATGTGTATGGAATGATCAGGGTTACATCTGCAATGGAAAATCATGTTATTATTCTGGTACCTGCAAGGAAAGATCAAACTAAAGTTATCACCATCACTGTAATGCAAAGAATAATGTAAGGTCAAAAACTTCAATTTATGCTTAATGCAAAGCTGGTTATATACTTCTAATGAACTAATAATGCCATATTAAAATATTAAATGATAATGAGAAAAACATCCCCTCCTTATTCTACAATGCCTGTAGGAAAAAGCGGGATTTGGGGTAGGGAAACACCCACGCCTTCAAAGACGTCAAAGACAATGCTGAAGCTACCCAGAGACCCACCACACTCAGACAAACGCAACATATTGAAAATTATGTAAATACATTTGCTCGGGTGAAAATCACCCGGCGATAGTGTTCTAGGGTTAAGTAACCTGCACACATAAGAAAAATAACTCTCAAAAAAGAATTACCAGTCAATTATAGTTATAGGAAAGCATGTAAATGAGTTACATATGCAGCTAAAAGGGAACTTGTAAAACAGCACACTTCTGCTGTCTGCTGAAGCGGCACATAAGAGACTCGGTTTAGCAAAGCGTATGCACGGTCACATACACATATGCTCTGGCAATGTTTCTTGTGAACACAATTTGTGGTAAATTTTGTAAAGCTCCATTTGGCAAGCCAAAGTGTTATATAAATATAGCTGACTTAGAATTTGGACTTGATAGCTTCTTACCCCTTGAGGTAAGAGATATAAATATAAGTACATAAAAAGAGAATATTTGTCAGGGATGCATGACTCATTTCAACAACGTCAGTTCATGAAAATGTGGGAAAGATGTAGATCGTTTATATTGAAACTGATGACTAATACATATATGATGACGCCTACTGAGGATTATGTTTTAAAAAAAGAACTCAGAAAGTTTTAATTAGACTAATTTATATCAAAAATGCATTTATAGTTGAATTATTATAGCCTGAGAGATCATTTTCAAAATACTTGGCAAGCTAAGTTTCGAGTTGCAAAGGCCTAGAGACCAGTCAGCAAACACCTGGCAACCAGTGGAAAAATGTGCATTCCAATTCCCATGGTTGCATTGAAGGCACCTCTCTGCAAACACACAACTGCTCACTGAGCATTGGTGAAACTTAAAAAGTTGCAACACAAATTGGAGACAGAGAATAATATATTTAATTTTCACTACTATTTGGCTTGTAGTTGGCAAGTGTTTGCAGACCAGATGGCATCTTTCACACAGACTATGTGCACAAATAGACAAATGAGGACATTTTGGCCAGTCCTCACTTTGTGACATCTTAAAAACCATGTCTGAGAGATAACATCTGGTTTTACGGCAGAGATTACAATTACAATTTGGTTACAATAAGGGTCGAGGAAAGTCATTTTGGTTTTGATGGATAAAATACTAAGGAATAGATTATGTCGGTGTTTGTCCTAGACAGATGGAAGTGCGGATATATTCAGACTGTTATGTGTGTGGACAGGCCAGTGAACTCCATTACTTCTTTCCTTCTGTGAACCCCAAGTGTCTGACATGTTGTAACTCTCATTTTCCTCGATAAGTGTGCCAAACCTTCCTGCAACACTATCTGATGGTTAGTTCAATAAGACCCCAGACAAACTCAGACATGAACCTTTTTGTACATCCAAAGCTGAATGCAACAAATGTGTTGCAAAAAAACACTCTCACAAACCATTACACACACACACACACACACACACACACACACACACACACACACACACACACACACACACACACTTTTAAAAGCTTATGTATGAGAAAGAAATTCATGCTGGGGAAAAAGGGTGGCGTACAAAGACAGGAACAAGCCCAAAGAAGTATATTAATCACAAAGTGTTGCCCAGCATGTGATGTAGTTAAGAAAACCAGCAGGAGCCCACATTCATGATAGCAAGTAATCCACTGAACGTAAAGACACTCGTGCAGAGTACAAGAGTTGATGCATCATTTACCAGGATTTCCTAGCTGTGCTGACACATGGTGTGCGAGAAAAACTGAAGTGTATGTTGGTGCTTAAATGTAGATCTATATGTTTTAATATCATATGCTTGTGAATATTTTCAGTGTTAAACTACATGAAATATGGAACCAAATAATTAGATGTGGAGAATGAGGTAGTGTGAAGGGCAGTAAGGGGGTGCAAAGAAAGAAAGAAAGTGAAAAGAATGTAAAAGGGAGACTGAGATTTGGCTTCAGGCAACTCACGAAACTCTTTGCTTCCTCCTCGCAGCAATAATGGCACGATTGTTGTTGAGTAGGTGAAGATAGAGGAACAGTAACAAATGATCCAGTGCATCCCACCTGATGCCGATACTGTAGAAACAAGAGGTAACAGTAATACATAGGTAACTCTGCCACCTGTCTCCTCTTGCTTATGTTATAAAACCAATATCGTATTATAACGGCATGAAAAATAAAATAATAAATAAAAGTGACTTCCAGTTATTCCCAGAACACTTCTAGGGCTTTCCCCTCGAAATAAAATTTCAAATGTAATTTGCTTAATCTTGTTGACATCCATGAAAATAGTGACTCAGGCAGCTGGTTTGCCACCATGCCAAGCTTATGACAAATCAGTTAGATAATTAACTACATTATGTGGCCTGCCTTCAGCTCCTTATTGGTCAAGAACTGGACAAAAGATAGCAAAAACAGTTTTTATTTGTATTTTTTTTGCATGTTTTTCACTAATTGTAACTACATGTGAGCAATTTTCCCTGAAAAACAAACACGTGTTAGGGCCTCATTTATCAAAGGTCTTACACTTATACACAATAGTTTGTTCATGCTTATTTCATAAAAAGGTGTTGAGGGTAACCTGCTAATTAAATCCCAAGATCTTTACCTGATAATTCACATTTATCACACGTGCATGAGACTTGGATGCATTTTTGTCCCAAATTGCAATGGCATTTACATCAAGTCAATGCTTTAAACACTTTAGAAATAATATTTTTAAAGTCAAAGTAATGCTTTTTTATGTAACTAAATATGCCTGAATTGATTGATGTAACACCCTTTTTTTTTTTTTAAAAGAGAGAAGCACCTTTACATGTGCTATTTTTCCTGGAGACAAGTCATACAACATCCTTGAAAAGACTTCTTTGAATTCACTCTTTGGAAACACATCACATCTGTCACCAAGCAACACACAAGCACAACTCTTTCATAAGTCTCTGTTCCACCTGCAGCATCTGCAGCTTAAATTTGTTAGAACGCTCTCACTGCCAAGTGCACAGCATAGCAAACACATGTCCCATGGGTCAGACAGGAAGGTTAAATAGGTATAGAAGAGGAGAAGACGAGGGAGGTCACCGCAGCTTATCTTCTTTTCTGTCATTCTGCCTGCCGCCCCTCAGGCCTAAGAAGACAGCACACGCACACATACGCATGTACATAAAACCACAGAGACATGTACCTGCATACCCATGCAGTGTATGCCATGGTGATTGACCCACAACAGCAGTATAAATTGTGAGAGACGGATTGCATATTACTTGCCCCACAAGAAGAAAGATTGTTCTTACATAGATATACATGACTGGCTTCCTACCTTCATTTTTGTAAGACATTTGTAAGGAAAAACAATAATGCATTTTTAACTCTCATATAGGAGAGTGAGGCTTAAATTTTCACCCTACTTTTACTTTTGAGGCATCGTAACTGGTTTGTGTCATTCAGATTTTTGATCTTTTACATGCTTCAGTACAACAGCATGTAGGAACAACCGTCGCTGTGTGTAAAAGCCAACTCAGCTGTGCATAAAAGAGTTTATGAGTCAGTAGAGTGAGAGTGCATGCTGCTCACAGCTTTCTCTCACTCTTCATAATTTCAACTAGAAGTGTACTTTAATTTACTGCCAGGACAAATGTGTACGTTTGATGTTCAGTGGTGTGTTCATGGGGACAGATGTTTGGAGGAAATATTTTCAACACAGCTGGTTATGCGACTTGGAATCGTGTCATTACTTTGATTATGACAGCCAGTTGTCAGATGACAAATGGCTATCAAAATGAAATTCATTGTAGGATGAAGGCATTGTGTAGCCCTGCTCTTTTAGATGCCACTGAGCTGAGGCCTGTTTTCAGGAACTCTTTGGGGAATTATTATTCTCTTTATGGGGTTTAAGGGACACTGAGGTTTGTATGTCACGTTCTAGAATCGCCTGCACTGATAGTTACGTTATTTATTCTCCAGGATGTAGTTATATGTATTACTTCGTTAGAGTTATTTGATACTATGTCTTGCACTATCCTACTGTATATTAATGCATACTACTATTCTTATTGTATATATTGTATATCTTATTCATCTGTTCCTCTGTCTCTCCTGCTGCTTTGAGGTTGTACATGACAAAAGAATTTCCCTCGGGATAAATAAAGTTATTCTTATTCTTATTATTCATCCCTGTTTGTACATATATGTTGAAAGCATATAAAGAGTGAAAGAGTTAATATTTTTTATGTGAAGTGGAGCAGTACATGTGTAGCATTCATTTTAAGGTGTAGTAAATTTGTTTAATAAATATTTAGTAATAAATATCAAATGAAAATCTTTTGAGCACAGGTTTATTTTGTTTTCCAAAAATGCATACTTACTCAGGAATATTGTACATGTATTCAATTTGTATTCAATTATTATGTATTAATATTATTATTACTTGTTACTGTAATGCATGTAGCAAAGTCATAATAAAATAATGTGACATTTAAAATGTCCACATATCATTCCCTATATGTGTATATGTTGTCAGCACAAATTTTTCCCCTGTGTTTCTTCTGCTGATTCCTGTTGTCCTGTCCCCCTCCCCTCTCCTTTATGGTTCTCAGTCTGTCATGTTACCTCTTTGTCATCTTTTCTTAAATAAAAATTTCCTTTCTTACATAATACCACGCTTACATAATCTCGCATAGGCAAAAACACTGACAGACAAATAGTGACTGCCCTGTCTGCAGCTCTGCTTCAACTGTTGTTACTGTTTACAAAAGATGAGAAATAGTTTAGAGCAGATGTTGTCATTTTTTACGATTCGTTTTACTTAAGGTTTGTGAGCTGGACTACAGATCACTGGACAGTGAAAACACTCGTGCAGTTTGACCCATGTATATTTCCTTAGCATCTGAGTGTACAAAATCTAAATTTTTCCCTGGCATATTTTGGTGTTATATGAGTTTACAGAAACTTTCATAGAAGTTCCAATACAGCCATACTCTTTGACAGCAAGCCTTAACAAAAATACAAACAACCACCAGCACACATACAGGCAAGTTCATTTGCACCAAATACAGTATTACTAGGTCACAGTGTGAGTAGGCTCGGGTGTTTTTTAGTTTATTTTAAAGACATTCTTCATAGCAACAGGTTATATTTACTTAAAGTTCATTTACTTTTCACTCGTTGAGCTTTTAGTTTGTCTACTCTGCCTGCACTGCTGTTACACTCACCAAACCACATTATTCCTGTATTTATCCCTGTACGTAGTGGCTCTGGGTACAAGGGTTATTATGTTAGAATATTCATGAATTGTATCAGATAATGATGAGCAAAATCCTGGAAACAAATTCCCCCTACTGAACCAGCCTATTCAAGAGCCCTGTAGTCTATGTCTCACAGTAATCCCCCAACAAAAGCTACAAGAGAGAGAGAGACAAAACCCAATGACAACAACAACAACAGCTAGAGTGTAAAAAGACAAAGAGCAAGTAAGTAACATAGCCCCTATCCTTTATTATTTTTTAAAATCATCTTTAAAACTGTCATTTATAAACATGAACATTGTAAAAAAAACAACAACATTATATTGTTGAATTATATTAAATATATAGCTAAGTTTTTACTGTACCATTGTCCATGGCTGAGTGTGCTGCCTGGCTTCTGTCACATATATGACAGAGAATTCAGGTAAGTCCAGTTTTGCTTTCCTGATCATCCTCATTTATTCATTTCCCAGCAGCCTGAAGCTCAAACAACAGTCCAGGGAGAATGTAGTTCTGCCTTCAGTCCGCGCTTTGTCTGTTTTTTGAATAACTATCGAATAATTCAGGTAAAGTACAAGGATGTTGTTTTTCCATTCTTAGTTTCTTATAATAACTTAACCAGTATCTGTCCACTCTAGTCTTATGCCACTCTAAATAGTAATAATACTATGCACACTGAAGCCTAGGGTAATAACTATAATTTAACTATAATTTAAAATATATTTTCCTTTATATCTTTTCCATCAACACAGGAGCACCTCAGGGATGTGTCCTCTCGCCACTGCTCTACTCCCTCTACACTTCAGACTGTGTGGCCACCCATGGCTCCAACACCATTGTGAAGTTTGCTGGCGACACAGTGGTGTTGGGTGCCATCTCCAACAACGATGAGGCGGCCTACATGGAAGAAGTGAAGAATCTGGCATCGTGGTGCCAGGACAACCACCTCCAGCTGAACGTCAGCAAGACCAAGGAGCTGGTGGTGGACTTCAGAAGGGGTCAGCACAGAGACTACAAGCCCATTATCATCAATGGAGCTCCAGTGGAGAGGGTGCAGTCCTTCAAGTATCTTGGTGTCCACATCTCCTCAGACCTGACATGGGCTGCCCACATTCAGGTCCAGACCAAAAAGGCTAGGCAGCGCCTGTATCACCTACGACAACTGAGGAAGTTCAGGGTCTCTCCAAAGATCCTCAGGATTTTCTATACAGGCGCTGTGGAGAGCATCCTCACACAGAACATGACATTGTGGTTTGGGAACAGCTGTGTGAAGGACCAAAAAGCTCTCCAGAGAGTGATCCGTACAGCAGAACGCTGCTGCAGGATTGCTCTCCCCCCGCTTCAGGACACCTACACCAGGAGATGCCGGACTAGAGCAGCGCAGATACTGAAGGACCCGTCCCATCCTGGCAACAAACTGTTTCAACTTCTGCAATCTGGTAGAAGGTTCAGCATCTTCCGGGCAAGGACAGAGAGACTCAAGAGGAGCTTCTATCCCCAAGCCATCCGTGCCCTAAACACACACACCCGCCCTCTCACATCATCTATAATTGACTGAGTCAGGACTCTTCCAGACACTAAACCAAGGCACAATGTACATATCAAATTCCTTTAATTTTAAATATGTTTATATTGTCTATCCTGTAAAATAGTCAGATGTCTATTCATATTAATGTACAGAATTCACCTGCTTGCTGCTACTACTGCACATTCACCCAGTGTATATACTATATATATATATATATATATATATATATATAATGTTCTTCCTCTACCCTCCCCCCCCCCCAAAAAAAAAAAAAAAATTTTTGCACATGTCGAGGAGCGTGTCAGGCTACATTTCACTGTGTGTTATACTTGTATAACTATGCATGTGACAAATAAAGAACCTTGAACCTTGAACCTTGAATAAGCATCAAATTGAGTTTTTATGCTGTTAAAGAATCCCTGAGTGGAATTAAAATATCAAACACATTAGAGGCCATAATGTCATCCTTATTTAAGTTTTCTTTAAGTTTATTTGCAAGTTCTCTTAAGTTTCATGCAAGTTTTCTTAATGCCATAAATAAATATATCACATGCATTTGTCCTTTGGGACAGTTTAAATGCATAACAAACCCGACATTTAAACTTTTAAATTATTTGCCATTTAGACTGGAAAATTGTCTATAATTTCCATAAAAATGGGCCAAATGCCAAACTGAAATAGCTTACATACATTAAAATCAAACCTGCTCAGGTTTGATTTTCCACTAAATCAAATTCCTAAATCATGCCTCACACCATACGTCATTTTCTGCTAAATCAAACCTGGGTTTAGTTCAGGATTCAGACAAAAGTAAAGTTTGTTAAAGTATTTTAAAAATACTTTTTTGGGGGGTGGTCCATAAGACTAGAGGCTTTTGGTGCAAACCCAGAAAAACAAAAGTTAAATAAAAATGAAAGAATAATTGAAATGGTTTCTTATGATGAAACACAGTTACAAACTGGAACTTAACGACAATATATTCACACAACCTACACACAGAAAACAGTAAATATGTGAACCCCAAAACACACAAACTGTTAAGTGCATCAATCCTGAAATCTACCAGGTTTTCAAAGAGAAGAGCAGTCAGACTGGCCTCCTTCAGAGCAACCGTTTCCGATTCTTCTGTCAACATCCACTCAAATACAGTCAGTTCATGGAGAAAAACCCCACACCATGCGTGAATTAAATGCCCCTTAATGTCTCTAAGTTGATATTGAGTTCAAAACACAAAGCTTGAAATGATATCCACTTTTTGAGAACAGCTTGCATTCTCTGGAGACATGAAATTACTTTTAATGTTACCACTACAAACCTCTCTTTTCACACTGCTTTCCAACAACAAGAGTGGCACTTCAAAGGGGTCAGTGTCATCTGGAGACGTGACCAAAAACAATGGGACCCCAGGTATATATAATATACATACATAATGTTTAAGACAGATGCTAATATATTAGTTGTAAAATGAAACAAGAGAAACGAGATTGAGAAAAGTGGAGAAAACCCAGAGTAGAGAAACAAAGGGACAAAATGTTTCTTTTTTCATTTTTTCTTTTTTTAAACACTCTCAGGTAGTGCTGTGACAGTACTGCCAATTTGATGCCAATTCTAATTAGAAAAAATAGCTCCAAACAACAGTTCCAAAAATAAAATGTCAATGATCAATAGAATTAAAAATATCTAACATTTAAAATCAAAAGCTTCCAATAGCAGACATGTTTTACTGAAGTCTGTTAAACACTCCACTTTGACATTATCATTATTATCATTATTTTATGACATGTTTATTACTGTATTTGATTCTTTTTTGTATTAGATTTTTTAGTTCATCCAACAAGAAGTAAATTACACTGAGATATTTCATTCCACTCAGGAACGTGAGCTCTTCTAATGAGTAATGCTCTTCAAGATTCATCAAAGCTAATAAGTAGAAATTCTTCTGAACTAAAAGTCGGCTTACAGTGAGGCAAAAAAAGTATTTAGTCAGCCACCGATTGTGCAAGTTCCCCCACTTAAAATAATGACAGAGGTCAGTAATTTGCACCAGAGGTACACTTCAACTGTGAGAGACAGAATGTGAAAAAAAATCCATGAATTCACATGGTAGGATTTGTAAAGAATTTATTCGTAAATTAGGGTGGAAAATAAGTATTTGGTCACCTCAAACAAGGAAAATCTCTGGCTCTCACAGACCTGTAACGTCTTCTGTAAGAAGCTTTTCTGTCCCCCACTCGTTACCTGTATGAATGGCACCTGTTTGAACTCATCATCTGTATAAAAGACACCTGTCCACAGCCTCAAACAGTCAGACTCCAAACTCCGCCATGGCCAAGACCAAAGAGCTTTCGAAGGACACCAGGAAAAGTATTGTAGACCTGCACCAGACTGGGAAGAGTGAATCTACAATAGGCAAGCAGCTTGGTGTGAAAAAATCAACTGTGGGAGCAATCATCAGAAAATGGAAGACATACAAGACCACTGATAATCTCCCTCGATCTGGGGCTCCACGCAAGATCTCATCCCGTGGGGTCAAAATGATCATGAGAACGTTGAGCAAAGATCCCAGAACCACACGGGGGGACCTGGTGAATGACCTGCAGAGAGCTGGGACCAAAGTAACAAAGGTCACCATCAGTAACACACTACAACGGCAGGGAATCAAATCCCGCAGTGCCAGACGTGTTCCGCTGCTGAAGCCAGTGCATGTCCAGGCCCGTCTGAAGTTTGCCAGAGAGCACATGGATGATACAGCAGAGGATTGGGAGAATGTCATGTGGTCAGATGAAACCAAAGTAGAACTTTTTGGTATAAACTCAACTCGTCGTGTTTGGAGGAAGAAGAATACTGAGTTGCATCCCAAGAACACCATACCTACTGTGAAGCATGGGGGTGGAAACATCATGCTATGGGGCTGTTTTTCTGCCAAGGGGACAGGACGACTGATCCATGTTAAGGACAGAATGAATGGGGCCATGTATCGTGAGATTTTGAGCCAAAACCTCCTTCCATCAGTGAGAACTTTGAAGATGAAACGAGGCTGGGTCTTCCAACATGACAATGATCCAAAACACACCGCCCGGGCAACAAAGGAGTGGCTCCGTAAGAAGCATTTGAAAGTCCTGGAGTGGCCTAGCCAGTCTCCAGACCTCAACCCCATAGAAAATCTGTGGCGGGAGTTGAAAGTCCGTGTTGCTCGGCGACAGCCCCAAAACATCACTGCTCTCGAGAAGATCTGCATGGAGGAATGGGCCAAAATACCAGCTACTGTGTGTGCAAACCTGGTAAAGACCTATAGTAAACGTTTGACCTCTGTTATTGCCAACAAAGGGTATGTTACAAAGTATTGAGTTGTATTTTTGTTATTGACCAAATACTTATTTGCCACCCTGATTTACGAATAAATTCTTTACAAATCCTACCATGTGGATTCATGGATTTTTTTTTCACATTCTGTCTCTCACAGTTGAAGTGTACCCCTGGTGCAAATTACTGACCTCTGTCATCATTTTAGGTGGGGGAACTTGCACAATCGGTGGCTGACCCACTGTATATAACAATTGCTATGTAATCACTAACAAGGTAATATACAATATTAGTAATATTCAGTAACCTTAGGTTTCAGTTTAAATTTCCAGCACCTATTCCACTCTAAAATCATGGTGAATGTCTTTCTTTTACAGCAGATGAACTATCATTAGTCGAGATTTAAAATGAAATGAGTCAGCCTGTGGGTAGGTAATGGCATTTCAGTTAAGCCTTTTTTGCTTCAAATTAGAGTAATACCCTTACGACCAGTGGGCAAGAGTCTTGACAGTCTTCTCTACACAAAAGAAAAAAAAGAAAGAAAGAAGAAGAATCAAGAAAGTCCTTAGATTTACTTAAAGAAAAAGTGCTTCTAGATGACAACAATTAAGAGACAAATACTTTTTTCTGTGTGTCATCCTCATAACTGCATAATCCTACAGTTACTTCCAAAAGCTGCTTCATAATAAACCTCAGTTTTCCGAGTGTGTTTCAGCATGCCGTTTCTGTGAAATTTTTTTCTCATAAATATATTGCTACAACAGCAAGCTATCTCAGCTCATAGTTCATTATGTTAAGGTACTCCATCAATCCATTTTCTTTCATTTATGTCGGGCCGGGTTGTGAAGTAGCAGCCTAAGCAGAGAGGCCCATAGCCATCTCCTCCAGCTTCCAACACCGAAGCATTCCCAGGCCAGTTGAGAGATATAATCTCTCCAGCATGTCCTGGGTCTGCTCTGGTAGCACATGCCTGGAACAACTCACCCAGGAGGCAGCCACCTCAACTGGCTCCTTTCGATGTGGAGGAGTAGCAGGTCTACCTGTGCATCACTCGGATTACTGAACTCCTCATTCGATGTCTAAGGAAGAGACCAGCCACCTTTCGAACAAAGCTCCATTCTGCTGCTCGTATCTCTGATCTTGTCCTTTTGGTCACTACCCAGAGCTCGTGAATGGAAGTCAGAGTGGGGACCTGGATTGATTGGATTGACTGCATTGATCCTCTTTTATCTAAGGTTTGACTACAAATAACTTTTACTCTTAATGCTGAATCACCTACATTTAGCTGACGTCAATCTTGTATAGCACAAAGAGTATTTATTAAGTAGTTTGGAGTGTAAACATGTGACCTTTAGGAGTTACTCTATAAATGGCATTCATTTTAAAACACTGCGTGGCAGATAAGGAAAGCCCAATGCACACCACGAGAGGGTCACATCTGACTGGTATGAGTTATGTTTTATAGTTACATAAGCTTTGCCTCTAAACAAATGTTGTACAATTACTTTGTGTAGATGAATGTTGATTTTCACATCCAGTTAGAGATAAATGGATCATGTAATTATAATATTAAACAGGGCAAAATTGAAAAAAGGGCCTATGACCTTATATGCATGTAATTCATTTGAGATGTTTTATTAAATTTGCCAGTTTATGATTTACTTCAAGTGACTAATTTGCATCAGCTGTCAGTAACAGCTCATACTCTAATGTATCAGTCATAGAAGCTGTCATGTGTGACTGCATAGCTGATGTAATGTTCATCATCATTATTACTAGCCTCCAGTATTGCCCATTCTCCTGCCCACACACACACATACACACAATTGTTTTAGAGTGATTTCATCTGCTCCATCATAATGACTGACACATACTCACATAATTATACTACACTGGGTTGTGGCATGTCTATATCAACGTTGGCATGGTGTGGTGGCAAATTTTCCACATAATTCCCAGAACAAAAAAGTTAAATGTTATAAATGGTTGGTTTTATGTCAGGGTTCTATAGAGTGAATTTACACAGATGATCTGCCTCCACATCCACGTCTATTTCCATACCCTAATCAGCCAAAATTCTTTTAAAAATTCACTGTTTCTTGTTATGGTATGTTATAGCCCATTATGCAAAGCTAAAAAAATAAATCCCATTCTCTTAACCAGCTATTTAGTACTAAACCAAGTTAACAGATGCTATTTATATATCTTATTCTCATGCACTAAATCCAATACATGCCAGTTCAGAATGCAGGGCTGGCAGGAGCTAGTTGGTAGGTTGATGCCAACAAATGATGTAAACAATCTAGAGACATGGGAAGAAAGAGCGTCTGCAAGAAGTGTTTGACAAGGAGGAAGAGAGGAGAGAGGGAGAGGAGAATAAGACCCAAGCTTAATTCATACTCATGGACTTAGACACACACTCCCACTAAGACTGAGTGCTTAGGGCTGTCCCACCTTCAAAATGTCAAGTGCATGACGTCTTCATTGCATTCATTTTAGCTCACTTTCCCCAAGTCTGTTTTTCCTGCAAACTTTGCCTGAGGGAATTACCCATAGTTCATAGCGTTGTGATGTTAAAGACAGAGTAACAGTAAACAAGGAATTGTGGAAAGAGCAGCTTACAAAAAGATTACTAGAAGGAAATCCAAGGAATGCACCAAAGACATACTAAATTACACAATACTGCTAAAATAATATTTTTTGTGTATGTCTATATAATTCTTAAACTATGCAGCATCACACACAGTAATTAGAGTGTGATAAATGCTCAGTAGCAGTTTTAATTTAAGGTCTCATGTTTACACTTTTAATTTGCACAGTTGGTACAATTTGCTCATTTGGACTGTCCATTTTTTTCCTCCAAAGCCTGCCTTAACACTTTTTTTGTTAAATAAATCACTAAATGCATTCATTTTGGCGC
This sequence comes from Mchenga conophoros, assembly GCF_057382185.1. NCBI lineage: Eukaryota > Metazoa > Chordata > Actinopteri > Cichliformes > Cichlidae > Mchenga > Mchenga conophoros. The sequence goes on from NC_140532.1 coordinate 39,241,605, forward strand.
TGCTGTCTGCATTTCTGTCCAATTCCTTGTGCACCAGTTAGCCTACAAGCACCAATTATAGCAATTCCAGCTCAACTTTTGCGACCCACATTTTAACCTTTAATGTGAAGAACAGTACTAAAAACCATCTTTCCTCCCTTTCCTACAGTACCACAATCCTTTGACCAACTGCAGTTTATTTTAAAGTAACAATAATGCTTAATGCAAATGTATTTTTCTTGTTTTAAATTATCAAAGCATCCATCCAGTTCCAAAAGTTCACTGTAAAAACTCCCTACGTAGACCACTTTATACACCATTAATTTTTCTAAATAAAATCAAATCCCTCTTAAATAATCTCAACTATACATCTGGTTTTAAACAGAAGAATGTTATCTCCAGTTATATGTATTCGATATTTCAACACTTTGAGAAGACTGAAAATCAATATTAAGGCAAGATTTGAAATATAAACTCAAATGTATTTAGTGCAGAGAGCCACTGTCACATGAGGGCAATTTAGCTTAGAGGTTAGACTTATGAAAAATATTTAATATCTGCAACAGATATCACATGAGCAGAAATTCAATGATAAGTACAAGCAATGAAAACCCAGCCTTTGCTTTACATTCCCCGCAGACACTCATTAGTTTCTGAAATGTTCTGGTAAGAATGTCAGTCTTTTATTTCTTTTGTTTCACTGTCAGAATTACTGCAATGATATACCTCACCCTTTGGCAGACACCATGCCCTTAGGGTGAACAGTCTCTATCTACGTTTGGTTAGACAATCAGATGAAAAGTTAAAGACAAAAAGGCAATGATGAAATGGCACAAATGGACATAAATACAATTTGAACAGTCTATGCAAATAAATATTCCAGTAATCAACACAAGGTGATAAAGGTAGTCAAGACATTGGGCAGTTGGAAGAACTGCATTCCCATGTTGCACTGGGTGAAAAGACGAAAGCTTGTTTGAACAGTATGAGCGTGCACAGAATAACTCAGAGATTTGTGTTTCAACTCAAAAACACACAGGGACAGAAAAAACAAAATTTAAACAAAATTTAAAACATAAATCTGTATGCATACATGACAGTCCCACATTCATATGTAGTCTCAAGGACGTAAAGTGCTTCATAAACCTCTCTTTTTGGTTTTGCATCCTCTTTGCGGAGAGATTTTAGGAGCTGCCTCAATAAAAGTCTATGATTTGTAAGAGAGGCCAAGTAAATCACTTGCAGGCGAGGCCATGTAGCCTGTTAAACATTTGTACAAGTTACACCTAAAATGATAAGACTTTAACATTTTATATTGTACTTATGTAACAAAATTACACCGAAAGTTTATATGTAATGAAAATTCTAAGATTTTATTGAATCTGGTTGAATTAAAATTGATTGATTCATATTCTGTTTATGCTAAAGATATTTTCCTCAATGATTTGATTTGATATATTTCAGTTGTTTTTTACAAAACATTACAGCTTCCTGTTTACAAGTGCAAATAATCTTTTTTTTCATTTGTTCTTGACTCTGTTTATATTTGCTGCCAGAACATACAAATTATGGCATAATTATGCATGAATGTGCTATTAACAAGGCCCGATCGTGCTATAATTAAACTACTCATAATTTCAGAAATCCTGAAGTGATTTTCTATTGTTCCTGTGTGTGAACAAATTTTTTTCTTTTTCTTTTTGTTCACAGTTACATAAGAAAGAGAAACAAAACATAGATAAGCCAGTAAGAGAGGTCCAAACTGACTAATTTGTAATTTCTAAAATGATCTAATCAGATTTTGTTGGGTTTTTCTCATAAAATTATTATATCCCCCCCCCCCTTAACTCAAGTTCCTGTAAGCCATTTGCCCTCCTAGACCATGAGATCACTTTAAACAGATTACTTTAACCTTTCATATATGGTACCAATTTTCCTTGTTTCCCTCTTTCTCCATTGCTTCGTACTCCCCTATTTGTCTGCAGTCACAGCCCAACAAGGCTTTCTTTATTTTACCCTCTGGTCCGTCTCTTTTCATCTGTTCCCTCATCATTTTCTTCCAACTTGTCCCCTGTTACTCAATACTAATATCTTTTGAGTGCCAACACAAATGAGTCTATAGACCTGAGAAAATGAGTAAAGATGTAAAAAAAATGTACCCATATCCCCTTTCTCTTCTTTTCCTTCCCCAGTGTCTTACTTTGTCACACTGAATACTTTTCCATATAGCTCTTTCAGCCTTCTTTATGCCCTCTACAAAGTTTGCGTTTTATCTCTTCTTACGGTTTTATTATATGCGCATCTTCTTGACAATACAATACCTTTAAATCTGCCTCTTTTATCACCAAAGTTTACATTCAGCAGACAAATCTGTAGAGCTTTCAGAGGCAGTAAAACACCAAAAAGGTAGTAATGCTAGCATCAGGAGGATTTTATGTAATAGTAAAAATTTCTTAGCATTTCTCACAATGCTAACCAAACATAGTCACAAAGCTAACTAGCTTACTGTGCTATAACATTTGAGGATTAGCACCAAAACATTTCCTAGTACGTAGCAATGAACCATTAGAGTAATTATTTTTTAAGGTCATGACACAAATCAAAAGTTTGGAATTAATACATCCCATATACGCTAGTTTGGTTAGCTAGTTAGTTTGTTTTCAGCCAATGTTTTTAAAACACTTAATAGGAAGAAATTTCACTCAAACACATTCTAATAAAGGCAGTGTTGGCTTTTTAAAACCACAGCTGTGATAATTTCCAAAGAATACCATACAGATGTTATACATTAACATTACAAATGAAAATGTAGGCTGACTCTACCTACCATTGACATAAAGTTGGCAAGTACAATTACTGTAGGTGTCTCTGTTTTTGATTGCTCTTTTTAGATTAATTTGGCTGGTTGTTCTGCCATCAAATTGTCTGGATATTTATTGAAGTTTTCAACCTGCAGGCAATAGAACATTTTATTCTTCTTTTTCATTAGAATTCACCTCGGCTTGTCTTACCTTCCTGCCTCTGAGCAGCTTCTGAAGCCTCATTTAAAATTAAATGCAACATTTTTGCAAAATTAGTCCACATATTTTGAGAATTCACCCTCTTTTTATTTTATTTCTGGTCCTCATTCTGCTTCCTTCTATTGGGATATAATCATTTAAAAAAAAATTGCACTGTCTCCCCTATATCAACGTTATATGCCTTCCTCATTACTATTCCCCTTTCCTTTCCACCTGTTCTCCAGATTTTCACCCATTTGTTATCAGTTTCAGTTGATGGATGTTTAATGTTTCATCACTGACCGTTTTCAACCTCCCTAACATCTCATGCTATGCCCTTCCATGTCAGTTACAGTTAAATATTGCAGTACTAATTCCTCCATCTGAATTTCGTGTTCTGGCTTTTTTGTGAAAAGAAAAAGATTGTTTTTCTGAAATACGTTACAGTTTTTAAGCATAGTGACCCTCCTCACCTGCTTCTTTTATTGCCCTGCTCTTAAACCTTTGAAGAAGTAATCAATCAAAAAAAGGAAAAAGCTTTTATTGATGTTATTCATCATACCATCGTATTTAAGTTTTATTAGGCCACAAATATGTTCTTCCCTATGCATTCATCTTCTGTCCTTTTGAATTCAAATCAATCCAATTTTTAGTATGCCTATAAAACTTTGTATACACAATTAATTTTGCGCCTACTCTGTGGCTTGTATGCAGAACATATTCTCACTTAGACCACAAATCTGTGTTATCAGCAGAAATTGGCACATATACAACTTTATATTATCATAATATAATAATGCATACATGAAAGCACAAGTAAATCATATATACAATACCAGCTGTTTTGCTGACCCATCTGTCCTTCACTCAAACATCTGGGAAGCACCCTGACAACAATGTCTCCATTCAGCATTAAATTAGTGTTTTTGGATGACTGTTTGCTTGTATGCAAGTGTCCAAACCTTTGCTATTGGAGAGGTTTTTAGGATTCAGCAACAGCAGCTGGCACGCTCAGATGTAAGAAAAAGGAATGAGGTAGAGGTGGGCTGAGGAAATGTCTAATGGTGTGGATTGGATGTAAACACTTCTAAAGCACAAAAGATCGAAGTTTCTTTTTAAACCAGGCTGCCTCCACTGGCAGTGCCACAGTACTTTTATTCTACCGAGGGAACAATTACCACTCGCTTGATCTTTCCATCTTAATCTATTTGTTCCTATCTTTCAGTGATGTATTTTTCTATCCATCTCTCCCTTTTACTTCAGTTTTTGTCTAGCAATTTCTTCTGACTTCTCTGTCTTCTTTTTTCCCCCCACTAATTTTGTTGGCATTTCTGAGATTCATCCCATTTTTATCTGCTAGTATAAGAGCCCTTCTATAGCTAGTGGGCTGCTCATTATTCACTGCAGGAGTGTTACTGAATATAATGCATTCGCTTAACAAAAAAAAGCTTTGCTCAAGATATTCAAGTAATGTTTACTTGCTCTGAGCCCTAGAATTTGTGTGTGGCATCAAGTGCAGGTGTTTACAGTGCAATGAGTGATGCACCGTGTGGAGTCAGAGAGATGCATGACCAGACATTTCTGTTATGACAGATAGCAATGAAAAACCACTTCTCAGCTAGCACCAACTATTGACATTGCCTTCTTGTGCCATCATTCTTGTGTCAAGCAGTAAATTACTCACACTGAATACACATTGCAAAAGCTGAGTGGCATGGTGGCGTTTAGGCCAATGATTCAGGCAACTCTGAAGTCTTTTTGCTCAAGACTATTTTTTAAATGTGTATGCTTTTTTTCTTGCTTATTCAATATTTGAAAATTATGCTATCCCACCTTTAATGAGATCCAAAAGCTTAAAAAATGTTCATTGTCTAATAAGTGAAGTTAATCCATCACTTTGACACAAAGCAGGTGTACTGAGTCTGATGCAGTACATTTCAATGAAAAGCACAAATTGTGTAAACTAATTTCCACAAACCAATTAGTGCAGATGAAAATACCACTCTACTATGACTGGCTTCTGTCCAACTTTCTTTAGCATCCCTGATATAATATTATGTAACCAGTAGGAATGACTGATGGTTATGCCAACTGGGAATTTACCTGCTGCTGCAGGAACAAATACCGGTGCTACGTGCTTTACCTTACACTTCCTCTTCCTGCCTGTTATGGCTCTACGGAGGCTTTTGAAATTAAGGCACATCACAATGTTAGGTTGCTAAGAATTACAATAAAGTAGCCCTGAATTCAGCAAGTTGTAAAGAATGGCTTTGTATTATTCTCTACAGAGATTCTTCGGCACTGTTGTTGTTTGAATCAGAATGTTGCTCTTGTACATTCAGATCATAAACAGCTGTTAGTTTTCATCCAACACTGTATTTGGTTTATATTCTTCTCTTTTATAGCTTTTTTATAGTCTTATTGGCTAAAAAGTAAATAATTTATCCTGATCGCTAAAGGCTTAAGATACAAAATAAGAACATGAAAATCTAATTTAGCAACAAACACACTTGAAACCAAAGAGAAAGAGTAATTATAAGCAAAAATCCAAAGTCTCAAATAAACCCAAAATTCAGGGTCAAAGACCCAGGACCATGACTGATCCATGATCACATAATACAAAGCTCATGCAACAGTGCCAACCAGGTTTAATGTTGACCTACATAGATAGCTGTGAAGAAACATCAGCAGTGGACATCGACATTACCACTCTACAGTATGTAAAATCATTTTTTAGCCTGCTAACTATCATTGAACACAAGCATGGTTTTGATTTACAAGCCTTAAAACAAGCAAGACCAGATCTAAAAGGTAACATCACACACACCAGCACACACTGTGTTAGCACAGCAGTGTTATCAGAGTGGATTAGTCACACATGGCAAAAGAACCAGAATGATGGAAGACCGAGAGTGAAGAGCATGGAACAGAATGGGGCCATGAAATAGAGATAAAGATGACAGGGTTAACAGAGATCGAGACACACGAGAGAAGGCAGAGTGGTCTGCTGATAACCTGTCTTTGTTTGGGTGAAGAAAAAATTCAAAAGCAAAAAACAGTCACACAGAAGAACCAGACCAGGGGCCTCATTTGTAAAAATGCTTTCAGATTTATATTTGAACTTTGTAGGACAGTGGGCTTGTGTCCAATTTGTAAAAGAATATCCATCATCAGAAACCTTACTGATGCTGAGGACCAAGAATTCTTTGAGAACCCTTTTATGCATGTACCATCCTCTCTGTAGCTACAGTACATTTGTCACACACTCAAAGTCAATTCACACTTTAAACCCTGATGTTGACAAATATTTACAGATTAAAATAGCATTAACTTTATTTTGAGGCTACAAGAAGCACACAGATTTAGTGACATTACTAAATAGATTGTAACAATCAAACTCAGATGCAACAGGGTTTTTTTCCTTTTGGATGTAGATGGTAAAATAAAAAGCTTTAAAAAGAGGTTACACTGTCCCTCATTTTAAAAGTCTTTGTCTTAAGAACTCAACAACAAAAGGCTTTATTGCCCTTACAGGCATATGATTTTACTTTTCTCCCCATCTCACCAACAGGTAGGGATGGGAATCAAGAACCGGTTGTTTTACATAACTGTAGTTCAGTTCCTTGGAATCCATTCCAATTACTGGGTATTGGATTTGCATTACAATCTGCTGAATTCAGTCAAATCTGAGGCCATGGTCCTCAGCCGGAAAAGGGTGGAGTGCCCACTCCGGGTCAGGGACGAGACCCTGCCCCAAGTGGAGGAGATTAAGTATCTTGGGGTCTTGTTCATGAGTGATGGGAGAAGAGAGCGGGAGATCGACAGACGGATTGGTGCAGCAGCTGCAGTGATGCGGACGTTGTACTGGTAGATCTACGTCCCTACCCTCACCTATGGTCACGAGCTGTGGGTAGTGACCGAAAGAACGAGATCGTGAATACAAGCGGCAGAAATGGGTTTCCTCCGAAGGGTGGCTGGCCTCTCCCTTAGAGATAGGGTGAGAAGTTTGGCCATTCGGGAGGGGCTCAGAGTAGAGCCGCTGCTCCTCCACATCGAAAGGAGCCAGCTGAGGTGGTTCGGGCATCTGACAAGGATGTCCCCTGGGCGCCTCCTGGGCGAGGTTTTCCAGGGCATGTCCCACCAGGAGGAGGCCCCAGGGCAGATCCAGGACACGCTGGAGAGATTATATCTCTCGGCTGGCCTCGGAATGCCTTGGTGTTCCCCCGGATAAGCTGGAGGAGGTGGCTGGGGAGAGGGAGGTCTGGGCTTTTCTGCTTGGGCTGCTGCCCCCGCGACCCAATCCCGGATAAAGCGGAAGAAAATGGATGGATGGATGGATGATTTCAGTTTGTGTGTGGGAGGAGAAAAACAGCAGCACAGTGTACAGCGTGTATATGGACATTACTTTTATAGTTATTACACAAAAGGATTACTGCAAACTACTGCATGCTAATGCTAAGTTAGCCAAAAACACAGAGTGATGTTAAAGCCAAGTGGATGATGACCCCAGCCCAACAGCCAGACCCTGAAAGAGAAATGCAAAAGTGTTATAACAGGTCATAATTTTGTATTGATTTTGTTCCTCCACACCTGACAGTGGTAGCAATGTAATGAGTAGTGTAATAAATGACTTTCTCCTGGGAGTAATTAAGTAACGTACTGCATTACTTTTAAGAAAAGTGTTTTGTGTAATACGTGTAACATATTACTTTTTTTGAGTAACGATCCCAACAAGAGGTGAAATACATTGACCACATAGCAAGCAATTAATTTGCACAAATCTAATGTCTTTGATATGTTGCTTAGCGATGGTGATGACTCTCAAAGCGGAGCCAATGAGAACTGATAAGAGAATCATTAAGGAATCGAATTGATAAGTGATATCGATAATGGAATCAGAATCGCTAAATTCTTATCAATTCCCATCTCTTGTTACACCCATAAACAAATAAATGCATTATTTTCTTTAGAGACTAACACACATGTACTCTCTATTCATGAACGCACACTGACACACTCCCCTCGAGGGTGGGCTAGATGAATGGCTCAGCTGTCCGTCTTTGACAGCAGGATTGATGCTGTCTGATTCCCAGGTGCCTCGTTTGACCACAGTGAGAATAGACCTCTTCTCCATGCTTCACTGACCTACCCCATGCATGTGTATGTGTAAATGTTAGTAAGAGAGAGAGAGGCTGAGACAGAAGAAAAGAATGAGTCAGGTCTCTTTGGCTCAATCACTATGCTTTAATAAGCAATTATTATAGGGGACATGGCAAGATAGAGGGAAGTCAGAAACCTAAATCAGTCAGAGGAAACCTGGAATTGTGTGTACTCATCTACCTGTCTGTGCATACTGTAATTCCATTTTATATCTTTTCCATGCCTTTGGTATCAAAGTTGAGGTAGAAGTACTGGTAGAAAGAGAGGCTGCAGTGCTTCATTAATGCTTGTGATGTTGCTTTGTTAAGGAAATCAACATCATTCTGAGCTTGAGATTCTTTGCTACTAGCTTTGTGTTACCATGGTACCACTGCAGATAATTACCAGTGGTTGCCAAAGTCTCACTGACCAACGCTTGTCCAACTGAGGTCTAATGTTGTGTCAAAGTAGTGGATAGCCATTTCTATCCTGGGTGTAGTTTGGACTTTATCATTATGCTCTTGCCCTTTAGTGCAATTTAAAGTTAAAGCGCTGTTTATATCAGACTGCTTTATTATGTTTCTCCTCACACGGAGGTATGTGTGTAAAATGAGAGTATAAGTGAAATGTGATTACTGCATTAAGCACTGTAATGTGATCTGTAAAAGTAAGAGTTATGAAATGTTGTTTCACATTATTAACAGCAGACAATAGTGACAATACTCTTGTCAATTACCATATAGACTAAAAGGCTGCTAGTTAAAAAATGTAAAAATAAAAAATAGTGTGAGGTTCTCTACTAGCTCGTTGCATATTGTAATTTCTGTGTGTTGCGTTTAGTTAATAACTGCAGTGCTTTGATCAGTGTGCATCTCCACTGGGCTGACAGGTGGTCTACAAATAATGTTATTTTATCATTCCAAGTTTAAGTATTACTGACTGATGGAAATGTGTCTCTTGGGTCTTATTCAAACTCATAATGGTCCTGTACAAAAAAGGCAGTTTGCATTTGCAGAAATTGTATGGTGCAGTAATGTTTTTTTGCTGTGAGCATTAAATCAGCTTTGTCTTTGAAAGTGCTGTGTAATCCTGTAAGCACCACTTTCTCATTTACATGTAATACCCCACTCAAGGCGATGGTCTCTATCTGAGTGCAGAAAAATAGTCTGTATTGCAGTAATTGCAGTAAGAGGAACAGTGATGAAGTAGGAGTGCCAAACGCTGAAGATGGTCTTTAAATGATATAGAATGCTTAAAAGAAAGTGGAAATTTGCTTTATTTTAGCAGCACTTAATATAAATCTGATAAAAAAAGATTACAAATGTTTTGATTTTACACTACACATTGTAGTGTTACTAGATTTACAGACCACTAGATTCATCCTAATTATTTCCATCAATGTCAAATGCATAATACATTCCACATTCTAAATTGGTGAAATGCCTCTTGTCCATTAACCTCTCAATTTTTAGATTTTTTATAAAAGCAGCTCTGCTCTCTTCACCTTCTCTGTCTTTCATTCTCTAATTTTACATTTTCTCTGTATTCCTCTACTTCTTATCTGTTCCTTCCTCTTCGTATTTTTCATACATGACAACACAGTCCTTTTCGTCTTCTCTGTGCATTAGCCATGGAGCAGATTTTACAAATAAGTGAACCACTGCAGTAATCATTTGCCATTTCAGTCATATAGACTCCAGGGTATACATACAATACACATTCATTAAACCTACCTGTAAATTTTACAGGTCATCCTGTCGTTCTCCAGTTTTGTCATTATGAAAATAACCATGCTAAGTTAAAGGAAAAAAAAGAGACCTCTTTATGTTCGTTGCAGTGCTTCATTAGGACTGAATGATACCACTCACTCTACCAGTCTAAGAGACCACACAGAGAGAATCAGGACTGGAGGAAGAACCATGCCAGATTGTTTTTTATTGACTTTTCCACAGCTTGTAATTGTATATAGCGCCATGTTCCTGGAGGCTCATATCCAGCTCTGATATGGACTGTAATACTGTGTGTTGGTGAGGGGATTTTCTAACAGCAGGACCCCAGCCAGTGCACTTTCATCCTCTACTGGATTGCTACAGGACTGTGCTCTCCACCTTGCTTCATTTTGTGCTTTATACTGATCTAAGCTCATATACAGTGTTTATTATTAACTATATACTCCAAGTGTACTTAGCAGTATAGTCACAGTATAACTAATTAGTATAATTTATTTTAATGTCTAAAAAATACTAGAATTAATTTTTATAGAAAAAGCATGTTAGATTTGCAACATTAAGTACTTTTCATTGCAAAATATGCATTCTCATGATCTGGTACTACATTATATTCTGGATGCAGACTCAGTCCCTGCTATTATTACTCAAAATGCAGAGATAGAAAGAGTTCCCCCAACAGAGCACCTGCAGCACTAAAATAAAAGTGTCTGGATTAGGAGGATTACATTGTCAATGGGTGTGATAGCAGCTGGCACCAATCAAGGTCAATCAGATCAACTATTCTGATTCATTTTAAATGCAGTGCACACCTTGCTCTGAGGGATCAACAGCCTTGTAAGGTAGAGGATAGTCCTGCACGGACTGAGCACTGAGGACCAGCTGCCAACGTCAGTTTAAAGGCAACCTGTTGTTCCTGCTTATTTCACAAACAAAAAATAAACATCTGAACAAAAAAGCCCAAGCCCCATGACTTGACCTCCACATTCATACCCACCCACATTCAGACAGAAAGCAAAAGAAACAGCAGCAGCTCACAAACACACACACAAATGAAAATGGTAAGAAACAAAAATAAAAGGCAAAATAGTTACTGATTCTGTCTTAGACATAGAAACCTGCGAAGGTTTCTTGTGAACAAAGTCACATTTGATTTCTCACTTGTATTGTGTGTGTATCTCTGCATACTAAAAAACCTATTATTATTTTTGTTGCTACATTTGTCCACACTTTAACACTATGAAATATTGATCTGTGAATTAGTGAAAAAGCATTAGCTCCATTTTATCATCTTTCTGCACACATAAAATGACAGTATGTTTTTGGGGGGTGGTGTGGATAAATACATCCACTTTATTAGTACTCCTTCCTCGTTGGATCACCTTTTGCCTTCAGAATTCTTAATGGCACAGATTACACAAGCTGCTGCAAACATTCCTTAGAAATTTTGGTACATATTGACATGATAGCACAGCATCAAGGTTTTGATTGGACTGAGAGCTGGTTGCTTTTGAGGCCATCTGAGTAAAATGAACTTTGTGATGATTTGAGCTTTGAGAAATGGAGTACTCCACCAGCAGGTCATCTTTCCTCCTGAAACACAGACTGGAAGGTAGCGACTGTTTTGGCAAATTGTGTGTTATAACTGTCTGTAGTGTGTATTTAGCTTTGTTGTTTCTGGGCACTATACCAGTGTAGTGAGAGATTTGGTTTGCATTGCCAGCAATATGTCAGACTTGTTACTGGTTGGCGTTGGACTCCACCACAGCTGGTGACTTCTGTTCACAATATTTATAGACAGAATTTCTAGGTGCATCCAAAAAGCGGAGGGTGTCAGGTCCAGTGGCCACAGGATCTTGTCTTTGGTTTTCGCAGATGATGTAGCTCTGTTGACTTCATCAAGTTGTGACCTCCAGCTTGCACCTGGGAAATTTGCAGCTAGTGTGAACTAGCTGGGATGAGAATTATCACCTTGCATTTGAGGCATCTCTGGGTCTTGTTCACAAGTGAGGGGAGATTGAAGAGGGAGATTGACAGACAGATTGGTACAGTATTTGCAGTAATTGGGACGCTGTATTGCTCTGTTGTAGTGAAGAGAGAGATGTGGATGAAAGCAAAGCTGTCAATTTACAGGTCGAGCTACATTCCTACCCTCACCTATGGCCACAAGCTGGGGTAGTGACGTAAAGAATGACTGTGGATGAAAAGTAGTAGAAATGAGCTTCCTCCAAAGGGTATACAGTATGTGCTCTCCCCTTGAGACAGGGTGATGAGCTTGGCCATTCAGTGGAGAGAAACACTACTCCTACACACTGAAAGGAGCCAATTGGTGTCTTTTGGGCATCTGATCAGGATATTTTTGAATTCAACTTTCCTTTCACTTTCTTTGATACTTCACTGTGTGCTCCTCGCTTATTTTAGCATAGGCAGTGCAATGATAAGCCAGAAAAGCAGTGAAATTACCCCTTTGCTAGCACAAGGACATTGCACATGTTCTGCTCTGCCATAAAATACACTGCCATAAAGTTGGTAAACTAGCAGGGAAGGGGACACAGACACAAGTGGATAAATTTATATCTATGTCCTGATGTGCATTTGTGTGTAATGCACAGAACAGTGTACGTGTGTACATTAAGTATCTAAGGTTATACTTCTATTCTTTAAAACAGAAAAGCTTGCATCTGATGGTTGAGGGGTCAGCTTCTACCTGACATGAAAGTGATTACACATCCTTCTAGTCCAAAATGTACACCAGTTTAAAGCAGTGGGTCATGACCTCATAATATGTAAGGTTTCTAATCTCTGCTGCCTCGCCCATTCGAATGCTTTGCCATAAAAAAAGTGTCCCACTTTTGTCCTACAAAAAGCAGCTAAACCCAATGGGGTTTCACACAGAATCACGTCCACAATTTCTAAAATATTCTGTTGTGTTGACATTCTGGGTTAAAGCTTTCATTAAGGAAGAAAAAAGTCTTTCTATTCTATTCTTGCAACAAGACCCTCGTGTAACTTCTGCACTAATTCAAGGGACTGCCTGACTTCCTCCTGGATCATACACACACAGACAAGGAAACGTCACCATCATATTATTACGTCCTTATTCATGAGACTGTAATATTAATGACAATGTACCTTCACCACATGTCAGTTCACATTGGTATTCAGTACACGAATCAACCTTGCCTCCAGAGGTTGACATTACAGTAAAGAGTTACCAGTAACTAATGAGGGACTCAGACACCGTCTCAGCATATTAGAGCCAAGGGTAACTAAAAAGGACACATGGTGATGACATCAAACAGCTTCCTCATGTCCCTCCGGATCCTTGTCCCCAACGGCCTAACTGTTTGAACACACACAGACAAACAAATACTCTGGAAAAATGCACACACATGCAGAGAGTAATAGCTATTTAATGGAACTGCTCACAAATGCATTACTATCTAGTCAACACATGCACATTATACATCTCATATGTTTCTCCCTCTATCTTGCTCTCGGTCTATCACTTTCATCCACACATATGCTGACTGTCTCTGATGTAATCAAATGTAATATTGGAGTTCAGATCAGATCATGAATGTGACAGACTAGGTCAAGACTTATACTTAACCCTTTCCATCGCTGCAAGTGCACTTCTAACTTACCATAAAGATTGCTGATAATTCACGCCTATAAAATGAGCCCTTTCAAACATCTTCTTGACATCCTAATGATGAGATACAATAATATCCTTATTGTTATTAGCATATCAGAATGAATCAACCATGTCCAATAACTAAATGAAAGGGAGCACTGTAGAAAATGCATTGATTAAAGATCCACAAATCACTGATTAGCTCGCAAATGTTGAAAATTCTGCATTTCATGAGAACTCATCTTTTCTTGTAGAAACCACCCAGAGTTAGATTTTATTTTTAAACTGTCAGAAACACTGGGTGGAGAGGACTCTATTGCAGGACTCAGAGAGGTCAAATTTAGTGCATTTATTAACAGTGAAACACCAGGGTGATATATACAGGTTGTGACGGGAGAAACAGGGGCTCCAGCGATCCAGGGAAAAGGGGCATCCAAACAATCCAAACTCTCCTCACTCACTCAGCTCAGGCATCCTCTCCAAGCGCTCCTGGGAGGGAAAACCCCAGGGAAGGTCTGTATATGAATGAGATTAGTTGCGAAGGAAGAAGCCAAGGAAACCACACTAGACTAAAGAGTGTGATTTCCTTGCCTAACAGCATAATTCAACAACCCACCAAAGAATGAATCTCAGCCACCACCGTAAGTAGTGGTCTCCTGATGAGATCATCTGGAACAGGTGGTTGATTGCTTCAGGTGTGTTCGTGATGAGTCCCACCCATGATCACAGACAGACACACAAACAAAGCCTGGAGAAGCAGCTCAGGAGGACTGAGGTACCATGACATAAGCACAGTTGTCTGATGCCTTACGAAAGGCATGTGTCACCTGGTAAATGAGTTGCAAATTTTCAAACATTACTGGCAATTTAACCAAATAGAAAGAAAAGAAGAATAGAATAGCCTTTATTGTCATTGTACAGAGTACAACGAAATTGGAGTGCCAAACTCAAGTGCCAAACTCAAACTCAAATAAACACTGAGTTTGTTGTATAGGCAGTAGAGACTGTAAAGGCATTATCAGACAGATGCAGATGCCGAATGCGGACAAGTGCAGGACAGTTGTCAATAGCAGCAGAAATATAATGACTATCTCTTGTGACTTGGGGAATGATTTCATGTCACTAAGAAGCCCGAGGAAAAAGACACAACAAAAAAGAAAACATTTTTTTTGATAATTAATTGTAGATATTAAACTCATGTGTTGTTGAATTTGACTTTCATCTGAGATTACTTCTTTTAAAATATCCAACTCTTAACACCTATCAGGAGTTTGAATAACAGTTGTTTTCACCTATGCAGACCTAAATGTACCTAATGAGGATAGGAAACTATGGTGAAACATGACTCATCCACTCTACATTAGGTGACATCGAAAAGAAATTTAAAAAACTTTCATTAGAGCCCTAAGCAACTGAGATTTGATTAAAAAGAAAACAGGTTTATAAGCCATCTCTTCATTTGATTGAAGATGGAAAAAACCTCTCGAAACTCCACAGATGTTCTGGTAGATTCTAAACCAGACCAGGTGACAGTCCTAACAACTGCAGCACTATGGCCCTCAACATATGGGAAAAATACGTTCTCAGTGAGCAAGGGCCCCCCACACCTTTACACCAACACCAGCCTGAACCATTAATATAAGGCAGAAAAGATCCATGCTTTCACATGGTTTACACCAAATTGTAAACCTAACATTTGAATATTCCGGCAGCAGTCGAGACTCATCAGACTAAGCAATATTTTTCCAATCTTTTATTCTCCATTTTCATTTTTTGATACTTCACTACATACTCTTTACATATTTAATCATAGATTGTGCAATGAAAAGTGAGAAAAGCACTATCCATTTGAAAACACAAGGTCACTGTACTTGATCTGCACTCCCATAAAACACAGATCTGAGGGCTGGCTGGACATTGCTGTCTGACATCACACACCTTTCACAAATGCATTTTTCAAACAATGTTATTTTAGCCTTGATGGCTATATGCAATTTAGACATCAATTCGACCTAATCAGCAGGAAATCTACTACAAAGAAACATATTTTTAAAGTCTATGGTAGCCATCCAGATTTAACCCTGAACACAACACCCATGGACATCTGGTGCTTGCTGGGATACAAACCTGGATGCCCCACACATGTATCACCTCATCAATGCAGGGATACACTCGCTGTTTTTGTAAAGTGCAAAAATAAAAAGTAGACTCCATTAACAAATTTGCATTTCAGTTGAACTTCATGTGGAAGATCAATTTGGTTCAATTCCACAAGCAAATCCACTAATCACAGACAGGGCACCGAAATTATTTTCATTTGCTGTTAAATGTCACTCTGATTGGGCTCTGACACAGAAACCAGCAATTGAGTGCACCTGTTACTGACTGTATGTGGCTTAGGGAAATCTGATTGATTTCACAGCTATACTTGCCAAAGTTTTCTTTTTTTTCTCCATATGCATGAACTGAGAAGAGAATGGTCACAGTGTTTGTCTGTAGTTACAAAATGCTTTTCAGTTGTTAAAAAAAGGATTAAATCTGAGAAAGGTTGCTGTCTCCAAAAAAACAAACAAACTGTTGATTTTTTCCAAAAGACAGAAGAATTTACATACCTTCTAATGCATTTTATCTTAAAAGCACAAGTAAAAAGTAGATATAATCACTTTCCTACTCTTCCGGAGCTGCACTTTCTACAACCATATTACACGGATATCAAAAGACCACACACACCAGCTGCTCAAGATAGTGTTTTATATCCACACTTCGTAAAAGCTACTAAAAGCTCTGCTTTCTCCACACTACGTGATTTCCAATAAAAGCTGACACTGAACACAATCTTGCCAACTAACTTGGCCCTTTTCCACAGCAAGTACACACACAGAGACACACAGACACACACACACACACACACACACACACACACACACACACACATAGCTGATACAATCTTAGATCTATGGGCTCCCCCTATATAACCTCCCATGGTGCTAAAGAGCAGATATAAAGTTGTTTTTACATCAAAGAGCAAGGAGTATACAGCACTGTGCTTCTGGGATGGCTGATTAGTTCACTAACTTAATGTAAAGCCTCCATTTCTCTAGAAAGAACTTGTAAAATGACAAGAAAAAGAGTGACTTTTTAAGGAATCAAAATAAAACTTTAAAATCATTTTTGTCTTTATCCAAGAAGGGCAAGAAAACAAGAAGGTCGGCCCAGTGTGAATGGACACAGTTGTATCCAGTTACAGAAGTTAAAATAGAGAAGCATGCACAAAGTTCAGTAAAAGTGTAAGAAGAGCTAGGGAAAGAATCGTTGAGAGGACAAAATGAGACAGACACCCATGGGTGCTGAGTAAGGAGGACAGGAAAAGAAAGTCAGAGATGAAGACGGAAATGCGGG
The DNA here is from genome assembly GCF_057382185.1 of Mchenga conophoros. Classification (NCBI taxonomy): domain Eukaryota; kingdom Metazoa; phylum Chordata; class Actinopteri; order Cichliformes; family Cichlidae; genus Mchenga; species Mchenga conophoros. The sequence goes on from NC_140532.1 coordinate 39,258,485, forward strand.
AAGACAGAAACATGCAGGCGTAGGGAGACCGAGGAAAGAAACGGACAGAGAGACAGATGCTGCAGGACAGAAAAAGCAGGCTAGGCCCCTGTGGAGTCAGCGTGTCAACAAAGTTCTAATTGCCATCTCATGGTGGACAGTGCAGGCAGGAAGATGATGGTGAGGGAGGAAGGAAAGGAAAGGAATATTGCAGTGATAACAGAATGAAAGACAGAGGAAGGACACTGGGAGTGGCGTGTCTAGCAGGATTAGGAAATGTCTGGACTGAAAGAGTATGAGGTTATCACTGCTCTTAGGTAATGACACAAATACACACTTAAAGACACACTGTTATCACATTTAAATTTAGATTATTATCATAGGTGCATAATTGCACCTAAAAGATGTTTAGTGACTCAATAGATTTGGGAGGCAAATTTACTTACGTGTTGCACCAACATAAACTTGGTTTTGGTGTGAAAAAAGTACTTCACACAGTAGTGGAAGTGGAAATTCAGAGATTTTTGAGTTTTAAAAAAATTATTAGCGTACCAAGTCACCCAATTCTGAATTTGTTCAGTAAACTGAGAGATGACCTAAGAGATGAGCCTCCAACCAAAAGGATTCAAGCAAAACAACTTCATTTTCAGATTGTTTTAACACAAGGGTGCTACAAAACATAATTCAACAACAGTTGTAGTGTAAAAATAGTGAAGTACTTGGCAGATTAAACTGAGAAGTTTGCAGTATTGCGATCAAGTTTACAGCAATGCATTGTGTTGGACAGATGCCAAGTAGGCTGTAGCATTCACGGTCAATGTTTGGTTATATCAAGTGTAAAAGATGTCGTTATATATTTAAGGTGATGCTGTTTGGATTCACTAACTGAATTTTGCTTTTCATACTGACTTAATATTATGTGGAGGTTGGAAATCAGCTATAGAGCTTGTGTATCTATTTGTATCTTGTTTATCTCAGTTGGATAAATCCATAAAGGGCATTCAGTAGCAGCAGCACAGGTCAGCTGATCTCAGCCTGTGTACAAAGAAAAATCTCCTGGAGCTCACAAACAAATTATTATGAGATTTTTTTCTGAGTGATTCTTTTCCCCATGCAGTGCCCATAAACCCTGATCCTATAGTTTCTTCACTTGCCAAATCCCAATTTACCTCTGCTTAAACATCCATGAAAACCCTCAATAAAACACACCAAGTCCTGCACACACACAATGCCACACGTAAAACAGACATTTTCTTCTAACTTCCAAAATCAATAACCACGTGTAACCATGTCTACCACAGTATTTCAGAATATCAACTTTACTACTGATCTTTTACATTTTCTCAGTTATCAATGAGACAAGCATATTGCAATAAGACTGATGTGGGACAAGTGGGCACCTTGAGGTATTCAGGGCTGTGTGCTCGGAGTGTTCACTGCCACAAGGTAGAAAATCATGATCGAGGTTGGCTGTGTTAAAAAAAAGAAGAAGCAAAAATTGTCAATATATCTGTAGGTTAAAAAGGCAAGAAAAATCTGTGGTTAAAAAAAACCAACAAATCGTGACTGGGTTACAGCTGCAAAGAGGAACCCTACTCTGGCTGCCTGTGATGCTGTGCATAATTTGGGACAGTTCAATGTGTTACATGTTGGCTTTCTGGCACCAAATCCAGATGATGGATGAGAGGAAGCTTCATAAGAGGTGGCTCTTTCTTGTGGATCTGGGCATGGCTTTGATGAGACCTCAATTTCTGAGGAGAGAACATGTTCCAAAGATTTGAGCCATTGTGAATGGGATTCAGGAGGACAATGCTGGTGACCCATCTGCCCAGCCAATACAATCAACACTAACTCCAGTGCTTGGAGAGCAAGTGCTAAAACTCTGTATTTGGGTGAGTTATTGGACTGTTTTCATCTTTCTAGGCAGCAGACAGCAGCAACAAGGAGACATCCTGTCAGGCACTAAAAAGCTCCTTTTTGAGCCACTAAGTGAGAGCAGGGGCCAGATCCATTGTACTCTGTGTAACCTAGAACAAAGGCAGAAATCATCACACACACGCACTCTTTTCAGATTTAAAGCTCTTTGGGTTCTCTTATAAATCTCTGTTTTTATTAAAATGTAGACACATATTTGACCCTGACATTTGTTCCCATCTAAGGTCATGAAAAAAAACAAGCATTCGCATATAACTTTTTTCAGCATGGTGATGAAAACAAAAAGAAAAAAGTGCTTCTTACAAAATCTGAATCTAACATTCAGGTGGAGAAAAGAAAATATGTGATTTGGTACTCTCAGCTCTGGAATCACAATGTGAAGAAAAAACACTGAATATAAAAATAAAGGAAACAGACTATCAACTCTGTAAGTTCAGAGGACAGAGCCCTCACAGAATTTAAAAAAAAGAACAAAATGGCTAAACTACAAATACATCGCTAAGTTCAAATCCCTCCAACAATAGCAGGGCTGCTATCCTTACACAACTATTATGTAAGGCTGCAGCCTGCTAAATTTTACTACTCTACATTTGGTGTATTGTGGATGCTATGTTGCACATACATATGTAGGTGCAGTGTTGGGGAGTAACGGAATACATGTACCGCCGTTACGTATTTAAAATACAAAATATGAGTAACTGTATTCCGTTACAGTTACCATTTAAAAAGGTGGTGTTTAGAATACAGTTACTTTGTTGAAATAAATGGATTACACGGCAAGATTTTCCTGTTTGATATTGCGGCGGGTCAGGACTGTTTGGGTTTTGTTTGACAGCTATGTTCAGTTGTTCCAGGCGGCAGCGTTATGGTTGCCATGGTGACGCGCTCTCTCTCCGACTGTGTGTTTCCTGGGTGAGAGAGCGCCTTTTTGTTGTTGTTGTGCTAAGCTAATAGGCAGAATGCTACAGGCATAGCCCTAAAGAATGTAGCATCATGGGCAGTGTAGTCCGCGCTGCAGGGAGAAAATAACATACCCGTTATGTGTCTGTGAGCGCGAGGAGGGAGAAAAATGACAGTGGAAAAGTATGAGTATGAGCAGAAACGGGAGCTGGAAGCATGTAAATATAATAATGACCACTGCAGCCAAGAAGAGTGCCTGACGAGCCCAGTTGTAAGTAAGCTATTAAGACTCGACTGTACACCGTGTTCGTGTTTTCCTCCAAAACAATAAGTTCTGTTGCAACAGCCTTTCAACGCCTCTCTCTGTCTCTTGCTTGCAAAGTTGACCCAGACAACAAAGTAAAGCTATTTTTCGGCTACGAGCCCGACACGAACCCGACGTATTAGCCAGAGGTCCCTTTACTACGGTTTGGAGCCGCGGACCTTCAGTAATAGTAATAAATACCAACCTCTGACTCTCTCCCCCACCGATGTAGGAGCGGTGCTGAGCAGGATCAATGTCCACAAGGCTGCAGGTCCCGATGGCATCCCCGGGCGTGTTCTCAGAGCGTGTTCTGAGGAGCTTGCAGGAGTGCTGACAGACATATTCAACCTGTCCTTGGCCCACGCTGTGGTACAGGCCTGCTTCAAATCCACCTCCATCGTCCCGATACCCAAAAACTCCAACCCATCTTGCCTCAATGACTACCGCCCAGTAGCACTCACCCCCATCATCACTAAGTGCTTAGAGCAGCTGGTCCTAGCACACTTCAAATCCTGTCTCCCCCCCACCCTGGACCCCCACCAATTCGCATACCGCCAGAACAGGAGCACAGAGGATGCAGTCTCCATCGCACTGCACTCTGTCCTCTCACACCTGGACAACAACAACACCTACGCCAGAATGCTGTTTATAGACTTCAGTTCAGCATTCAATACAATCCACCCCTCACAACTCATCAGGAAACTGACAGACCTGGGCATCAGTTCCCTCATCTGCAAATGGTTACTGGACTTCCTGACCAACCGCCCCCAACATGTCCGACTGGATAACCGCTGCTCATCTACCATCACAATGAACACCGGTGTACCACAAGGCTGTGTGATGAGCCCTTTCCTCTACTCCCTCTTCACCCACGACTGCAGACCTGCTGATGGTTCCAACACCATCATTAAGTTTGCAGATGACACCACGGTGATTGGCCTCATCAGTGACAACGATGAGGCCGCCTACAGGGAGGAGGTGGATCGTCTGGCTGAGTGGTGCGACACAAACAACCTGCTGCTTAACACCGAGAAGACCAAGGAGCTCATCGTGGACTACAGGAGGAATGCTGACCCACATCCACCCATCCACATTAAGGGGACGGCTGTGGAGCGTGTGAGCAGCTTCAAGTTCCTGGGAGTCCACATCTCCGAGGATCTCACCTGGACGACCAACTGCTCCAAGCTGGTCAAGAAGGCTCACCAGCGCCTCTTCTTCTTGAGGACTCTGAGGAAGAACCACCTGTCCTCAGACATCCTGGTGAACTTCTATCGCTGCACCATCGAGAGCATCCTGACCAACTGTATAACAGTCTGGTACGGGAACTGCTCTGCCTCGGACCGGAAGGCGTTGCAGAGGGTCGTGAAAACTGCCCAGCGCATCGCCGGAGCACCACTTCCTGCCATAAAAGACATCTACAGGAAGCGGTGTCTGAAAAGGGCTGGGAAAATCATCAGAGACCCCAGTCACCCATCACATGGACTCTTCACCCTCCTGCCCTCTGGGAGGTGCTACAGGAGCCTCCGGACTAAGACCACCAGGTACCGGAACAGCTTCTTCCCCACAGCTGTCAGACTCCTGAACTCTGCCTCCTGACATCTGACCCACGTTAACTCATGGACTGAACATACACACACACACACAATGGACAACTGTACCCTCAAACACAATAATAACATGGAGTGAACCACCACTCACAACCACTAGCACTTTATATAGCCTCTGTAGAAATTATCCACACCCTCACTTACCTTAACTGCACTACTGTATAGCCCTGTGTAAACAATCATTCTGTACATACGATAATTTTTAACCCTACAACTGTTTACAACTTGCATAGTTCCCATTTCTGTATAGCTGTATATCCCAGATTCTGTAAAGTTATTTATTTCATATTCTGTATAGTTTTTCATATTTATATCCTGTTCATATCCTGTACATAGCTTGTACTCACTACAGCCTGTACATACTTATAGTTATAGAATATTCACAACATACTTCATACCGTGTACATTATAACATTCCATAGACCCATTTCTGTAATATACTCACATATCTATATTATTGCTAATATATATTGTAATATATCTATATCACTAAGCACTTCTGGATGGATGCAAACTGCATTTCGTTGCCCTGTACCTGTGCATGTGCAATGACAATAAAGTTGAATTCTATTCTATTCTATTCTAAATCACACAGCAATAGTACATTAATGTAGTTGTAAAAAGCATGATAATATATTAAGTAATCCAAAGTATTCAGAATATGTTACTCTCATTGAGTAATGTAACGGAATACGTTACATTTTGTGGCATGTATTCTGTAATCTGTAGTGGAATACATTTTAAAAGTAACCTTCCCAACACTGTGTAGGTGTATGTGTGTATGCAAATCAAAATTATTCAGTCTTACAGAATCAGTCCTCTGTTTTGGCATCGGAAAACCCTTTGCAATTAATGTGTAATTCAAACCAGAGTTCCAGAATTGTTTTTCTGTGACTCACGAATGCCTTTTTAGACAAAACCACAGATGTAAGATAAATATTAAAAACCTTTATCACGGAATTCCACTAATCTCATAAAAACAAGTTCAACCTTTATCTGTTATTCTTTGTGCATTTTCAATGAACACTAGTCAAACCATCTGCTGTGAAAAACATTGTTTACCCAGAAATTTCAGGTGGCCTGATCCGGTGAATGTTTATACCTGTGTGTGAAGGATGTGCTCTCATCTGAGACCAGTTCATCAGATCTTTAAAAGAAACAGAGCAATCTGCAGCTGGCATTTATACCATGATAGCTAAGAGGTGGGTAACAGCTGCTTTCCACTTTTTCTATGAGATCATGTATGAAATCTAAAATGATTTCTTGCCCCGCTCATTGGGTGTCTGCAGTTACAGACTCTGAAAGAGCTGGTGAACTAAATATAATATAAAACGGTATGTGTTATATTATATTTAGTTCATAGAATAGAATAGTCCTTTGCTGTACATTGTAGATGCACAACGAAATTGTACATCTACTGTACGTATTAGGTACAAGGTGACCCCAAATCAACTTCGTGGTAAGGTAACATTCAGATTAGGACTACAATATGCTGGAGTCAGCAGGTAATCCAAATAAAACTAAAATAGAACTTACAAAAATGTGAAAATACAAGTTACTGCCCACAGCAGGCCAGAATTTCAAATGAAAATCCAACATTAAAAAAACCCAAACAGGTAACATAGGCACAAGACAGGACACACAGATAACTGATGAGCAGAAGGGCCAATGTGGCCTCATTCTATCTGAAGCAGCTCACATTATAGACACATGTGCACAAGGCTCCCTTTGGTGTCTGAGCCAAGGGAAGACACTCAAAGATAATCTTCCTCCAAAGAGCAACAAAGTCTACATTAAGATCATCCATACGTGACAAGTTGGGAGTGAGTCCTGTCTAACTATTGCTATAACTCCAGTACATCATGACAAGGATGGTAAAGGACACCTTGTGCATTAGTGTGAGTTACCTGCAACTTGAAAAAATACAAACAAAGAGCGGATGTGAAAAAGGAGGAACAGGTGGAACCAATGATGCAGCGCAGACAATCACGTAAGAAAAGAAAAAGGACACACAGGAAAAGGTAAACACTAAGAAATGGAAAAGAAAAGGTGATCTAGTAAAAAGGCTGCATTAACTAGATGTACAAAAACCAAAGTGATGGCAAACACATTGTGTTGACACATGTTTAAGATCAAATAACAAAACCAAGACTACTTTAAAAATTGCACAAAAATAAGAAAAATTAAAGCAGCTCAGACTGTGTCATACAAAAGTTGAACATGCACGTGGATGCTAGAACGAAATAAAATTACATATTTTATATGGGGAAAAAAGGTCAGTCATGATACTGATGTAATCATCGTTAGTATCTTTTGTTAATCAGTTACCATATGCAGATTTCTTATCACTCAAAATCATTTGTCCTGCTCACTTTTTATAAATAGCTAAAGTGATTTCAGATGAAATTTTGAGACATGGATTAACAGCTTGGATGGATGGATGGATGGATGGATGGATGGATGGATTAACAGCTTGTCCTCAAGATTAGCAATTTAAATCAAACCAACAGAGAAGCATGTGTTATACAGAATTTGGAGAAAACAAGGGTCACTGGCTCACTGGGAATGTGAATTCAATACAATACCATACAATTCAGTTTGACTATAGAATAAGACGGTCCATTGAGGTGGATTGCCTTTGATTTATATAAAGCTGAATTATTTTCATCTTTACAGCTTTTTTTTTTTTTTACTGTGAAGCTACTCACTATGTGTAGCTTCACTTATGTTTTTTACTGTACTAGAGAAATTTGGAGACTTCAAATTTACTGAGTAATAAACAAACAATTTGGTTGAAAAATCCGACTTCTATGGCGATTCAGTTTAGATGAGGAAGGCAGCAATAATGAGCTGAGAATCAATGCACCAAAGAGCACACATGCATTAAAAAAAAAACATGGTGGATGCACGTATTGATTTTAGAATTTGTGTTGTATTTCATTTTGCACAAGCAGTGTTTGTGTATAGAATTCAAACTGCAAAACCTTGAATATGAAAAAAATCCTTGCATGCATGCTTACAGATGAAGACAGAATTATTATTTCACAAAGAAACTACCAAAAGTATTAGCCACCCTGATGTTGACAGTCAACTGCATATCCTTTTTGCTGGCTAAGAGCCATTTCTGAATCCTAATCTTGAATTTTTAGCACAGTGAGGATATTTGGGGAGACCCAACATTTACAAAATAAGCTTAAGCAGTGTACAAGTGAGATGGCTGAGGTTGTTTAAGTTCAGCAACACATTAGCCCCTTAAAATAATTAAGACTGTTAAAAATTAAAATCTTTGGAGAAATCATACAAATCCACTATTTAATCATTTACCATGTTTTTTTTTTTTGTTTTGTTTGTTTGTTCATTTTTTGCTGTTGTTTTGAGGCATTGTTGTGCACTCCACAATGGCATATATTGCACAGATGGTTGAGCTGCATCAAAAAGCGGTACAAAAAAAAAATCCCAAAAAAACAGTAATATTCCGGCAGCTGGGGTGCCAAAATATACCATAAAATACCAAAAAATAACTTTCCCATGAAAATACGCTTATTTTCAGTAATGACAATACAGTTTGTTGCCCTAATTTTACATGGGATTTTGCCTTTTTCAAGTGCGTTTAAACATTAAATTAGGAACAATTTAATGTGATTAAACAATGAAATTACCTATAAATAAGGTCAATAAATGCGGCAATATGAATAATACTTAAATGTACAGAAATATACAGTTAACAGTTAGTTTAAATAATAATGGATTGCATTCTTATAGCGCTTTATGAGACCCTCAAAGCGCTTTACAATTCCACTTTATAATTTATACGAATAATATATTTTTCCATAGCATTACATTTGAATTTAACAGTTCAATCTTTCAAATAACGGACAAATATTTGTGAAATTATGATGCATTTGTGAATGTATTTTAACAGTCTAAAAATGCATATGTACAGACAGATACATTTAAAAAAACAAGAAAATTATGTTTTACTACATTTACAGTGATTTTACATTAATTTACATTTGAAATGTAAAATCAGTCTAGTTATGTGAATTTAATGATATTCTAGAAGAACAGTACAAAACTGTAAAATACACAGTAAAATACTTTTGTATTACAATTTTTTTTTATAGTGTAGGATTATAAAAGTAACGTCTTTACAGTTGAGTAATTGGCATATTGTTCCAAGACTGGAGGAATTAAACAAAAACAAAATGCAGCAAGACATTTTTGTCTTTCTTTGTTTGTTTTTTTAGACATAATAATCATGGCAGATTAAAGACTGAGGCATCACAGCATCCAAAATCTGAGATTAAAGAGTGTCGTAAACTTCATGTATTACATATAGCCACACTGTAGAGATGTGTTGAATGGTACATCACACAAAATATTTATAGTAACTGGGAACAGGAAACTTTTTTTGGTGCTCATGAGCTGTCATGGGCTGAACTGGTGAGCTTATTGCACCACAGGTTAACAATTCTTGAGGGGAAAAAGATGTCTCCCAATTTAGTATGCTGGCACACTATGCCAAAAAAAAAAGCATTTGGAACAGATGGCTTGGTGGGCAGAGACTATGGCAATTCCTCCATTTCTTTTTTGTGGCCTGATGCAATGTGTTTAATTTACATAGATGACATTCATTCACTCACACAACTGTGAGAGAGCAGTCCACAGAGCTGGAGTTTCCCCAAGTGGAACTTTACAGTGAAAGGTAGACTGCAAAGATACTTTTAATCACCCATTCGTAAAACTGGACTTTGTCTGTGGCATCCAGGGTAGCTCAGTATCTCACTAACAGTGTGTTCGTTACAACAGCATCTTCAGGCTTCAAATTTAGCTGTGGGGTAATTGAGCACATGTGTGTGTCATCATGGTCCTATTGTTGGCATTACCCCTTCATCAAAAACTTTAAAGCCGTTCTAGGTTGACACTATTGTAGCAAGTAAATATGAAGTGCAAAAAACTGCTTCTGAAGTTGAATGAGCTCCCATGTTAATAGAGAATGGACGGGCCCACAGATGGGGAGATGGCTGGAATCGCTTATTATTAAAAAAACATGCTTAAATGGGTCAGCAATGGCAAATTGGCTAAGTGATGTCATAAAATCAAGCTGTTAGTTTTAAGCAAAATTAAGAAACAGTCAAGTTGATTTTCTCCCTTTTATACAAGATTACACTTTCTCCCTGTTCTTTTCAACTGCTTTCTATAATTCTTCCATTATCTGCTTTCACCCCTCCATTTCTGCTCTGTTCTTTTCTTTTATCAGTTCATCTTCTGGCCCTCCTTCTAAGCAGAGGAAATGAAAAATATATATCTGAAGTGCCGTTTCCTTTATCCATTCATCCTCTGTTCTCTCCCCATATCTACACCTCTTCTTCAATCTCCTTATTGCCCCATTGAAGTGCTGTAACTTTTTCTGGCCAGTTTTACTGCAGTCAAATAAAATGCACCATCAACTTGAACAGCTACAGTAAACTATCTGACACCCCCCAACAAAAGCACACTACTTGATAGAGAAAAAAAATGTTACCACCTTGAATGTACTCAGTCCATGGCAAATCTAATCTGTCAAGGTTCAACATAAGGCCAGTTGGCATTTTAAAAGAGATGGCTGTTTTTAGTATGGATTTTAAGTGATTATGGGTATTGACCTACAGTTTCAATAAATGATAATATAACCCTTGACTTTCAGGCCACAAGCAAGAAGAACTATATAACCTCCCTATTTGAATTTTCACTAAATATCTGTTGCTCACCACGCATTCAAAATGAGTAAATATATATAGTATGTATTTTTCAGGAAGAAAAGGGGTCATTCTAAGCATTTGCTGTTATTGTTACTATACATTTTATATAATAATATTGCATATTACTCCAATTAAATACAGAACAGCATAAATGGTAAATGGCCTGCATTTGTATAGCACTTTACTCAGTCCCTAAGGACCCCAAAGCGCTTTACACTACATTCAGTCATTCACCCTTTCACACACATAGACTTGCCTGAGATCATATGAAGGTGTACAAATTCTATTAATTTGCAACACATTTTTCACCTTTAAATTCCATGGCATGAAATCATATATAAAGTGAGCTTTTGACCTGATTATTGTAATATCTAAAAATAAATGAATAAATACAAACTGGAGAGTTTACAGTTTTTTAGCAATATTTGACTGTATTTTATGAGACAAAGTGACGGGAGATTGTGGCTCAAGAGTTGGCAGTTCGTCTTGTAATCAGAAGGTTGCCGGTTTGAGCCACGGCTCGGACAGTCTCGGTCGTTGTGTCCTTGGGCAAGACACTTCACCTACTGGTGATGGCCAGAGGGGCCGTTTGCTTTATAATTAAGGACAACTGCCAACAGTGTTGGTCAAGTTACTTGAAAAAGTAATCAGTAACTAATTACTAATTACATCCCGAAAAAGTAATCCCATTACTTTACTTAAGTATTTTCAAAAGTAATTAGTTAGTTAGTTACTTTTTAAAAAAATTATTTACAACCTGAATAGGTGATAAAGCAATAGATCTTTCAGCCCAATTCTACTTTTGTTACTTTTTACGGAATCAAAATTAAAGTAAGGTCAGTACTTCCACACTTTAAACGCTGCACGCTCATACTCTCTCCACACTCGATATATTATCCATTGTTGATCTGCACACAGCTGCTTCCACGAATGTCGCACTCGTTACGTCATTGTCATGAGACACTCTCGCAGTAACGCAGCGTGCTTACGGGAAAGTAACAGTAATCAAATTACCTTTTTTGCAATAGTAATCCCTTACTTTAGTCGTTACTTGAAAAAAGTAATCGGATTACAGTAACACGTTACTTGTAACGCGTTACTGCTAAAGATGGACCGATCCGATATTACATATCGGTATCGGTCCGATACTGACCTAAATTACTGGATCGGATATCGGAGAGAAACAAAAAATGTAATCCGATCCATTAAATATCACGAAAGCACCACACAAAACTTGCGACACGCCGTATCTCGCCTCATAACCATAGCCGTCAGAGCAGTATGCATCACGTGATAGAGCGGCTGTGGCATGCGAGACCTGTCCGTGGTCTGGTACCAACCCGACATTTCATCTCCGACAAAGTTATCCCAGAGAGAAGTAAAGCAGGTGTGTAAGTTCATCTCTGAATGCTTGTAAAGCATTCCCACGTTAAGCTTAACAACCGATTTATGGAGCGACTGCCTCTTCTCTCTCCCTCCCTCTCCTGCTGCTACTTCAATCATGAAACTGATCAATGATCAGCTGATCGGCTTTTCTGTCGCAACTCTCTTTGCACCAGAAAGACGAAACCAGCGGATAAACAACAGCAGCACGTTTAAGCTTGATCAGCTGTTGTTAGAATGTATTTAATATTACTTTCTACTCGAGGATCTTTTTCTACGCAGCTGACGGCTGGTAACTGTGCAGGGGCGGATCTAGCAAAGTTTAGCCAGGGGGGCCGATAGGGCATTAACAGGAAAAGGGGGCACAAAGACATACTTTTCTTTCTTATTCTCATTTAAAATGTCTAGCTTTCAATAATTAATTATCTGACACCCAAAGTTTTAATTTGATGTAAAATGAATAGAAGTCCATTACTGTATATAGTGACTATTAAGTCTAATATACCCTAGTAAGTACTTTTTCCTTTGGGAAGGTACCATCTGTGCAGTCTGCAATTCTGTTAAAGAAAGATGTTGAATCTATTTAATATTTCTTGAAAAATAATTGATTTCTGTGCAATTTTTTTTCACCCTGCATCAAATTAAGATTGATTACGTCGATTAAGCATCATGAGGTGGAGGGTGGTTCCCTATTTTTTTTTGTTGTTGTTCTTGTTGCTGGGAGTTTGCAACCCTATTAGTTAGGTTGCTTAATATTTACGCTAAGTACTCTTTAAAATACCAGAATAGGGAGGATGGTGTAGGTTTAAGTTTATTAGATTGATCAGTATTGCTGAACTATGAAATATTTTTTTTGCATACAGGTATAACAGAATAGCTTTAGTGTTGTTGTTTTTTAAACTTGAGTATGAACTTATACAAAATGCAGCAAGATATTAAAAAAACAGTTTTATTGATTAAAAAACACTATATCGGATTCATATCGGTATCGGCAGATATCCAAATTTATGATATCGGTATCGGTATTGGACATAAAAAAGTGCTATCGTGCCATCTCTAGTTACTGCCGATCTCTGTCTGCCACTGGGTACATTATCATGGCTATTCCTGAGCTCTCAATTGCTAGGTTGTTTCTGTTTAGAGCACAACTCCATTTGGCCTCCATTTACTCTACGTAGCTTGACATAAAAAAAAACAGCTGGATGACTAGAAGCTGATAGCAAAATATTTCTGAAAAAGGTCATCATTCACCAAGAAATCACTGTGCACTTGTGAAAAACAAGCTGAAACTGGTAACGTGGGTGCACTCCTGTGTGCATGCTGAAAAAGAAACTATTAATTATGATTTACAAATTCAATTAAAATCTTAAGTAACCTCTGAGAGTTTTAATTTGCCTCTCTCACACTACTGATGAGGCAATGGAGATTGGATGTGTTTGTAAAGAAAGGAGACTTTTCTAAGCCCTTTTGCTTTTTGCATGGCAAATGAGTTCCTGTGTCTTGTATATGGGGTGGTGGCCCTACAGGACCACTGACCAATTCAATCTGGAGAATGGATTTTTTCAGTGAACTGGAAAACCCGGTCTTACTCAAATTGCACATTAAAACAGGGTTATAAATAAACAAATAAATAATTAGTGACAGCATTAAAAGTCGTAACACAGCAAGAACTTTACAAAAAGAATTCTAATTAAAAGAAAATATTACACACAACAGAACAAATGCTAAATCTAATGGCACTGTGGATGAAGAATATATATATTGCAACTTGATTGCAGAGGGCAAAATCATCTCAATCTATGAACATAATTAACTTAATACAAATCACTGCAAACACATTTTCATTACAACCTGGAGAGCTAATTTTGTAAAAAGTCAAGAAGTCAAAATGTTAATGCGTCTTTTCATGTTTAATATTAAGAATAGCCACTTCTTTTCTCTTCAGAACAAGCTTTTCTTATTATAAAGATGTCTTTAGGCTTGATCATGCTGCCATTCCCTAAGCTCCACAAATCAGTACCATCATCTTTATGCAATAACGAAATATTTTTATCTGGAGTGTTTTCATTTTTGTTTTGCATATCATCATATTGCCTATTGAACATGGAAACTGTAGGAGCTTTTGGACTGATGCATTAGACAGCACTCTCCATCACCTCTAAACACCAAATGAGTGACAATCTTGTGACAGAATGGTGGCTTTTATTCCATGAACGTTACAGAGACCTGCAGAATCAATGTCAAGGTGTACTGAAGCTGATCTAGCAGTACGTGGTGACCAAACACTAAGTGTTCCAACCATTGCATATGCATTAAACAAGGCTTTAAAGAGACATAAACTACTTACTATTCAAATGAGAATCAGGAATCTATACAAACAAACTTGACAGGAGAACGTGCACTCCCGTACTGAAACTGCAACCAACTCATACAAATGTCTTGTAACTACGGGGTCACTGGCAACACAGTGGGGTGGTGAATTTTGTCTATGAATTACATTCGCATTTAATTTCACTTTGTCTTGCAAATTACTTCCAAATCCACATCAACACTAAAACTAACAGTCATATTTGTGCTGGTGAGGCATAACTTCTAGAATCTTTCAACTGTAAAATAATATCAGCCAAGTCAAGCCTCAACTCAAATCCACTCAATATTTCATCAGCGCTGACTCACCCCTGGAGCAGAGAGGAGAGGGTCACACTGTGTGCCGCTGACACTTGTGGTCAGTTTTGAAGTGTACTACAGCAGTTAAAATGCAGGGTGTGGCAGATGGGAAGATTCACAAAAGTCTAGTTTGTAAATATAGCCTGTTCAGTCCTTTACACCTCATCACCTCACCCTACCAGATTAGATTAGATTAGATAGATTAGATAGAACTTTATTAATCCCTCGGGTGGGTTCCTCTGGGAAATTCGATTTCCAAAAAAGCACAGCACCGACAGAAGTTACAGAGTTACAGAATATTACACACACATATATATAAATACAGAGACAATATAAATAAAATATACGAAGGGGATAAATAGAATAAATAGGAATAAAAAATAAAAATACAAGTGAATTGCACATTTCAAGTATTGAGTCTATTGCACTGTTGACTATTTACAAAAGTATTGCACAAAAGGTATTGCACAGTGAGGTGAAGAGGCACTACAGCTTAGTTGTTCCCCCCTCCTTTGTCCTCCTGTTTCCCCTCCCTCTCCCCTCCAGAGAGGAGTTAAACAGTCTGATGGCGTGTGGGACAAAGGAGTTTTTAAGTCTGTTAGTTCTTGTCTTGGGGAGAAGCAACCTGTCACTGAACAGACTCTTCTGGTTGTTAATGGCTGTGTGCAGAGGATGCCTGGCATTGTCCATAATGTCCATCAGTTTCTTTAGTGTCCTTTTCTCTGCCACTGTCACCAGAGTGTCCAGTTTCATGCCGACCACAGAGCTAGCCCTCCTGATCAGTTTCTCCAGCCTGGAGAGTCTGAGTTATTAAATTAAATTGTAATTAAATTAAAGATTCCCTGAAAGAACATTAAAGAACTGTGGAAAAAAGTTGTGTGATACATCCAAAATATACCAAACAAAAGGTGCAATTTAGCACTGTTTCAACATGTGCACAGCACTTCAGGAAACATCACATCACCGCAGAAAACACAAGCACACAAAGCATGTTGAAGGCACAGCAGTTCTTGCAGCAGCCACTCTGCCTTCTTTTGGTCACCTCCTCACATGTACTGTGCAAATTTGCATTCTGGAAAAAAAAAGCCAGTGACAGCTCTTTTACAGTCATTACACTGAATACCCTGATCATGATGCAGACCAAGTTTTTGGCAAATTTTGGATCAATGAGTCTGGTAATTGTAAACGAAGAGACAATCATGCATAATGCTGCATGATGGATGTACTGGTACTGCCATAAGACAACACGATTGGAAGAACCATTGATCACCAGGCTGATTTCTAGGTATCTGCATTGATGAGGTGCTTTGCATTGATCACTATGGTTAAATATGTGCATGTAGAGGGTGGAACGGAGGGTCTTATGGATCTTGGTTTCTAAAGAAAACATTTTCTGCAGGTGTGCGCACACATGGTTTTTTAAATGTAAATTTTATTTTCTGACCCACTGCATTTTTGTAGCACATTCAGTTTTAGCACGCGTTTTACACTGGGTTGTTTCTTGCAATTCCTCACCCTTCTGTAGATTTCTCTTTGCTTTCTAACTCTTAAGATAGAGAACCCTCTTAACTACTCAGCCTCACTTCATTCTGTCAGGGAGATTGGAGCTGAAAAAGACAGATTGAACACTCTGGGAGCGTGTTTGTATTTTGCAGGGTTTGTAAAAACAAGTGTGCTTATGTGTCTGTCCTGCCTAAGGAGGCCCTGTGTAACTGATGCATAGTTTAATCAGCTGTAAAGGGATATTTGCTGTTGCCAATGACCCACCAATTTAAAACCTGATTTCCTAATTGCATCAAAATTCTGTGTTAATGGTCACCTTAATTTACCCAGTAAGTGAAACTCTTGAGATTAAGTAGCTCTTTTGTAAAGGTGACCCAGGCAAAGAAAGGCAGTTGTATTTACAATTTTAATGTGTCCCATATTGTGCTAACTAGTGTTGAGGTTAAGTTGTTGTGGACTCACATACAGTACTTAGTTTAACAAGGTTTAATGTCACAGTGATCTGAGAATCAGCAAAAGGTGTAATGTCATGCAGGAGTTCACAGGAGTGAGTGGGTCCACAGCTCAGGAGCCAGTGTCTGTTAGAGACGTTGACTTGGAGCCGGAGAGTTAATGAAGGTTTGAATTGATCTTAGACTCCTTCCTCGATTCCAAGCAGAGGCGGTGGTGGGAGGTTGTCCAATAGTAAATGTGGAGGGTGGACAAACAGGTGAGTTTTGGAAGTTGAGAAAGACTTTCCCTTGGAAAGTAGGCCAACTGTGGATCAGGAGGGTCATCTGCCAAATGAAAAGTCAGTAGCTAATCCAGCCTGCATGCGGATGGATCCTTGGGCAAAAAAGTGAACCAAATGCATCCATCAGTGTGAGCATGTGAATGTTAGACTGAGGTAGAGAAAACAACTCACACACTGTGGCAGAGGTGTGGTCCCGGGCGCGTCTGCAGGGGAGGAGTGGTGCAGTGGGCTCAACGGGGCGGTGCTGGAGATGCCGGTGAGAACAGCTGATGGCGATTTGGACTGATAATGGTTTCCTTCCCTTTTTATAGTGAGACGGAGAGGAGCGGAGAGGGAGGGAAATCAGCTGGGACCGACAGCTGTCAGACTGTGTTCAGTCATAACCGGAGAAAATTGTAAATAAATGTGGAACCTGGTGATAAAGACCTGTGTGGGTGTGTACCTGTGTATAGTGCATTTCACACACACATTGTATCATTGTGTGTGATTGGGTGATTGAGACTCATCTTAACGATAATTCCTTTACTTGAAGAACACAAGAAAAACAAGAAGTCTTCAGGTAACTGCAAGGAAGAGAAAAGTAAAGTTGGCACAAAGAATACACAAGCAGTTTTCACAAGCATGAGGGAACCTGATTACAACACAGCTCATGACAACAATCTGGTTGAGAATATCCCTTAAATACTGGCAGGTAATGAGCACATTTAGGAACTGTTGTATTGTTGAACAGTAGGAACAGAGCCTGCACACCTCCACCTGTCAAAGCGATTGAGAGAGAAAGCAAATGCTTCATCATATTTTCTAGTCTTTGGCTTGGAAGGAAATTGGTTTGGGAGCATATTTGGCTATGCTTCATCCTCTGCTTTGCGTTTGTATGGGAGCCCTGTCAATGGTTCTGCGTCCCCCCACTTTGGGAACCACTGCCCTAAGCGCTGTAATTTTCCTTATAACTCAAAAACTTTCACACTTTTATTAAAAATCAAAAGAAAGCAATTCTTTTCATGTTACCATCTGTATTTATTTATTTGACAAACATAATGTCAAAGATACATTTCATTCATAGGCTTTAGCAATTTCTATCTTGCTGTAACCAGCAATAGTAAGATTTTCAGCCTTGTTGGGGTTGAAGTCCTTCAGGGTCATTTCATGTTAAAAATCGATCCACACAAAGAAGCCAGGATCTGAACAGGGAATAGGTAATATTCCTACTTTGATTAAGGTGAGCTGGTGAATAAATAAGCAAGTTTGACATATAAATGGATAGTACACACATGATAGAAAAAGTAAAAGAAGTAAAAGACCTGACATAGCAGCACACATATCATGGAATGAAAAGATGAAAACAATGCATAGGCAGAAGACGAGTGGAGTGTTATCAGGGTGCCCCAGACTCAGAAATAATGTAGCAGTGCACTAACAAGCAGAATGGTGGAAACCCCATTTGCATTGAATGAGAGGCTGCAGCCAAATCCTACTGGCTGGACATGTATCCAGAAGGCAAGCAACGAATCCCCACTTCTCTCTCTCTCTCTGTTTCTCTAAAGCTATGCACACTCATAATAATATAATTCACCTTTCTGTCCTTGCTTTTTTTCTGTCTTAGATGTCTCTGTTTCTTTATCTTATCTGTTCACTTTGATTTTCTCTCATTTTTGCCTTTTTCTCTTTCACTGTTAGACTTTTCATCGCCACTTTACGGTAACATACTGGCGTCACTGTTGCCAGCGTCATACCGTGACGCCGTGTTACGGTAGCTTACCGTTCTGCAGGATGATACCGTTTTATGCTGGTGTGGTATAATACTCTTGGACAAATTATGGTAACGCACTGTAGCCTTTTTTACGGTATCTCACTGGCGACAGTGACGCCAGTGAGACACCGTTATGTCGTTATGTCGTAAATTACGTCAACAAAGTAACATCATACTGTGATTAAGAAATTGATATACCACCGTTTATTCACGGTATGTCACTGTAAGCCCGCTGCAAGGTAATAAACTGCAATATATTAACCAGTAACTTACCATTATCACGCATCATCAGTACCAAAAATATTCATCTCTGCTGTCATTTACTGTTTAACAGGTCGTAATTTACCGTAATTTCAGTTAACAGTAACATACTGTAAGAGACTGGAGGGTTCCAAAAAAATTGGATGGATGGATAGATAGACACACACACACAAAATATAATTCATGTGCTTTACACCACTTTATTTCAATTCTGATTTTTCCCTGCTGAAATACACATTTCCAAAATCAAAAACTGAAAAGAACTGAAAACATATTTTCATTGAGGAAGCACTTGTTTTTACTAAACCATGTAATACATTATTTTCTCAGATGGTTGTACAAATAATAACGATATTATGTCATATCCATATCATGGCAGACAACATATGCTCAAGTGTTGGGTTTTCTTAGTTATATTTTGTAGGGTCTTAAACCTACAGTGTGAAGTGGCTTGGCATTCATTTTGTTGGCACCATACAAATAAACTGAATTGTAATGAATATAATATCAAGCCCCACACTTCTGCCTTTATATACACTTTGTCCAAAATACTGGTTCACACCACCAAATCATTGCACAAAACAGGGTCCACAAGGACATGGATGAGCGTGTGTGGTGTGAAGGAACTTGAGTGACCTGCACTGAACCCTGATCTTGCTTTGTGGACTGAGTTCATTGATTTGTAGGGTGAGCCAATACATGTGAAAATTAAAGTGTAAGTAGCTGAAATAATTTTTAACAAACGGGTAAAAGAAGGAAAAAAAATCAAAACTGTTGCACTCAAAAAACCTATTGGACAGAGACAGCGTCTTGCAAGATGGCAAGAGAGCTTGTCTTCATTGTTGTTCGTCTTGTGTAAATGTCCAGAAAGCATGGGCCATGGATCATCTGTGGAGACATGGGTAACAACACATTGGTCACTTAAATTATACAAGAAATTCACTAAAATGGCAAAAACAGTTACATAATTTGAAGTTCTCCACTCAAATTCAGTAAGCCGCTGGAGGAAAGTTGTGACACGAGGGTTAATGTGAACAACCTTTCGCTTCACAGTGGTCCCAGTCTTTCTGCTTGTCCCAACCTTGGAGGTACATTTTGTTCCCTCTTCAGGGTTTATCCTTACAAAAAACCTCGCACACGCTGACTTCTGGTATTCCAGGTTCAATACATAGAATTACCAAAGAAGACTGACATTGCATCAGCAAAGGTGTTCTCTTTGTCCAGCTCAACAATTACACGCCCCTCTGCACTCACCATCCAGCAGGTGGCCGTCATTGAACTTTGTCCTTAAATGTATAGGGGCAACATGTTGTCATTATGCAACATAAAATAATTTCAATACTTCACTTCTGCACACTGTCTAGATAGTAATAAAGCAAATAGCTATGTACAGTTAATTATTAATGGTCTTATGTACATAAGTCCGTTTTAACATATTATAATTGTACATAATTGGGAATTATTCTGCCCATTAACCCTTTAGAGCCGGTCGGAGCGGGCACGCTCTGTTTTGCGTAACTATTTTTAAATCCCGGTAGCTCTGCAACCGCGTAAGCTAGCGGAATAATTTTTTTTGCATATGAAACCGGAGGAGTTGTACTTACATCTTATGCCTGTCCTAGGTCACAGTTTCCTTCCACATAAAGCTTTGCAAACTGCATAAAAAGCACTTGCAGCAACAAAAACATAATATTCCAGAAACACGCATTGCCGATCCGATCAGCTGTTCAGAACACTTCCTACATAGACGTCAGCACGAACTTTTGCATGTCCGCCATTACCTGCCCGAAACCGGAAGTGACGTCATTTTCGCGGAAAATGTAGTTTTTTTTACCATCAGGGCCTCATGGGCCTATACTGGTGTTTTTAAAAGTTATATTTGACTTTATGACTTTCTGTGTCTTTTCTGGGATGCTTAGGACTCATATTGCACTGCTGGAAATAGTTTATTTTGGTGCATATGCTGCTTTTTTGCAAATTTGCAGTATAATATTTATTTTCGTTTTTCCTGCAGTATATAAAAATTGGTGTATTTCAAAAATAAAACTATGAAGACACTCAAAATAAATTTCCTGTGGTAGGAAACTATTTTATGCAACTTTTTTGTATTTACAGTTTTGAGGGATACGCCTCTTAAATTTCTCTAACTAGAAATATATGTTAAAAAAGCAAAAACGATTTTCTCTTTTTTTGTAGTTTATTGCACTTTTTTGCAATTTATGTAATTACTATGTACTTAATGAATACATGTCATTAAAATCTGGGCTATAATTGTTGTATTGATGTATAGCAACTTGAAATGCTCCCAAAAATGGCACCACACCATGTAAAAATATAATATAAGCTCTGGCGGACTTGGTTCTATGGTAGGTCTTAAAGGGTTATTAAACACACCTAACAAAGAGTCAGCCCAGTTAAATCACCGGAGATGAATCAACTGTATGGTTATTTTGGAGTTTATAGTTTGTGCTGCTGTTAAACTTTACAGTATTGACTTCAGTATTTTTGCTGTTGGTGTAGCTAGACTACTATGTTGATCAGTAATATGTAATGTGAAATTTGATATTGTTACTTTGCTGGAGTCACTGAGACACATGTCCAACAACCTTGGTTTATAAAGGAAATTACAGAAATTTGAGCTAACAAAACAGAGACTGGATACCTGTGTCCACGAAAAGCTCCTGTGCCAAACAGAAATTTTAATATGGTCTAATTAGCTCGATTTCATAAATGACTTCTTACCAAGCACAATCAGCCTTGGGGTGCTTGGCAGGCTTTTAACATGCAAACTGAACAATATAAATTTACTTGCAATGAAGCCACAAAATTTAGAAATACACAGTTGCAAAGACTTCAGTGACCAATTAGCTTTCCTGAATGACATATGCAAAAAATAAGAGTATTGTGAATAGGGCCCAATTCCCAGTTTTTACATGATCAAAATTATTCACAAAAGAAAATGTGTGCTGACAAGAGAACAGTGCAGAAAAATGGAAAGATATTTGAGCTCAACGCTTTAATGTGTTTAGCATGACTTAGTCAGCACTCCGCACAGTACAGGTAGTACAAGCACACCTGAAAACACTGACCAGCTAACAGCTTTAAGCATTTGGGCGCAACCTCGGTGGTTCACCGATTCACCTGTTGCAAACGTCCAAGTTTCTTTTAAGTCTCATAAATCCATCGGCAACTATTACCTAACTAGTCTTTTGAGTCTCCACATTCATAGATATTGACATTTTGTCTTAGCATTTGAATGAAAATATCCTGGTAGGGTAGCTTAAAAGTCAAAACAAACAGTAATAAGAACGCATTTCGGACTTCTCTCGAATAAGTGAAAAAAACACTTACCTTCAGACTGATTAGCTGGTTCCGATCCAACTTTAATGTGTCCCATGTCAGTCCATTTTAGGGAAGAAGTGTTAAGTGGTTTCATTTAAATTTGAGATACTCCCGCATGGACGAGCAATTTGGAGTCTAGCAGAGTTATCACGAATAGCATATGATCTTCAGATATAATCCAATCAACCTTGCATTTAACCCGATTGAACATCCAGTTACCTCTGACTACTTTTGCACATGTTAACGATCTCATCATCACTCTGTGCTGCAGCGAACTGGATCTGTGGCACAGAATAGTTGATGGCCATGTTGTTCTCCTGCTTTGCAGCTTTGTTTGAGTCTGAATTGCGGCTTAAACGTGCAAAACTAAGAGAAGCAGATCAATATTTTCTTCTTGTTGTTATTTAATGGTGGTTGGCAACCAGCGAAAGGAGCATTAACCACCTCGAGCAATATTTTCTATCCCCATTGTTGTTTAGAAAGTGAATACCCGACGTGTGCGCCATACGTCACGTTGTACGTCAGGTGAAGGTGTGGTGTCGGCTATCGCACCTGTCGCATTAAAAAGCTTTAAAAACGTAACAATCTCTTTAAAAACACAACCCAACGCGCTAAACTGTGATAATGTGTTACATTATCACATATATCAGGACATCTCTTCTGAACCAAGACGAAGTGGTGCTACAAAGGAATTATTTCTTTAGGAGAGTGCATTTCATAGCAGTCTGGCCTGCAACAAAATGCATCGCTAAAAATACAGTTTCTGCTTGTCCCAGGATTTATTAATTTTGAGAGTGAAGTTGTAGAACTGATGCTGGTTAGTGGTGTAGGTTTCATGGATGTGACACCTTAACTTGTGTAAAATGACGACCAGAGCATATTATTAGGTTAGTTCACTGTAGTTAGGCAGAGGTGTCTTAAAAAGTACCACCTTATACAAAACAAATGAAGGTCCAGAAAGAATAAGAAGAGAAAAAAAGGAACACCCTGCTAAATTAAGTCATTTTTAAACATTACTCTAAATGTAGCCATTAGTACTTGTTGCTGGCCATACAAAAAATAAGTATACTTCAATTATATTTCCCAAGTATACCTTACCTAGTACGTATACTAATAATGCTTCTTGGGACTATATTGGCCCCCGTTTTAGTACATAACAGTATTCTTGAAATTAACTTTTAGATGTACTTTTTGTTCACCATAATTGTACTAGCACAATGTCATAATGTCTACAAGAGTATAATTAAAATATACTCGACTCTATCACAATACTATTAATTAATAGTATTACTAATGTTTCACATTGTTTGACTAAACAAATACATTTATTAATATATGAGGTTCCATTCAGCTCAAGGAATTAAATTTTAGTGTGGCTGCAACTTACTCCTTAAGTTAAAAATGATGCTGTATATTGTAGTTTATATGTTATACTACTTTCACAGTGAATCACATTTTATAGTAATACACTCTGAATGAGGATTTAAGTAATTACTCTTAGATCTACAGTAGAAAACAACAGAAATCCGGATGGTGTAATAGTATAATCTCAGTAACATCACCAATTGTTACATTTGCTGTATTTTACAGCTGTTTCCATGAGTACGGTGAGTTACCGTAAAAATAATGTAATCTCATGGAATTTTCCCACAAATACATGCAAATTACAGTACTAAACTGCTAACATCCTTTAGAGTTTTTTACTGTTGATTTTGCAGTACTAAGCTATGGAAATTACTGCAAAGGCTAACAGTGTTGTTATCCAAGGAAAGAAGACTGCTTGACACAGAATTAAAGTTTTATACTGAACATTTACACATGGAGTTCTGTTGTGTTATGTATGTTGCAAGTTACCTTTCCTTTCAATAAACTTTCAGTTTTGCATTTAATTTCTGCAGGTGAGGACTGTACAAAAAAGGAAAGCTTGGGAGTTAGTGGAAGAAAGGTTTCGATTAAAGGAACTGACCTTGAATTGAATTGCTGACCATAATACAACAACATTATTTCAATAATTTGAACAATGACAACATAGAGTGCTTGGCTGCATGGAATAAAAAAATTGAGATACCACACTCGATGGAACCTGTCTGTGTGCTTAAATAAAAAACAAACAAATAGTGTTAAAATTGAAAATGGATATCAGTCTTATCTTGATGACTGTGTGACTTTGAAATATGCTGGCAGAAACCTGCGTATTGGAAAATGCTAAAGAGGGACACACTGCGTCAGAAAGAGATGCCAGGGGGGTATCCCTTGCTTTAAAATGTGATACGCCAGGGCGTTCCTGATCAAGGATCAGGATATGATTTTTATAAGTGAACTAGACTTTCTTCCAAGTATATTAAATACATTGATGTACAGGATGCAATGCGCTACAAATGTCATCACAAATCATTTCAAATTGCATTTGCAGTGCAGTTTCAGATCACACAAGTTCTCTACTGGCCTCCATGTAGTTGTGATCTGATCACAACCTATCACTGAAGACTGGTACAAATTTTATCTCACACACTTTGTGCATTGTGAGATTTTCCATTTTTAGATGTTTCATATTCAGCAGAGGCTAATATTTGCAACTATTTCAAATAAATATTATTCCACTGTAAAAAGTTAAACATCCAACATAAGTAACAGTGAGTAAAAGTACAGCTTTTTACATGCAAAAAATTAAAAACTATCACTTAGATCAACAAAAACGATGGCAAAATATGGTATAAAATTAGACATTTAACAGCATATATCTTAAAATTTGAGTTGTGGAATGCATTTCTTTAAATAAAAAAACACAACAGCATGAAGGAATAAGATGGAAAGTTTTACATTTTTCTTTCCACTGAGACAATCCCCACCCCCCACCCAAATATTTTAATGCTGAAATAAGTATCCAATTGAATATAAGTTACTGTAAAGGCGATAACTTGAAACTGTTTTCATACTAACACAAAGAAGGTTCACCACACAAAGCAAGAAATTACAGCTGACTATGAATTAGAAAGAGAGATAGGGACCTAATTCCAAGGCCTCTGTATTTAAAAATATAAACTATAACTCAACTGATGCAACATAAAGGATCCACCAAGGTTCATTTAGCTCAGAGCTGAGAGCAGAATACAGCTCCACTGAGTAAAAAAGAGCTGGGAGCTTATCAACGTTTTTTTCATTAGTGCCTGAGCTCTCTGAGGGTTGTCTTTTATGTTATGGATCAACAGGCTTTCAAAGCAACAGATTTGAAGAGCGAGTGTGACAGAGGAACTGGAAGAGGAAAAGAGGGAAATACATACATTTAAGGAAGAAAGAAACAGTGCACATATTAATATATTCTGAACTTCTACACTGACACAGCAGGACATAATCCTATCATACAGAAAATCTGAGAAAACTGTGCCAAGTAAACATCTACAAATATCTGTGCTGTTTATTGTTGGATTGCACACATACGTGCTACAGTGTGATCACGTAGAAGAAACTGCAGAGACATGGATGAAAAACTATGAGCAGTTTAAATGCATTTTACAGAGATACAAACATTCACTGACACAGAAGGCAGAATTCATGGTTGGTGGTTAATTACAGACTCATTAAGTCTCTGTAAGTCTGTAAGAAGCCTTTTACTCAAACAGACACATTAGGCAATCAGAGAGTGACAGAGTGGAGACAGGAAATGAACCTTCTTCTTTATCATTTTTATGTATGTATGTATGTATGAATGGATGGATGGATAGTTGGATAGAAGGATGGAAGGAAAACTTAAAAGCAAAGGACACTCATGAGACAAAAAAAAAAAAAAAAAAGAGTCGGGAGGTGTAAATGGTCCAAATATGAAAAAAGGGAGGTTATGGTGTGGAGAGGGAATACAGTAATGGGTAGTAAAAGAGAAATAGCAGTATAAATTTCAGAGAAGAGCAGAGACAGACAGCCAGAGTGACAGCCAAGAACAGGGATTCAAAAAAGCAGCAGTAAGAGAGTAGCAGATCATTTCAGGCCAGCTTGTAATGTAATACCTCTGCGAGAGAGGCCCCCTGCAGAGCCAGTAATCCTCTGCCTCTACAAAACAGGGAAAACAGAAAAGTTGGAGAAATGAAACTAAATGCTGACTCGGGTGCCTTTTGAAAAAAAGAGGGTCCAAAATATTATTGGATTATTTTGCTGATTTCTCTCGGATGCAGGCTGATACTGAGGGTTTTTTTTTTTTTTTCAGTTAACGTCGCCACACTCTGACCTGCTTAGTGGCACTGTGTTTTCAGACTATTTCTATTTTCATTCAGAAACCACTTCTCAGAGATGCAAGAGCACTGAATGCATCTTAAATACATATCAGCGTAAATGCATTTGAGTAAATCTGTAATTCATGCAAGTCAAGGTTAAGTTAAGTTAGTTAAACTACATCTTTGCAGTATTTAAAAAAAGGGAAAAATTAACATTTTACATAATGTTTAAAGAGCAGAGATGATGCAGTATTCCCTCTGACACCACATGTTCCCCTAATAGAGTGGATGACCTGATTAGACTTCGGAGCTCTCTATTGCATAACTTTACATATGAATAGGGGGAAAGGGGGAAAACAATTTTGTTGAAACTGTTACTGCTAATTGCTTAGACTGTGTGAGGACAAATTGACATTACAGTTTCTTCTAATTTATCAGTTGCCTTATTTGCATAACTGGCTGCATTAGGTGCAGTATATCATTATTATGGACTGACATTAGACAGTTCAAGTGCCTCTTGTCTGTTTTTATGTCTTCAGCAGACATGAAATACCATCTATAACGTGTCTGCTTCTGCTCACCTAGTGATTTACAGTTGAAGATAAGTTGACTGACTTATGTCCTGTGGTCTGGCAATCAGTGGGAGCTAATATCCGCCCAGTATTATGTTTATTGCATGTCAAACTGGGATGAAGGCACCATCAATATTACCCTGACTACACAGAAGGTGAACTTTTTAGTCAACTTGAAGTTCAAAGGTACTGTTGTTATTATTATTATTATTGCTGGTATTTATTTGTAGCACTTTCTTTTACACCTTGGTAATAAAGTTGTAATAGTGAAGCTAATCCAGTTAGTACAGTAATATTTTGGTGATAGCAAAAAATTTGTAATATCTGTACATTTTTTTTATATTAATTAACCACCATTAATCAATCAACCACTTTAAAATGGATATTACCTCAAAATAAAAAGAAAATATTGTGTAATGTTTTAATATATTGGCAAACTATTTCCACACCATAGGTATTTTACAGATTTACCTGCATTCTTTGTTCATAAGTAACAATGTTAATCACATTTTTAATATTGGGGCTTATTATCCACAAATTTGTTTGGGGGAGTTCATATGTAATAACCAGGAATCAGGGCTGTTGTTTAATATGTTCGTTAGTTTATGAATGTATACAGATACAACTATATTATTAGCAGATTATTGTAATGCTACCAAAGTATTCCTAATTATTTTTCCTCATAGTTATGCCTTTGTTTCCACATCATTGCCTCTAGTTTCAGGCAAATTCTTACCCAATTACATGATCTTCTGTGCAATATTATTCAGGTGTAATTATTGTCAAATATTGGTGGTATGAGCTATGTATTTGCCTAACTTTGTAAGTAAGTGACATTGACTTGCTTGATTTCCATAGCATTGCCTTCTAGTATTACCCCACTATAACTACAATATTAACAAGCTGTCATGGAATGTGCTACCAGCATTATCGTTATTTTTAGTAGTAGTTGTATTGTGGGTACTATAAACAGTCCTAACTGATGATAGAGCTCTTTCTTGTTTATAAACCATGTTAAATACGGTCCAAATATGATGCTGTTGTTAAAAGAAACCCTCTTCATAATGATTTATCCTCTTTCACTACAGAATCCATGTCAGTCATTTATTCTGTAAAAAATATGCAAATTATAAAAGATTATAAATGATTAGAATAGTCACACCCCTTTGGCACAACACATAAAAGTTCATTGCTATGTGCCAAAGGACTGCCAAGAACAGAAGACATCTGCTGGCAAAATACAAAACATATAAATCAATAAAACATCGATGGACACGGCCTGAAAGAATAGGCTGCCTTATAGACAGAAGTTTGAAGCATCTAAACACTTCCACAGAGTTATGTGCAGTTTACTGAGTGTTATGGTGTGCAGTTGTGTGTTCAACAAAATAAATAAAAACTCTGTTCTATTTAGTTTTTCTTTTGATTTTATAGGTAAATAGCAGCTATTATAATGTGCATAAGTCCTTATTGGTTGACACAGACAGCTGCTTAAGGTATGGGAGAATGATTTTAATGCAACTATCTTAGGTCTTTTGGTTCTAGCCTATAAATGAGTTTCCAGAAAGCAACAAAACAAATTTCTCAAAAGTGTTTCTTCAAACATGGATAACTGTTATCTGTCGCTTTTATCATCTAATTCATAATGGCAAGAGTAACGAGACAAAAGTAATAATAATCTTAAAGCCCAATGATTTTGAAAGTTTTAAATGTGAGTGCATGGGCATGCCCTGGTAAACCTTCTTAATCACAGAGCTGGCAACAATGGCAATAAAGCCAGACTGACAGTCTGGCTAATGACAAAAGTTACTAAGCAGATTGAGTCTGCTGGACTAATAGTAGTGTAATGAGGGGCCACTAGAAGGACCAGATGTCTGGTAAGGGCAGAAAAGTCACCAAGTGTAACTGGTAGACAGATGGGCGATGACATGATCTGGAAACATCTTCAATGGCTGAGGGGAAGGAGGAGAGTTAGACTGAAGAAGGGTGAGTGTTACACTGGAACAAGAGACAGGCAAGGTGTCACCACAGAAGATGTAAGCCCTGAAATCTCATGAAGTGCAATTTAGTGTCTAACTAAAATCACTTTTTGAGTCTTTTTATTCAAGCTTTCACAACATTAATTAGAAAATCCCCCCAAATAAAGACTGCAAATGAATTAAGATTAATGGAGTGTCAGAGTGATATTTGACTTGAAGGGCAGTTTTGCACTGCTTCACAGTTTTGTCAGGGTCATCTCAAGAAACCTCTTGATTGTACAGGGTTGGATCTAATTTCGCCTCAAGAACTGCTTTAATTCTTCATGGCACAGATTCAACAAGTGCTGGAGATGTTGCTTAGATTTTGGTGCTGTTATCATATTGACATGACAGCAGCTGCTGCAGATTTGTCAACTGCACATACATGATGAAATCCTCCTGTTCCGCAAGATCCTCTGTTCAACTAAGAGCTGGTAATTTGAATACAGTGAACTTTGTCATCTACAAGAAACAAGTTTGAGATCATTTGAGCTTTTTGACATGAGGGATTATTCTGCTGGAAGCAACCACCAGAAAATAGGCAAAGTGTGATCATAAAATAACGGACAGCAACAATCCTCAGGTAGGCTGTGGTGCTCACCTGGTACTAACAGACCAAGAAATGATCCTACACCAGCAGCATAAACCAGTGATACAAGACAGGATGGATACAAGTTTATTTTTTGTTTACACGAAATTCTGACCCCACCATACAAATGTCACACATTTTCTGTTGTCTGCTGTTCCTCCTTCCTATGAGCTTGAAGCAGTCTGGCCACTGTTATTGTTACAGCGGTGTGTCTTTGTTCTTTGACTGATTCGGCTGCCACCCATTTCTCATAAGGAGCCAGTGTACAGCTGACTCCAACCTGCAGTACAAAACTGGTGAACAGCTGCTATGTCTGTAAGTGTGGGCCAGCTGTAATGAACTTCAGTAATGTATCACGGCTCATGTTGAGGCTTTAACTGATGTGGTGTCATAGTGTCTTTGAGTAAAGCTTTTTAATAAAATATTATGATTTGAAAACTGCTTTAACTATTTTTTTTTCCACCTGGATTATTACCTCCCCAGACCTTTTTTCTGGGACATATCAGGCATAAACGAGACATTTTTGCCCAGTGGACTACTGTCCACTGAATATTTTCCATGTTTTTGGGACAATTCAGCAGTTTCTAAAATACTCTGGCAGGAACAATCACGTCATATTCACTTGAGTCACTTTTCGTCCCCATTCTGAGGCTCAGTCTTAATGTCAGCAGTTCATCCTGACCATGCCTACATGCTTCACTACACTGAATTGGTGCCAGCCAATTGGCTAATTAGATATGTGTTTACAAGCTAATGAAATGCTGGTAAGTGAATTATAAATTAGTAAAAGTCACATCTTTAGGCACTTTACGATCATTCTAGCTTATACCTTATGGCTCACCTCTGAGTTTTGGATCCTTTTCATGTTTTCACCTATTAAAATAGCCTTAACACACACTTAGGAATACCTTTTTGTTCGTAATAAAATATTTCACTACACTGTAGTATACACGTTTATTATCCAGACTTTTGGCATATGTTCAAATTATTCCTACCCTTAAGGGTTTCACTAAACTACTCATCTTAAAAGAACTGTCTGAGCCTTTCAGAAGGAATGTTTGTTTCTTATGAATATAACAGTTGAATTTCGTTGCCAACTATTGATTACTTGAATTGAACTAAAAAATCAACTTAATTGCTTACCAAAGAAGCAATCCATCTGATGAGTCCTGCTTTTTTGTATTACAGCAGAAATCATGTTAACAAAAAAAAACCCCAAAAAAACCACTGGCACATCTAAGGGTGCCTCTCGGTGCCTTGCTTTGACATTTCAATCACACATTAAAATTGTGAATTATCAAAAGAAAAATTAAATTGGAGGACAAACCAACAGCAGTAAAATTAATTGTTTGATGTGATGACAAGACTGCTGTTCAAGTCGAGTCAAAATGTTGTTGATGGCAGTTTACTTAGACGGAGCACCAGGTGGCTTGAATAATGGGTTTAAAACCTACATTCACTGTGTATTCAGTCACAACTTTAAACATTGTCATATCTTCTCTCAGAAGGACCCTTAAGTATGCTGACAACATTGTGGGATGATCTGACGGTGTGTTGACTGTTCAGTATTTCCTTTGTACTTTCTTTGCAAAGCTTCATTTACTTAAGTGCATATTTGGGTAAGAGGTAATGTAGGATATATGCAAAGCAACCCAACAAGCTCCTCTGTGTCTCACCTGCTGGCTGACATTTGAAAGGCTCAGTCACCTTCAAATGCCACTTGGCTTTCTGCTCAAGTTGAACAGAACATTAAAGCAGTGCTGTTAGTGATTCTAATTTAAGTTTTACACTCAGATGTCAGCACCTCCTGGTGAAATGGATTTCATTTGGATAAAATGAGAAAAAATAAGGTCTCACCCACAAGCACCTCACACCTAGTTAGATTTTGGTAGCCTGAACAAAAGTTGAAAGGTTATGCTGTATTTTGTACCTTAATTTATTCAATCATTAACTTGTCATCTTAACATGAGCAGGTTTGCTATGATAAGTACTTGCGTCTCCCTGTTATAATTCATTATTGTATAATTATATTAGACCATCGCACATCTCCTCCACGACCTATTGGTCAAACAGCCAAGTACTTTCAGTAAGAGACTTCTGCTCTTCTCTGATAAGAACACTAGGAAGTCATTCCTGCCAAAAGCTATTACTCATAGAATAATTCTCCACTGTGTTGGATGAGAATTCTTCTGACAGCATGGGGATTTTCCTCATAACAGAACATACTGTTCACCTGGAATTCCCATCTATTATAGTATGCATAACATTAGTTAGAACTCAGATTCAGATCTTATCTTTCTGGTATTTTTTTTTCCAAATGTGCATATATATATATATATATATATATATATATATATATATATATATATATATATATATATATATATATATACACTCAACAAAAATATAAACGCAACACCTTTGTTACTGCTCCCATTCCCCATGGGATGGACGTAGAGACCTAAAATTCATTCCAGATACACAATATAACCATCCCTCCCAAACAGTGGTCACAAATCAGTCCAAATGTGTGGTAGTGGGCACATCTGCTATATTGAGATAATCCATCCCACCTCACAGGTGTGCCACATCAGGATGCTGATCTGACATCATGAGTAGTGCACAGGTGTACCTCAGACTGCCCACAACAAAAGGCCACCCTGGAATGTGCAGTTTTGTCTCACAGCAAAATGCCACAGATGCCACAAGCAATGAGGGAGCGTGCAATTGGCATGCTGACAGCAGGAATGTCAACCAGATCTGTCGCCCATGCATTGAATGTTCATTTCTCAACCATAAGCCGTCTCCACAGGCGTTTCAGAGAATATGGCAGCACATCCAACCGGCCTCACAACCGCAGACCTCGTGTAACCACACCAGCCCAGGACCTCCACATCCAGCAGGTTCACCTCCAAGATTGTCTGAGACCAACCACCCAGACAGCTGCTGGAACAATTGGTTTGCACAACCAAACAATTTCTGCACAAACTGTCTCAGGGACGCTCAACTGCATGCCCGTCGTCCTCATCGGGGTCTTGACCTGACTCCAGCTCGTCGCCGTAACAGACTTGTGTGGGCAAATGCTCACATTCGATGGCGTCTGGCACGTTGGAGAGGTGTGCGCTTCACGGATGAATCATGGTTCACATTGTTCAGGGCAGATGGCAGCTGAGAATGTCCCAGTTCTTGCATGGCCAGCATACTCACCGGACATGTCACCCATTGAGCATGTTCGGGATGTGCTTGACCGGCGTATACGACAGCGTGTACCAGTTCCCACGAATATCCAACAACCTCGCACAGCCATTGAAGTGGAGTGGACCAACATTCCACAGGCCACAATTGACAATCTGATAGACTCCATGCGACGATGTGTTGCACTGCACGAGGCAAATGGTGGTCACACCAGATACTGACCGGTTCTGGGTCCCCAGACCCCCAATAGCGCAAAAAACTGCACATTCCAGGGTGGCCTTTTGTTGTGGGCAGTCTGAGGTACACCTGTGCACTACTCATGATGTCAGATCAGCATCCTGATGTGGCACACCTGTGAGGTGGGATGGATTATCTCAATATAGCAGATGTGCCCACTACCACACATTTGGACTGATTTGTGACCACTGTTTGGGAGGGATGGTTATATTGTGTATCTGGAATGAATTTTAGGTCTCTACGTCCATCCCATGGGGAATGGGAGCAGTAACAAAGGTGTTGCGTTTATATTTTTGTTGAGTGTATTTTTTTTTTTTTTTTATTGTGCTCAATGTTTATCTAGTTAAAAACATTCTTGACTAACATGATGAGGACACCTGAGGTTAACTATCCACCCATCCATTTTTTTGCAGATCACAGGGATGCCAGGACCTCCGTTCACCCAACCATCATCGGGGTGACAATGAAGCTTTCTCAAGCCACATGAATGACAGTCTCACAAGCATGTTGTGAGTTTTCCCTGGCCTCCTTCCAGTTGGGTATGCCCAAAACACTTAGACGCATGGTAGTCAGATGCCAAGAACCCCCTTAAGTGGCTCTTTTAGATAGGTAGTCAGCGGTTATAGTTGGAGTCCCTCGCAAAGGTTTACCCTCCTCAACCTTCAGGGAGAGCTAATTCTTGCTGCCTATCAGCTACCTCAATTTTTTGGTCACTATGCAGAGCTATGAAAGGAAGGCTATGAACAAAAATTCACCTGTAAATCAGCAACTTCTCTGTCCTGCTCAGTTCTCACTTTACCACAACGAACCTGCACAGGTTCTGCACCAATCTGTCATTCTCCTGCTCCATTCATTTAGTCTCTTCTTAGCAAAAACACGTGATACTTAAACTTTGCAACTTGGAGAAGTAATTTGTCCCTACCTCAGAGTCGACACTCAAGCCTTTTCCAGATTAGAACTATAGCTTCAGATTTGGAGTTGTTAATTCTGATCCCAGCTGTTTACATCAGGCTGACAAATACCCCTGTTTAACCTTGTGGTCATCACTTGATGAACATGTTCACAATATGAAGCAAAATCATAACACACATGGCGTTCACATAAGCCATATAACAAAAGTCTCATTTTCCTGTGTTTGCTAGATCCAGTGCAACCTAGTATTGATATGTAGGAAAAGTATTCACACGTGTAATGCTGTGGGGGGTACAACATGGCCAATAGAAAAGAAGAACAACAGGGAGCAGGAACACAAAAAAATGGCACAGTAAAGATAAAGCACAACACAAATTATCTCAACCTAGCTGTCAGTGCAGTGTGTGCTGCCTTCTGTTTGAAAGCACCATAAAAGGGATCAAACATGGTGCACATAAAGAACAGAGGAAATACAGAGGACAGAGAGTCCCTTGAGGGAGGGTGCCTTGACACTGACAGAACACCTTCACCTTCAAGCACAAATGTTGTCGATAAATGATCTAAAAATTAATATTTTTTTAACTACACAAAAATTAACAAAGAAGCACAGTGGTGTGGTGGTTAGCACTCATTGCCTCACAACTAGAACGTCCTGGGTTTGATTCCACCACCTGGCCTGGCTTTTCAGTGTGGAGTTCACAAGTTCTCCCAAAGTCTCACCTATGACAGCTGGGATCAGCGCCAACCTTGTTCATCTGTTGTGAACATAACATAATCTGTTAATTTATGTTGAATTGATCTGGATAATTACAGATGATAACTATAAATATTTTATAATGATATAGAAGTGAAGACTCTTTCCACTGCTTATTACATAGTTATATGATAAATCCCACGTTTTCAAGTGTTAGTTAAGACCGAATGTGGTTTTGTGCGATGCATCAAAATTGACCCGGACCATACTATGAAGGGATGAAATGTGATGGGTAAGGAGTAAAAAGAAACAACTCTTATTGCTTGAATAACTGTCCATGAGTCTCCAACAGTGCTTTGCAGAAATGTTTTCCTTCTCCTTCCCTGCAAAGAACCTTCAGTTTTTAGATGATTTGAAATTTTTTTAATCATGTGCTGTTTTAATCTAACCTTTTCTTCGACAGCCTTGTGTGCAGTTTAATTTCATTAAAAAAAAAACAAAAAAACAACCATTTTAAAAATCAACAGTTGCAAAATCCTTTGATGAAATTGTAGGGTTTTGGAGAAGTCTTGCATCAAACAGTCTGCTGTGAACTGTGTTGTGTTTTAGCTTGAATTTGGGGCAGTCAATCCTGAAACAAACTGCCCATTGGTAAATGACTAACCTTTCCGTGGAATGATTTATTTACTGTTTGAAGAACTTTTTAAATCACTTGCCATGATCACGGCATGATAACACCACACAGCTTCGATAGAAAAGAGAACATCAAAGGTCTAAATAAATAAATATGATATAAAACATCATGAAATACTTGCAGTGTCTGAAGTGCAATAGTAGTATGCAGGTTTTTCTTACATCATATTCACACGATGTGTTGCTTTTGCCTTATTGATATAAATAATTTCAAATTTAAGTAATTTAGTTGCCTCAAAGGAAGCTTATACAGCTTTCATGTATCTTATCATCGAAAAGTGCCCCTCTGTTGTTTACCTCATCATCTGACTGTTTCCTGAGCATGCGGGGAAAAAGAAAAGAAAACAAGTCTGACTGACTGGCTACATTTGGAGTCATTCACACAGATAGTTGATAGTTTAGACAGTTAATAGCTGAGAAAGCACAATAGCACAGTAGAAGTGAGACAGAACAATGCTATGATCATTGAAATCTATTGATTGGGACTGAGTCTGTAATGTGTGTTTGCCACTGCACATCTTTGTGTGTGTGTAATTCTGTGCTCACTTAGATTTGCATCTATTTTTAGTGGAAATTACTTTATGTAATGATGAGAAATTGGGGTAGAAAATTGACTTTGCTTCCCTTTGATTCAAAGGCAAAGGTCCAGTTGTTCTCCTGTGAATAGCATGCAAAATAAATCCTGGCAATGCAAAGTTTTGGCTGCTTAAAAAAACACATTAGGAAGATATGGTAAAATTTGGGAGTTCATATAATACACATATTCTGAGGCCTATAGGCATGAGTGTTTTGCATCTCTTTGGTGTTCTTTTTTAGTCTCTGAGATTTGGTTTTACATACTGATGCAAATAATACAGCAAAACGCCACCATTATCCCTGGTACAGCTTATGTTGCACGCCTTCTCTGAAGTCTCTAATGCTAGTGGTGTGATTTCACTCATTCTCTGGTGTGGGTTCACAGGCTCAGACAGCTGTGTTAGTTTTTAACAGATGGGATATTGCTTATTGTCAAAGACAATCTGTATGGATAAACATTCTGTCATTATAAACAGAAAACGCTGAAAGTATTGTGTGCTGGAGTCATTAAAAAGCAGAAACTGCTCTTTTGCATATATAGTGCACTTGGACATAATGTACCGAGACTGCTGGTCAGGGACAGACTGCAAAATCTTAACTGAGGTCCCAAGATATAAGTAAAATACTGTCTAGCATGCTGGTGATAGCATCATGCACTAGGGTTGTTTGGCTGCCAGTGGTTCTAGTAAACTGCATAAAGTTGTTTGAGTAAGGAAGTAGGAGGAGCACCTCCAAATTCTTAAACTTCACCTCCAGTTAGCAGCTAAATGGTTGCAATTTCAACACACTTGGGTGTTTTAACAGGACAGTGATCCCAAACAAACATCAAAACATGTATTTGTAATGGATAAAGGAGGCGAACATTAAGTTTCTGGAATGGCCTTTTCAAAGTCCCAACCTCAAACCCTTGAAAAACTTGAAAGCCATGTAGAGGAGGTCACTCTTCTTGTGAATTCATATTATTCGTTGAGAATATCTGGCTGACGGTTTTCTTTAAACATGTGGCAATTTGGTTTGTTTTTTTTAATATGTAGGAACTTTATTATTAAAACAGCATGGTTTCATAATGATATTTTAATCTATATCAAACTTGAGGGGGTAGGGACAAATAAGTAAATATTTCAGCCTACTCCTTTTCAAACAAATAATGGAATGATATTTTGTAATGATTGTGAAGGCACATGTTTGAAATGTTTGAAATAAAAATGAACTGAACTGAACTGATATCCATGAGGTGCACCAGTGGCTTAGCCCACATCCGTGTTTGAGCAATAATGATCAAGCATTTGTACGGCTAAAATGAAGAAACCTTGCTGCAAGTATCACACTCAAGATTAAACCTTCTAGAAATTAAATCCTGTCATCCCTTCACAGATCCCGTATGAGCACTATGGATGGAGTGAAACCTGCATGTCTCTAGGCTATGATCCCTCACTCTGCCCATATATCTTCTTGCCATAATCTACCAAACCTATCAAGTATTTTTTTTTTTGACAGTTCTTTTCAGACAGACTCAACCTGTCTGTCTACTGACCTGACCTTCCCACTTATCAAAGGAATTTCAGTTGTTAAGGATACAGAACAGTGGAAAACATTTAGCTTTCAGCTTTCCTGTCTACTTTCACATAATCCTTCATAAATATTATCTACATATCCCTTTAGTATCTAACCTGTTTATTCTGCAGCTTGTTCTACTCTTGGTACACAAAGGTGTGAATAATCACAAAATCACAACTGCAGTCATCCAATCAATAGTTTAATTTCATTTGAAAAGCACTTGATAATAAATGCTGCAAAATGCTTGAACATATTTCTGTGGTGGCTTATATCCCATCTAACTGGTACACCGCTCTGTCAAGACAAGCAATCCATCAATTTACACAGACAACGTAATCTCAGGGGTTCACCATGGCCGATAGGCATCATCCCAATTTTCCTCTATGCACTTAATTTGCACAGTAACTTTTATACTGTTTATTTGACTAAAACATGCCCTTTTAGCTCACGAATAAAATACATCTCTGGGTGTGCGTTCTGGTTGTGCAGTATTTTCAAAATTA
The DNA here is from genome assembly GCF_057382185.1 of Mchenga conophoros. Classification (NCBI taxonomy): domain Eukaryota; kingdom Metazoa; phylum Chordata; class Actinopteri; order Cichliformes; family Cichlidae; genus Mchenga; species Mchenga conophoros. The sequence goes on from NC_140532.1 coordinate 39,296,341, forward strand.
TATAAATCCATGGATTTAGCACATATAGGCTGGGTTATTGTAATTTCATAATATCAGGAGATCCATGAAAACTGCAAAAAGTGTAATGAAAATACAATAAATAGAAGGGGAGGTCATATTTCTCATATATTAGCTTTTCTTTATTTGTTCCCTGCAAAATTGAGAACAAAATTTCAAACCCTACTGCTAACATAAACCCCTAATGACCAAGCTCCATCATATCTGAAAGACCTTATAATACAATATTATCCCAGTGGGCCACTTCACTCTCATGGGGCAGGCTTACTGGTGGCTTGTGGAGTTGACAAAATTAAACGAAAAGCAGAGTCTTTAGCGTTTAGCTGTGAAAACAGCCCCTTGTCTTTGGAGAAAGAGAGACTTTTAAGATCAGACTGAAGAACTTTCTATTGTGATAATAGTTCATATCAGGTGATACCGAGTTATGCTGCTAGAGGCAGAGGCCTTTGAAGTGTGTGTGTGTATGTTTACACATCTTTGCAAGGACCAAAAATTGGAATTCGGTTTTAGTATCAGGGCTACAATTAGGTTATGATTAGGTTTAGACTGAAGGTTTAGGGTTTGGCATTCATTTTTGAGGGTTAGGGTTAGGGTAAGCGGCTAAGGAAAACATTAGGCCAATTTGATGTCCTGACTAAGATATGAAAATGTGTGTGTGTGTGTGTGTGTGTGTGTGTGTGTGTGTGTGTGTGTGTGTGTGTGTGTGTGTGTGTGTGTGTGTGTGTGTGTGTGTCTTTGTGGTGTATCTGCCTGTATCTTCGTGTGTCTCTGGCTACAAAGCTGCACATTTTGCTGGCTGCTGAACATTTATTGTCCTCATCTTTTCACCCTGCTCTCCCCTGATCTCAGCTGATTAAGGCAAGAGGACTGCCTTCCCTGAACCTGGTTTTGTTAGAGTTTGTTTCTTTCAGATGTATGGTCAAAGCTAAAGGGTCCCTCACAATAAAATTGCAAGTGCTGTAGAAGAAGAAAAAGAACACACTGTGCAAAGATGAGCTTGACATCATTTCTGAGACAGGCATAACCCAAATGTTCTCTTACCATAATTACTGCCATAGAAGTTCTAATGTCACTCCTGGCTATTTAATAGTATGAAGTGTTCTTCCATAATGGGCAGTGGCATCTTTGCAGTTAGCACGAAGCTAACATCAGTGTGAGATTAGTGTGACAGGGATGATGACTTCTAGTCTGTGTCAGTAGTAGCATTCCTTTGTTTGCCAGGGTCCTCTACCAGGAAAATGAAAACATGCACATGAGCTGGTGTAATAAGCATCTCACTGAGATGAATGAGAGGTATTGATTAAGTATTGCTGATGTTTGCAGAAGCAATTACCAAACGCAGTATGGATCACAATGTGGCATTTGAGATGAGACTGCAGATCTAAAACGGCAGATTTACCTTGACAGAAGGACACCTAAAGGACAGAAAATGGTACAGTCATTTCTTTCTGTGGTGACACTCTTTTCTCCCTTCTTTTCTATCCCTGTTGATGCTGATACCATTAAAAAAATTTAAATGGCATAGATAAGCGGCTCTATCTTAGTGTTAAAAATGAGGTACAAACCAAAAGGGAGAAATATAGAAATTACTGGTTAAATACATATTGCTCAAATTCTCACGACCAGTGAGACGAGGAGAAGGATTTTATCTACTGACAACTATCAGCTGTAGGAAATATGTATTCAGAAGTTATTTTCTCCTTTGGTTTTTATTGTCTAAGCTGCTCATATTACCTCTAACCACGATACAGCTATGACTGTATGTGACATTTCTGACATGTCATTTACATGTCAGAAATGTTGGAAAAACTAAGCTGATTTAAATGTGGTCAACCTCCTCTTTAAGGTCATCATCTTGTTCACTTCCAGGCCACTTTCAATGCAGCTCCTACTTTTAGATCACATCCTGGAAATCCTGTTTTTGCACAGAGAGGAAAAATCACAATTTTTCTGGGTGTCAAGTAGAGTCGTTTTCAGCAGTTGTCAGTTAAGGCTCCAAACCCACCATCGGGTGAGGCGTGAGACCAGAAGCATGCTAATAATTTTTTTTCAACATTCACAGAATGTGCACTTTGAATTAGTCCCCCGGGGTGAGACTGTCAACATGTACTTCATCTGTAACATCCTAAAGTGTCTGTTGTGTCCTAAATGACTGGAACTGTGATTCATGTCAGCGTGTCATCATGCATGACTAAAAACACATACACTAACACAGTCTAAACTTACCACCTGCCTCATTCACCAGATTTGCCTTCCTATGACTTCATCTATTCCCCAAAAATAAACATCAGATTGAAAGGTTGCTGTTGTGACACACTGGAGGAGATTCAGCGCACATCATGGAGGCACAAGTACAAATGCACATAATGGGACTTCTCCAGAACCATCTACAGAAGAGAAAATGACTCAGTGGTGCACAACAAGAGGATCAAGCATAAGCCAATACAAATCAGGGTACGTGTTTTTTCATGTTTTTTTTTTTTGTTTGTTTGTTTTTTAGCTTTTTTAGCCATTCCCAGAAAGTTTTGATTACACCTCATATAATATACTGATGAGCCTTATTTTTAAAAAAAATTCATAAGCAGAAAAACAATCTCATATCACATGTTACACATTAGATAAAACAAAGGATGCAAAACCTTCCTCTGTGAAGAAATTCAAATTGTTTATACCTTCACTTTAAAGTCTTTAAAGTGCCTGATGCACTAAGCCTCATGTGTCCAAAAGGCCTGTGTAAGAAAAAGCAAAGAGCTTTAAGCCTTTAGCTGTCCTGAAGTGAGGCCTTAACCTCTAGCCAAGGACCAGGGGTGGATGGACTGTCTCCAGCTGAGACCCTGCAACATTTACACCTTCAGAGCTGTCACACCTCGCCCACAGGAGGAAAGGAATATTTTGGCCATTTTTTTTTTTACATTTTATAAGGCCTGTGGATGTACTTGAAAGTCAAGCTGAATAGTTGACTGCTATAAATCATGCAGAGCCACCCCCGTTCTGTGGAGGATTTTTCTAAAAGTTATATTATAAGTTATTTTTCCTTAGTGACATTCTTTTGTCTTAAAAGCTAGAAATGAATCTCACTGACGTAGTAGCGTAGTACGGACGTATGTAATGTTTGACATACAAAATTATAATGATAAACTTATAATAGTTTATCATTATAATAGTTTATAACTAAACTGAATAGTTATATTCAGGATATTAGTCATTAGTCATGTTTCACTAAAATGTGATCAGGAGCAGCAATTCATGCGCAGTATGGACAGACGGACGGACACCGCACCATGGAATAGGCTCAACCATCGTTTGGCTGGATGAGCTCAAATTTTCATCCACTTCTGCTCACAGTTTGTAAATTCAATATAAATTTGATTTTTCTCTAGATCTCATTCATTCAATTCAAGCCACTTGTGGTTTGGAACAAAGATGCTGACCGAGGCGGGAGTAGCAACTGGCACCTGTCAGAGATGCCCAACTGAATTTTGTTGTATGAATGTGAAGTAAACTGGAGCACAAATTATCATTCACATGAGCATGTTGAACCACATTTTTCAAAATATTTGTAATACAAGAAAAAAAAAAGCATGACAAGTATATTGCATCACATATTGTGGTGTAATGGTGAAACTGACACCCAATTTTCTTTTCTGCAAACACAAACACAAGTTTAATCGTTTTACAATTAATTTACAATCTCAGCACAAACAATACAAATTGATAGGCTGTGGTTTTGGTTGTTTTGCACATACACTTTGAATTTGTTGCACTAAATTAACAGCTGACTCTCAGGGTGCTGTTTGTTCCCAGCTTCCCCCTGAACCAAGCGCAGGAAATGGAATGGGGCAAAGTGAAATGCCCTGCCTTGAGATGATTCTACTTTAAGAGGAAACCTTTTGACTCAGCTTCAACATGCCTGCAGTGCAAATGGAAGAAATGAAAATCAATCACTAGACTTATTTTTCTTCTCACCCCAGTTCACCAATTTGCCTCTGCACCAGTCAGAAATATTTTAAGTGCTCCTTATCTTCGTCAAATCAAAGAGCTTTAAACCACCGTCTACTAATCTAATATCCCTCAAACTTTTTCCTACTGCAACCTTAGTTCTGAAAAAGTTGAGTCTTATGCAGAATTCATTTAAACTGTATGTATTTAAATGTGTGCTTAAATGATCTAAAAATAGGAGAATTAGGAAAAGAGAAAAGATAAACAAAATTTGAGGGAAAGAATCAAAACAAAGACAGGGCAGAGAAAATAACACAACAGTCCTCCCCAACCATGCGGTCCTTGGGGTAGCCAACAGAAAACAGAAGTATTGTTCTCCTCTGCCGAATCTCGGTTTTGAAATCTGGGGCGATGGTCCAAAGGGGAACTGACAGAGACTGTCTGTCTCTGAGATAAAATGGAGCTTCAAAGCAAAGGCCAGTTGCAGTTTAACATTGATTGGAAAGCATCAAAAATGTTTTCTCAAAAAACTAAAGCTGCCCACTCACTAACCTCAGCTTTCAGTGCATTTTTTCTACTGTTGGTGGTTCAATATTGTTTCTTATACATTTTCTTGTTGTCCATCTTGTCATGTGTGTTTCTGTTCATTGTATGAGGATGTCATTATTCTGTAAGCATTAAACACGACTTTTGCACAGAGGGGGTCAGGCAGAACCCAGAAGTGTACAGCTGTCTTCAAATCAACCACAATACCAAAAGTGTAGCATGTAGGGTAATTACAACAGTTGGCAAAATAAGTTGTAATACCGAAATGGATGTAAATTATATTTAATATAAACAAACTCACATTTCAAATATAAAGCACTTGTGGTACATTTAAACATAATCAGTTATAAATCTCACTCACTTCATCATCCCATTATTTTACAATACTCACCTCAAAATTAGTCTTATTAATAAAAAGTAGTTTATTTATCAAGAATAGTTGCATAGTTAAATGCAAAGAAGTTAGAAAAACAAGATATGAATGAAATAAAAATGAAAAAGTATGGAAAATAATGAGGTGGCATTAAAAAGCATTGGTACTATCCAGTATCAAGACTTTATAAAACCCATCTGAAACTGTGTCATTGAGTTTGAGTTCCTGTGAGTGAAAGAAGGGGAAAAATGCGATTCATTGGAGGTGCTGCTGTTTGAATACCTAACATGAGTTGCTTAAAAATGTATAACTATGAAATATAATATGGCTTTAAGTAGAATTATTTTTCATGTGTGAATGCTTGACCTTGGCAGGGAAGTGCTTCAAAATGTAAGTCATGCTGTGAAGAACTGATTAATTACTTGAGTATTTATTTGTTCTTTTTATTCTGCGCATGGTGGTCATGAGTGAAGCATTAAAGATACGAAAACTGAATAAAAAGTTAATATCAATATCATAAGTTTTTTAAAAATTGCAAAAATGTTGTTGTTAGGCTCCGTCCATCAGTATATTGAATTTGAAATGAAATGTTGAATACAACATTAAAGTGCCAAGTCTTTATTTTTACATCAATACTGAAAGAACAGACTTGGCTGCTAAATACTGAGTGTTCATATAACTGGAGTGAAGCTCTCAGAAACCATCGCAGGTGTATGAGAGACTGAAAAAAACAACCAAAAAACGGTTACATTTTTAAATAGGCACACAGAGAAGAGCTAGAAAAAAGTAATCTTGTGGACTGATGGAAAATCAAGCATTTATTGCTTGGAGGTGTACCATCTGCCAGTAAAACTGGCACACTATCTACAGATACCACAAGTGCTTCCAAACTCACTGGCATTTTATCATTCAGCAGGACGATGACCCAAGTGGCAACCACTGTTGATGATTAGAATCTGTCACCTTAGTCTCAGTGCAACATGCATTCCCACAGTCTGAACACCAACCATGCAGGACAGGCAGCGATATCCCACAATAAAGAATGACCTAAAGGCCTGTGCAGCTGAGGTCTAAAAGAACATCAAAAGGGAAAATGCAAAGACTTAGTTATGTCTGTTGGTTAAAGACCTCAGCATTGTTGTTCCAAGGTGTGTCCTTACAGTGTGAAGCCCACACGTTTTTTCTCTTTATGTTAAACATCACAACAGAATAGTCTAGGGCAACGTCAAAGCAGGGATGTCAAACTCATTTTACATTGTGGGCCACATACAACCCAGTTTGATCTGAAGAGTGAAAGACCAGTGAAAAATATTTAAATTATAATGAGTCCTTAAGCTTCCTGCCTTCTTGGGACCTTTTTGTGCCACTGCTATGTGTTAAATGGCTGCCATTTCCACTGTGTTCAGTGGAATATAACCAAACTTGCCACAGGATAGTTTTTACCTGTCAATGTTAATATTCCAGTGTGAATTCCTTAAATCAGCCTAAAATGGCTGAGCAGCAGAAATCCCCACACCCATCACCCTGGGGACCATTTTCTGCCCATTGACTTCCATTATAAACGCTATTTTTCAACCCCAAATTATCATCATATGATTTTATTTTTTCTTCTTTTCTTGGATGTCAATGAAGACTCAGGGCCTTGGAAGTTTTAATTTTTAAATTGCAAAAAAATGCAAAAAAAATAATGGCAGGTCAAAATGTATGTTGGTGCCAATCTTTGGTCCATCTAAAGGCCTACTTATAATGACAATCACATATTACTTCAACTGGTTTTTTGTGGAAATATTTAGTTTCGTTTTTTGGTTTTTGGGGCTTATAACACAGGGTGCTCATGTAATAACACTGGGATTTGAAGGGTTAAAACAACGAAAATATAATTAAAACTTTACATGAATATTTCAGGGAGAAGTAGTTTTACAAGGTTGGCTAATTTAAAGTGGAATAAAATATGGATATATGGTCTTTTTATGGCGTGGCTGAGAATGGTCCCTAGGGTGATGGGTGTGAGTTTTTTAAAGGATGGCAGGAGGGTTAAGATGTGTTAATATAAGAAAAAGAATTGCAATTTCAACAGTACCTATCAGTTTTTTGATATAATAAATGTATAAAATTACAGAAAAAGGTACCTCATTGCCCAGACTGTCCTGTATTTATACAGTAAAGCATAAAGTTTTTGGTTCATTTACATTTGGTTTACTGTGGACCCACTGTAAAGAAATAAAATTAAAAAAATCTACAATACATACATTTAATCTTTTACTTATCTACTTTGGTGTTGTGTGAATGGCAATGGGGGAGGGCTTTATGAATAGAAAAGCTGTAAAACGTATGAAAATACAGTTAAAAGTTCAAAATATGTGCAGTTCTTCAGCTCTTCTTCTAATATTCTTCAAAGTCCCCAGGACTTATGTTTGGTACCCCTGGTCTATATAGACCAGTGCACTTAAAATTAAATATATGGTGAAAGTGAGTAAAATATTAAACACCAGTTCCTACATCAACAGTGGAGAGCTGAATCTTGGATGCCTGCTTTCTAAGCAGTGTTTCAGATAAAATGCCAAATCTGAGACTAACCGAGGAAAAAATAACATATATATATTTTAAACTTAAGGAAACAATGAAGTTGAGCAAAAGAAAACCGACAACAGTCAGAAAAATATTATTTCAAAAATGTGGTTTGGAAAGATGAATCTAAATTTGATGTTTGAGTATATTTGAGAACAAACAAAAAAAACCAAAACAGGATATCTGTGGAAAAATAGTCTGGATATTTACAGTCTGGACTAATTTAACATACATGCATGTCTACATATCATGAATAATTTAGCAAACACCAAAAGTTTAGCTTTGTAACTCCAAATGCTTTGTTTGACTGTGTTCGTACATGCGTGTGTGTGCAACAATAAGACAGACAAAATTTCATTCCTATGAAAAATGGGAGTATTTGAAATACACAAAAAGTCAGTTTAAAGGTTATGGCAAGTTTTGAGCTGCAACAGCAGACTGATGAGGGGATTAAATAATTAAAAAGAGGCACTTCCTGTCTCGACTGAATCTTGGCTTCTGTACCCAGGTAAAGCAGCTATTTGTGTATTAAACTCAAAGGCAAATTATTATTTTATGCCCCCCTACAGACAATGCTAAAAACACTTCACTTGAACACAGATTTTGATGCATCAGTAACGAAGTCCAGTTTTCACAAAAAAATAAGTAAACTGTCAGACATCCTTATAACAGAGTATTTTAACAATTAAAAGTTACTTTTTTGTATTTTTTCCCTTCAGTAACTTTAAGACATCTGACCATAGAATAGACATTAAGGCGGGGCGCTAAAGCAGACAGTAATATGATTTGCTGTGATGCCAGCAGCTACTGAAAATGGCAATAATAGGCACCCTGGGATGAGAATGCATTGGAACCGAAATGGTTTTGATTGTAAGCTATTCCGTTCTTTAAATGTCATTTCTTTACTTTGTAAAAGTGAGAGTGCAGATGTCATTGTTCTTATAAATCAATGAACATGTATAAATGAAAGAATTTTGCCTGTGTGCATCGAGGCTGGTGCAAGCTGTGTGTGTGTCCTTAGACAAAAAACAGGTGGCTGTCAGGTTTTGTCTCCAATAAAAGCTCACAAATCTTCCCATGTGAGGTGTAATCAATGTCTGTTTGTGTGAGAGAGAGAAATAAACTATAGGTGAATTTGGCTGGCAGGTGAAGGGGTCAGTGAAGTTTGCAGCACTGCTTTGGCTGATAGTCATAGGAAGGCAGATGGACAGGTTGGCAGAGCGATAGACAGGCCGACGGTTGCGCAGTGATGCTGACAGAGAAAGAAGACAGACAGGTGGGCAGAACAGCAGGACAGGTGAAGGAAATGGTCACAAAAGCAGACAAGCAAAGCGAACAGAGGAACACGGATGAATATTCAACCAGGCAGGGGGTCAGACGGATATTCAGACAGGGACAAAAGAGAGGGCAGGCTTTAAGGTGTACCAACTAGACGAGAGGAGAGGCATATGAAATCAGATGTGTTTGCAAGCAGAAAGACAGACAGGTGGCTGGTAGGTACAAATAAAAAGACAGAAATGGGATGTTATAAAGAAAGCCAAAGTGGAACAAAAGAGCAAAGTCAAAAGAGTGTATTGGAAGCAATTTTACCATTTCGCGTGTTTTAGGTTACGTTTTGGTCTGGTGTCAGGTAACTTTAATATAAATGATAGTATAATAATAAAAGTCATGCTCAATATGACTAATTGAGTGCAACATTTATTGTAATGTAACACTTTCATTTTTGATCTTCAGTAGGCAGTAGTAAAGTAAGAATTTTTTTTATATAGCACTTTTCAAAACAGTTTTTCAAAAGTGCTTTACAAACATGTTAAAAATACAGTTGAATGAAAATATCTTAATCACAAAAAAACAGCATAATACACAAAAGCATTATAATAAAGCATGATCTTGAGGAAAGCTACTATTCCATTTCAAAATGCCAATCCACACCCTGTGGCTGTTGCATTACTGAAGCAAATTTCCTCCTATAACAATGATCTAAAGTACAGCTTGAAACTATGCAAGACTTATTTAGCAAAGAATTTGTCATCTGGTTTTCTGTGTATAGTGGCACAGAAATCAGACCTCGGGGTATTTACGTTGTTGTGAGAACAGTTTGATTAAAGGGTATATAAGTGCCCATTAAAACAATTAACACTGTGGGAGGATCTTCAGGAAGCATGTCGCCACATTATCTCATCAAACTGACAGCTACAGTGTAAATGTATAAAAGGCAGTGGATACTGCAAATGGACCATTCTTGGATGAAAGCAAAGTTTGGGTTACAAAAATGGTTATTTTAAATAAAAGTTATCGTTTCTATCCTGTCTGTGACTTGACCACATTTTCTATTATCTCTCAGATTGGATTACTAAAAGTATGAAATTTTAAAAAATACAATTAAAAGTAATAGGGCACTGTGAAAGTGTGGGCCTCTGGAGACTAAGCAAAGTGTGTTGTTGTTTGCATATGACCAGGCCAACCCTGATCACTAGTGGACCACACAATAGTCTTTTGATGTGTGGCAGTTATTTAATACTTTGGAAATATTCCTTCCAAACAGAATGATCATACTGTCTCAAAAAATGAGGCATTTCCTCGAGTCAGGTGAGGATACCAGGCTACAATATGAAAGTGCTGAAAACATATTTTCAGTATTTATATACAAGTGGGAATTTCCACCACTAAGCCAAATTTAAATGGCATGTGGAGGTAATCCTCAATATTTATGTGATTGACCTATTTTTTCATCAAGACCTGGAATAAGAATGAACACTGTGAAGCCCTTTTGAAAAGAGCTATGCAGCATATGGTGGCCTGGTATCCCACTTCAACACGCAGTGCAAGACAGGCTTAATTCTCACCTTGAATATGTCTCTTGATGTAATTTTCTTTCTGTTTTCCCTCCATCTGTTTTTTCATCTTCTTCAATAGCCTTGATTCTTTAAAGACGCAGCAACTGAAGAACCTTCTTATATCACCTCACATTCTATTTCCATTTACCTGTTCTTCTCCTCTCTCACTCCTCTGCTCTTCTTCCCCACTTACCATTCTCCTCTCCTCACTTTTCATCTCTTATCCACGGTTCCCTCCTAAGCCTTTTCCCCCCTCACCATAACCTCTGCTTCTCTCTCCTCCTACCTACCATTAGTCACCACCTCCCGCTCCTCTCCTGTCAAAATTTCTCTTCCCCGACTCTCTCCCTGTTTCAGTCCTTTCCTGTAAGGTCAGCCCATATTGGATCGATCAGGGTCATCTATCTTCCACTATCTCAGTGGGCGTGCCTCCTATTTCAAAAGTGATCATTAGCCAATCATTTGATTTGATTGGTAATTTATTTCAACATGTGAACAATATACAAGTACATTTAGAAAAGAAATGAGAGAAAAAAATATACTATACAAATTACATACAAAAAAACATTCTGATTAAGTTACATGTTGAAAGGGAGTGGGAAGAAGTATACACTTATTTAATCCCACCCCTGTCCCATAAATTATCAGTGAATATTTAGTCAGCTTCCTTACTGATATAATTTGTAATAAAAATAGTGAACAGATTTCTGATATACTATATACTATAATATCACATCATGAATTTTTTGTTTGTTTGTTTTTAAATAGAGACATTCACTTAATTTAAATATTTTCCTTTTCTTTATAGATCGAGAAGATCATATTTTTATAACTCTTTTTCAGACCATCAGACCATTAACCAATCGTTAATCTGGATCCTGTTTAAACTCGGTCTGCTGATTGGGTCCCGGGTGACCTCTGACATGTGAGTTACCAAAGAAACACATCCGTTAAACAATGTATGATTGGGTGTCCTCATACATAAAACAGGTAGCTGTCTGGTTTTGTCTCCAGTAAAATCTCACAAATCTTCCCACGTGACACATAATCAATGTGCTGTATTTTTTTTTTTTTTGACATGTCGGGATTATGAATAAATGACACCAGTACCATGCCCATGACCATGTCCGCATTTCTTTCGCACTGACACTGTGAAAAGTGAGGGGTGGCTGGTGGTTGTAAAGTAAACATGGGGTTAAATCTCCTTGGAATGTGCGCAGAAAGACCACGCTCTGGTGCCAGTGGTCTCACCAGCACAGAGGCTGACTCGAGCCAAGCAGCGCGTGCGCTCTGGAAAGCTTCTACTTGGGTGTCTTTTGTTTTTCTGGGTGTTTTTTTAAAAGGGGGGAAACGTTTAAAAAAAAAACAGCTGCCTTTGCCCCTGCCTTGTGGATGATAATGGGATGATTTTCCTTTGACTCCATTAAGCTATCAGACTTTTCCAGAGGTGGATTCCACTGCTTTGGAATGTGTTTGATGCGCATTAACCTTTTTCGACCTAGGCAGGGCTTGCCTACACACTCTGCTGCATTTTCTTTTCTGCCTGTGGAATATGTGGAAATGTTGCCGTTTGTTTCCACGACATGTTTAGTAATCCGAGGCTTGAATGATGAAAATCTTTTGAGATGAAAAACAGCACTTTTGGGGATCATTTTTTGCTTGTGCGCGGCTCGTGCCTAATCTCGCGCCTCAGCAGCCTGTTGTCTGTGTCCGAGGGAAAACGCACAACTTTACCACCAGCTGGAACCGGTCCTGTTGCGGGGGCTACCGCTGGTCTGTGCGGCACACCGGGGCCACAGGCAGGGGGCCAAGACGCAGACCAACGGAGCGGTCCCGGTGTTCAGCCGCTGTGTGGTTGGACCGGGCATCCGGAGGAGCTGTGGAGCGGGGATGATGAAGTCGGTGGGGATGGTGATGATGAGTGGCCCGGCAGCGCGACCAGGCACCAGGGTCTTGCCACTAATATGTTTAGTGTTGTGCGCTCTCATCTTTCTTCCGATTTGCGCTCACTCGCACCCGCAACCGTGCCAAGTGCTCAAACGAATCGGCCACACGGTTCGGATAGGAGCTCTGCACGTTCAGCCTCGCTTGCTCTCTGCTATGGCTGTCAGCGGCTCTGAGGACTGGGGAAACGAAAGAGAGTTGACAGAAGAGCAGCAGTTGGAGTTGGAAAGACCGTTTAAAACAAGTGCCAGTGCGCCTGGGTATGGAAGCCTTAGGACTAGAGCGTCCGTTAACAGTCAGCGGGGCGCAAACAGAAGTAAAAGCCAGGCACGCCAACGGGAGGAGAACACCTCGGCGGAAAATCGCGTGTTCGCACCCCGAGACTCGGTTCTGCTCGCCGTCGAGGCTCTGAACCGGGCTGGGTTGCTACCCTACAATTTATCCTTGGAGATTGTCATGGCTGTTGGATCCACACTCGGAGAACTGCCCGCGTTCTCCTTTTCCTCTACGGGCAACCCCGAAAACGAGGACCCGCTGTCCTTCGTGGAGAGTGTATGTCACACCGTGGTTGTGCAGGGGGTTTCTGCCATGATCGCCTTTCCACGGAACAGGGACGAGTTCGTCAAGTTGGAATTCGTCTCACTCGCGCTTCAGGTACCTGTAGTCAGCGTTGTGCAGAGGGAGTTCTCGCGCCACAGTAAGGTAAAAAGTTATTTCCTAGCTAAATTTGAACTGTTAACTGTTGATTGCTTCACTTCGGCATACAACTGCAATGTGCTGGTGTGACGTGTTATAGTAATATAACGCAAGAAACTTTACATCGCAGTCTGACAACCTCTTTAAACTGCGTGTACACCATGCACCGAATGCATGTAATTTATTTAACTAATTTAAATACGTGTGGATACAGACTACAGTGCACCGCGAGCCATCAGTGGCCATCATTTAAGCCAGGGACTAGAGCTAGAAACGCCTCCTTCAGTGGCTGATTGTTGATGTCCCTTCAACAAGAGCACAGATCTTCCCGTTCTTGTTCAGCGTTTACCCAGTCAATCAAACTTAAATGGCACAATTTAAGGTGAAATGGCACAAGCTGGCTTTCATAACTCTGAAAAAAAAAGTTTCATTAAACAGTCAAAGACAAAAGGAGCATGGGGAAAAGCCGCTCTGTCCATGGTGCTGAAATCTACTGAATTTAAAGGGTGTTTCAGCAGAAAAAAGAGCAGTGCTTCTCTTCTGCAGAATAAAATGTTTAAAAATGGTTTGATTGACAGTGTGCAGTCAACAACAGTGTGCACCTAGCAGCACATGCCCCGCGGTATAGATACATAAACAAATACTTTGTTGATATTCAGAATCCCACTATGTCTGCACTGTGGTGAAGGAGGTTATGGCAGTATATTGCAGTCAAAACTCTTAGTCATAAGTCAGTGTGATGCTATATTTTGACATCTCATTTGCTGGACAACGGAGGTAAAGACGGACAACACTCTTTAGTTAAATCACTGTGTTGGCATGTACATTTATGACCTAACACCTTTCCTTTTAACAAAGAAGTAAAAGGTTGCTCTTTAGCCACCCAGCTACTAATATTTAGCAGGCCCATATCTAATAATGAGATTAGTGTCAGAAAACTGTAGCATACAAGAAAAACCCATTCATGCAGAACCGTTTTAAGCTGCATAACACTCCTCTCATCGGACCAGTTCAAAAGGTGAATCCACATAATAAACCATGGAGGAGATTTTGAGTGTATTTCGGTGGTTTTACAGTGAGGCTAAAACTTTGCTTCATTTTTTTACATTGTACCACTGGAAATACCTTGAGTACAGTTCCTTGTGTATACCATATGGAGTCCAGACTTGGCAGGAAACCATTACATCACTATATAAACTAAAGTTTGCAGTGGTGTTCTGATTTTTTTTCCATATACCAATATACACTCCTTATTATTATTATAAATAATAAGGCACTTTAATCCTTCAGTACAAGTAAACATTTCTTTTGGCACAAACATGGATTCTTTTGTAATTGTAATTCTTTATTTACTCAGACTTACGTATATGAGTCAAAAGTGCTCAATATATGAGCACTGTATATATCTATATAAACACTATAGATTCTTGTCAGGGCTTTTGGAAAATAAAACAATACCCTGAAACCAGTATAAAATGATATGGATTTTTATTCTGATTTATGTCAATTTTTAACAGTTAAGGCAAAAGCAGCAGCAGTTCTTACGTTGGAGATCGTTGAAAAATAAACTCTTGCACAACGCACCAGTGCGAAGCTTGCTGGTGGAGTTTGCAGCTAAAATGAGAGCAAAGGGGAAACTAGTTAGTAATGTAAATACTATATTCATTAGCGTGGAGGGGCATCAGTAATAATTCTGTGGAAAAAACACCTGCTGTGAGTTTGCCCCCTTATTTGTTTGTGCTATCGAGCACAAGAAGGAATAGGCACACGCACATTCCCAAAAATGATTTGGTGTAATACACTGTAAACCTCTTTAATTGGGTGATGCTACAAAGAAGAGATATTGCACATCAGTGAGAGAAAGCCAACAATCTGCATGTGTTTCTGTATTTGTAATATTCTACACACAAACATCCAAAGGAGGGACAAAGAATGTGTTTTTTTCATGCACACATCCAAACCCATTAGCTGGACTGAAGGGTTCTGGGATACTTGCCACCTACTAGGGTATAGTAATGTGTGTGTGTGGCTTTGTCAGACAGTTTGTGTCTGTTTATGTGTTGGTGTATATGTGTGCGTAAGAATGTGTGTGTGTTTCTAGGATAATATCTAATTTCCTGCTCTGTGCACAAGGAAGGGTTTCTCTGTAAGGAGTCAGCAGGTGTTTAAAGTCAAAACTGATTCCTAGAAGTGAAATAACAGTAATGGATACAACTGACAAACCAAAAGTTAAGGATGATTGATTGATAGAGGAGTAGATGGGAAGACTGTTGAATGGAAGGATGAACATGTGCAAAAAAACTGACTAGGAAATAGTGTGTGCAGTGCTTGTGTGAGACTTTTAGAGAAATGGCTTAACTCCCTTCTGACTCAATCTAGTTTCACTGGCAAATCCCAACTGCAGGCTGACAGCAATTTCTCTAAAACATTTTTTGAGTGTGAAAAGTGCAAAAACTTTTTGGATGTCTTGAGATGATCTCATTAGTGTTTATTTCCTCACTTTGTTTGACCTTGAGTTTTTATTTTATCCTGGAATGTTTAAAGTCAAAGTTTAAAGACAAGGTTCACAGCTGAACATTTGTGTAATACAATGAATCATCAAAAAAAAAAAAACTTTTGATAACGTGGTCTGCCCACAGTATGTTATGTAAGTGTCAGAATGATGAAGCTGCATGAGAATATGGAGATTATGGAGCAAAGGATAAAGTGACCTCAGAGTAAAGGAACTGGGCTGGGAGTTGTGGTGAGTGGTTTTGATAGCAGGAAAGGGATGAGAATTTAGCATATAAAAGCCAAAGAACTGAGGAACTCTTGGCAAAAGGAAGCTCTCTGGGAAAGACCAGTCATCTCAGATAGGAGGACTTAGTTTTAAAGTGGAAATATATCCCATGCTGACCCAGAGACTGTGGAAAGATAGCTACATACGCACATATATACAGAAAGACAGAGCATCTTCACATTGCTACTTATTCCAGTTATGTGTCAGCACTAACTGTATGCGAAAAATCAACATTGCTACCATAGGGTATGCGCCAATATCATGATGTATGTGCAATATATACCATAGAAACACTTTATTAGGTATACTGCTCCAATGTAATCAGACCTACAGAAAACATGCAATAAATTCTGTCTATACTGAGCAGCCTTTCCACATAGTGTCATGCAAATGGTCATTCAGTTTGAGCAGTCGACTTGCAATCTTTAAAACATCCAGCAATCTAACAGTATATGTGGTATAAAAAAGTATAATAGGCCCATGTTAAGTACTAAGTTTAATATATGTGCAAGAATGCCTTTGGATCCAAAGGTTTGAGCTTTAGACTGCTCTTAATCCTTAGTTTCCATCATGATGTCAAGAGAGTGGGTATCATTAACGCGATCATCTTAGCCACACAGCTCTAGCTGTGATCAGTGCAGTATCTCCCACGCACTGTTCAAACCTGTTTGCGAGGGCCATCCAATCAGAAGAGACTTGGCTTCAAGGCGAGGCTGGCCTTGAAGGGAGACAGAGGATGAACTGAGGGTGCAGATAGATAAGGATTATTTTGAACTGTGGATCCTCCACAGCTTTTCTAGTGGAATACAAAAATAAAAAATATGAAACTGGTACTGAGCGTAATAGGTCTTCCATAACAATTCAGTTGTTCTGCAATGCATTCATTTAACTAAATTGGTTAACTAACGATTGTATTACAATAACAAATGGTAGATGGTTATTGATTTTTCTTTGATTAGATGATTCATTGTATTAAGAACAATAACTAAGTCATTACTGGATTTGTCCACTGGTTCATGAGTCTGTCAGTCCATACCTTTTTTTTTTTTTTTTACCATACAGCAAACTCTGCAAGTTTCTTAGCACAACAAGTTGCAGCTAATGTGTTTTAGATGTGGAAATCACAGGGGAAAATCATTTTTTGAAGCAAGGAGGGATTCAAAAAAGAGAGCACAGTGACAACAGAGCCGGGATTTCACAGCACACTGAAAGCAGCAGATCTCTGTATTTATGTAGGGGAGCAAGGAGCCACACTCAGTACAATTTTTTTTCCTGTTTATTTACATGAAGAACAAAGAGAGGGTTACAGATTTATGGAGATCACAGTGCAGAAGTGCCGCAGTTGAAAATAATCCATCCAATCCTCCTGGAGAATGAGAGCAGGCGAGACTCTGATGCCCTGTGGACTGCATTACCATTTTCCTCCCTGATAGAGGACTTTTAAATCTGAAATAAAACATTTGCAATTGCTTTTGTAGGTGCTTTTGTTCCAGCAACAATCTATCCACGTGTATGCAATAAGCTGATTAATAAATATCTTATTTGCATGTCTATTAGACAGAGTGATTAACAGGATAAATCAAATTAAACAACAGATTAATCTAATGAACTTTTTTGTGCAAAGCTTGTGTAAAAGTTGTAAAGCAATTAAAGTGGTTCACTCAGGTCCCTTAAACAACTTTAATTCTGTGTTTGGTGTTGTGGGTTCAGGCAAGCAAACAAGTGTGCGACTGATTAAGTGCCATATTGTATACTGGGTACAGTATGCCGAGGTATACTGACGCAGATCTGGCAGCTCATGCAGCTCATGCAGCCCTCTGACCTATTTAATGTTATTTCAAGTATTACAGGGATGAGTGTCACCTTTCAAATGTATCTGCTCTGATCTATGTGTGTAGTCTGCATTTAACTGATTATTGCAAACAAATGAGCAAATTCATTACCACCAAACAGGAAATAACTATGCCAATGAAAGAGCTTCATACTATAGCTCAACACTATGGAACTGAGTGTTTTGTTAACAAGGTGTGTCTTCTGGAACCAACCAGTGTAGAACAACTTGAAACCCAACATCAATTATTAACCTTAATAGTGAATTTGATTATTTAATCTCTGACAGTAATGTGTTCAGACACCTGCTGAGTTCAATATTGACTCTCTTTTTATCGTGTTTCTATTCTGAGACTCTTGAAGAAAATATTTCAACTGCTATTAAAACCAACATGGTCTTTCATTCATAATTTGAATACATCAGCGTACGAATAAAAAAGACTTTTATAACCTTTCATGAACATAAAATTAAATAAAACTGAAACTAGAATTAGAAATATGAACTGTAAATTTGCAGATTCTGGTGAAATTGCGGTGTTACTGCCATAAGCTGCGACTTGCTTTCAGGAGTCAGCTAAAAGCACAGACGGAAGTTTTACATAATAATAGTCCTGTAAGAGACCTGATGGTGGTGCTGCGATGAAAGTGGGTTGGATTGGATTGGAAAGTGCATGTATGACAGCATTAAAGAGTTAACTGTTAAGAATGGGACTGTCTTCTTTAGCCTTTATTGAATTCGAGTAGCAGAAATTTGCATCAAGCAATACTTGTTATTGTACTTTGGCAAACCTTAAATTTGGCATGGGTGTAAAGACTAGCCAGACTACTGATAAAACTTTAAGTTCAAGAGTTATAGGCATTTCACTTGATTTGGCATGATATCTCAAATCAAAGAGATGTGCAAGATGTGCAGAGAAGACTGGATTCAATATAAAGACCGGCACTGCTGTTTCATAGTTGGTTACAAACTAACATGAGCTCATAAAATTTGACATTTTGAGCAATCATGGTTTTAGCGTGTTGGAATAGTGGCAACTGAAACTCACTGGACACTTCATTGGATACAGCCCTTCTCTCTTTGGAAGTACCTTAATTTTTCATATCTAAAAAATTCCTCTCAGGTTTTGGTCTAAATTGGTATGATGGTATCACACAGGTGCTGCAAATTTGTGGGCATCAAATCTATGATGTGAATTTCCTGTTCCACCACATCCCAAAGGAGCTCTGCTCAAACTGGATCATTTTTGTGCCAAGAAAATATTCTCCACTCCATTACACCATAACTACCACTAAGTGTTGGTAGAAAGCAGGATGGATCCTTGTTTTTCTTGTTGTTTACACCAGATTTTGAAACTCATCAGACCAGCGAGTCTGTGTTAATCTTAGCCTCTGCTTCCTGTTCTTAGGTGACAGCAGGTGTACCAGGTGTGGTCGTCTGCTGATATAGCCTGTCATCTTCAAGGTGCAACATGTTTGCATCAAGAGATGATATTCGGCATACCATGGTTGCAATGCATAGTTATTGGAGTTACAGTTTCTTTCCTTTTGTGGCTCTAAGGACATGGTCATTCTCATCTGACATATGGCATTTTTATTTTAAGAACTTCCACTTATTGAATTGAATAGTTTCTCTTTTTTGGGTCATTCTCTGTCAACCCTAGTGATGATTTAGAGGGGAAATTTCAGTAGATTAGCAGTTTCTGAGACACTCAGACCAGGCTGTCTGGCACCAAAAACTATCCCACTGTCAAAGTCACTTAAATCACATTTTTTCCTTATTCTGATGCTTGTTTTGAACTTTAGCAGGTTGACTTGACCATGTCTACAGGCCCAAATGCATTGAGTTGCTGCCACATGACTGGCTGATTAGATATCTGTGTTTAATGAGCAGTTGAACAGGGGTACATAATAAAGTGGCAAGTCAATGTAAATAACAGGGGGCTGGGGACTGTTTATCAGCCAGTGTTTGTTACTTAATTTAATGTTAGGGGCAAAGTTCCAAAAAATCAGCAGTTTTGTTTGTAGCACTGCTACGGTTGGAAATAAGTTTTCCACACTGGCAAGGATTTGTTAGCTGATTACAGAATAACAAAACAAAGGAACCAAATTCAAACATGTCAAGTGTATCAAAACAGTTAAACCAGCTCTGACCTAAAAGGCAGCAAATGAATCTTAAATGTACTATTTAGAATGAAAAATGTCGATTAGAAGAAGAGTAATACGAAATGTGTCGCCAATGATGTAATACATGCAATGCTGCATTACTTGCATAAAGCGCTAAATTGTTTTTACCTCTGCAGGTGGTCCAGCAGATTTAAAACTTAAAGCCAGTTAGGCGGTACATTTTGGAATAAATCTATTTCATGCTTCTCAATTTACTTTCTTTCTAGAAAGATGCTAAAATTGGTGAAAGGTTTTCCTCACAACAACAACACTATGAGACTGCACAATTCTATTGTATCAGATGAGGTCCTAGTGGTAATCAGCCACCATGTACTAATTGATCTGTCTAGGTCATTAATCAACTGCTGAAATTATGAATCACATAAATTCAACAAAGGTGTAAACTAAATTAAATGTTGTGGTGCTGAGTAGGGGAAAGGCTCTTTTGAAATGAACTGCAATTCAGAACTGCAAAGTGACTACACAGTTAAAAAATGTGATTAGTTATATTTATAGAAACAGGTAAGTGGAGGTTATCCATTATACACAGCAAACTATGTTAACTGAAGACAAAAAGTAACTACATTTGGATTTATGAACCCTTCTCTTTCTCCTGTTTCTTCTTCTGCTCTTCTGTTTTATTTCACTTCCTTATGCCCATCCTATTCCTTTCTTTTTCACCAACATCATTTCTCCGCTATCCTCATGTTGCTTTTTCTCACAATATCATCAATTCCAAAACCAATCATCTGATGCTGTGTCTCTCTTGCTATCTGTCTCCCATGTATAAAATCCAACTGATTCCCATCGACACTTTGTCCTCTGATCACAACATTTTTATTTCCTCCTTTATTTCCTTCTGTTTATGTTTAACTGTCCCTCCTCTCTATCTCGTATTATTTAATTCCACTGCCTTTGCCATTTTTTCATCCATTTTTTTTAATCCCTTAAATCTTCTCCTCCTGTCACACCTATTCACCTCGTTCCTTTTTAAATGCACTCCTCCACTTTTCAAAATCACATTTTTCCCGTTTTTTTTCTGTTACTTCAACTTTTCCCCTACAACTATTTTTTTTACCTTCCACTCCATTTGCCAATTCAACTCCCATTACACCTGTCCTCCTTTTACCAACTTTTCACAGAATCCTCTACATTTCCAAATGGCGATGCGAACTGTGGAGGCTCCACAATCCCAGCTGCTCTATACCCTGCTGATGATGAATGGCTGGTGGGACATCAGCATTCTGCTCTGCCAGGAATGGAATATTAGTGACTTCCTTTTCCTCATCAAGAACAACACCCGCTTTCACCTGGGCACTCTTGTCAACCTGACAACTATTGCCTTAACCTCTTCAATATCTTCATCTGCACTATCAACCTCGGCGGTGGCATCAGGTATTGCAACCTTACCCTATTTTTCCTCTGCTGCCTCTTCTTCTTCATCATCCACTTCTTCTAAATCAGACCAGCAGCAAACTCTCCTGCGACAGCTGGGGGCCCTTAGAGAACACTCATCTACAACAGGATTGGTGACATTTGGGTGCGACATTCGCGAGGTGCGACGTTTGTGGACGCTGGTCACGCGGATGACGCTTCCAGAGTTTCACTGGGTCTTGGGGGACAGCCAGAATGTGGCTGAGCTGAGAACAGAAGGGTTACCCCTGGGGTTACTGGCCCATGGGGTCATGGGATCCCCTTCTCTGGATCACTATGTCCATGACTCATTAGAACTCGGGGCGCGTGCCGTGGGCAGTGCTGCCCAGGATAATCCTGCCTTGGCACTCATACCAGGGACTACCAATTGTATGGATAAACAACAGAGCAATGGGAGCTCGGGGGAATACTTGGCAAGGTAGGGAATATACAGATACAAAGTTTCATGCAATGTCCTCAAACTCTAATAAGGCATTCTATAAGCACGACTCACTTCCATAGGGTGCAGTTATTATTCTGCTACTGTATCGGGGGGAAGAACAGTCAGTTTTGTTTTGTTTTTTTATATTTGCTTAGGCCGATCACAAACATTTTTGGTTGTGCAACATTTATAAAATGATGGTGGGGGTGAGTCTTCTAAAAAGTGGGTGAGAGCACGTTTCGTTGGAACATTTGCACATGGGGAAGCAAGCATTCATCATAATGACACAGCTCTGTGGAGAAATGTCTGGCTGTGTAAGATCAGGTCTTTGTAGGTCTTATAGTCATTTGAAAGAACCTAGCACGCCAGCCGTACTGCATCCAAATCTGGATCAGAACTTGCCACTTTCAGTGTGTAGGCTGTGAGGACACATGTTGTGTTCTGTAATAAAGGAAATTTTGAAAATGGTTAGAGGATAGTGGGAAACAGATTGCCACCATAGCATAGTGGATCAGTGTAAGGCTTACTATATACATGCAGTTTGCAAACCAGACAAACCTAAAAAACATTGTGATAATTATGCCCCACAAAATGATTATTTCAGCAGCTTAACTTGATGGATTTCTGTATAGATGTTTTTTATATGTTTCTTCCCTTGCAATAACAGAAAAAAATGATGTGTGTCAGTTCAATGTTCATGTAAAATCACCCAGGTACCACTTTACTATCTTACCAACATACAAAGGTATTCTGCCCATAGCACTAGTAAACCAAAAACATTGTCTCTTGCCTTTTTCAAACATGCAAAAAATGAATTCATTGGCAAAAATTAAAAGTTACCCAGTACCAGCCAAACATATTAAATGTGACACAGAAGACAAAATATGCACATACACTGATCTGCTTCCATTTGGGTTACCACTGCAGCACCACATTCAGTGAATATAACACACTTGAGAGGTTGATAGAACTTTTGTGATAATCCAGTTAAGTAAACTTAGTCATTCAGGATTGCTGAGTTCTTATGGAGTCCATGATTGACAGCTAGTGCTCCACTAATTTGTCAGAACAGCAACTATGCTTGCAAAATGCATGGTATCATCTGGAACAGTAATGATTATGCTCTCTCAGTATGACTGAGTGACTGATATAGCTTGCAGCCGCTGGCTCGGGGCAGTTTGCCAAATTACTGGAGCAGTGGCGATGCCAAAGATCAATTTACTGTATTCATATAGACTCTTGTGAGTATGATGGTTGTTATATTTTCCTTTATAGATATAGATAGGGCCCAAGCAAGGTAATCTCTTAAAAACTCTCACTGTGCTAAAGAATCACAAGTGTCATCTTTGCGTGGGATTGGATATTGGTCTATATGTATTATGGGATTCAGTGACAAATAAGTTCTTTGCTTGTTGTCTTTTTTCCAAAAGATACTGTTAGCATTGCCCAGTCACATAAGTTCTTTACAGCTAATATTCCTTGGTGTACCGAATACTGAAACACTGCTTAGATTTTAAGCCGTATACAACATGACTTGCCTGTGAAACCTCGGTCTTGCGCTCTCTTCAAGCTCAGTCAATCCCCTCCCTCAACACTGAATCTCTATATAGTATTTCTGACACAACTTCAATTCTGTTTGGTGCATGGCCTTTATCTCATGCCAAAGAGACATATATGTGCCCATATTTCACCTTTAACTTCAGCTTTTGCAGTATTGTGATTCTCGCTCCTGTGTAAGTTATCAATCCCACATTTGTATATTTCAGGTTGAGTTTAGGAACATTTTCCTGGATGTGAGCACTGACCCACTGGCTAGTTTCATCTTTCATGGCACTCTGTAAACATTAGGTGTCAGCCATATAACTTCTGTCACTGACAAATCATCCTCATTTGAGTCTCTCATGTTACCTCTGTACCTTCTTGTCCTTGGTTCTTGTTTTCTTTGTCTGTCTTTAATTTACATATTTTCTCTATGTACCCTCTTTTATTGCCCATCCTGCAACTTTTATCCTTAAACCAGAAATCTGCAGGATGGTGCAACATTTTAACACTTCTTAATCAAGTCTGAGTTTTGTGTACTACTTTATGTGTGCTGTGTTTTCCATAAATATGGAAATTTCCAAATTGCAAGTCAATGTTAGTCTATATTCTGTCAAAAGCCATTTCAGATTGGCCTCATTGCTCAGTCCACACACAAGCCTGTTCCTTAGTGCGTACTCCCCGACATGGCAATGCTCTCCTAATCTATGAAGCTCTGCCATATACTCCAATATGAATTCAATATTTGACTCATTCCTTTTGTAAAACCTGAACCATTCAGCTATCGCCAGAGGTGTTAGATTTAAAAGCCTCTTTAGTACGTCTGAGATCTCATCAAAAGTTTTGTAAGCCAGTTTGCTAGCAGGGCAAGTTGGAAGTTTTAGTGCCCAACTTTTTAAACAAAAGATGATCATCTATCCATATGGCCCATACTCCCAGACATTTTTAGTTAGTTTTGTTTCCTTTTCACAGTGTAATATCACTACTAGTCCTAGTCTAGTCTTTGTTCAACACTTTCAACACTCACATCCCCTCCTCCAGCTAGCTTTCCCATCATGATGCTATTTTGCTCATCTGTTGCAAGGTAGGGGTGTGTTTTTCTTATCTTTGTCTCATATATTAACAGCAGTCATCAATGGATTAAACTACAAGATACAGTTTACATGCCTTAAATCTTAATCATGCAGGTACAACTCTGCTGACTCACTCATTCTGTTAAATAGGTATGGTAGGTATGGTACTATTTGCACTTTTTTCAAATATGTAAACAATGTGTCCTTCCTCTTACTAGATAGCAATAGAGTTACGTATAAAGGAGTGGTTATACATATTTTAGACCATATTGTGCAAAATAGGTTATATTATATATTCAGCAGAATATTTTGCATTCTTTGTATTACAGTAAATATGTTAGTGTTTCAGGGCTCTTCTTTCTGTTATTAATTAATGCACCAATTTGGTGGAGCTTAGGCTTCATTAAATTAAATATACATTTTAAACAGTAAGACTTACACAGTACCAAATCTGGGTTCTCTCCACCCAACAATTAATCAATAATATCCAAATGTACAGTGTATACATTACTCTACTTCTTTCATATCTTTCAAATGTTTACTCGAGCAGTTACAAATAATTCATACACACCTACACCGTCTTGCATTTG
This sequence comes from Mchenga conophoros, assembly GCF_057382185.1. Lineage (NCBI taxonomy): Eukaryota > Metazoa > Chordata > Actinopteri > Cichliformes > Cichlidae > Mchenga > Mchenga conophoros. The sequence continues at coordinate 39,321,091 of NC_140532.1, forward strand.
CACAGCATGTAGTTTATGGGGATGCACACTGTAGTACAGTCAATAACTGCAGCACTGTGGTAAAATGCTAATGTGTAATGAATTGCATTTAACAGCACTGTAATCTGCAGCTGCTCCACTCTAGAGATGTAAGTGACAGTGGATGTGTGATCACCCACCGCTGCATTACAAGTACTGTTTGACCTTTCCTGCTAAGATTCTCCTCAAAACACTCGAATCAGCAGAATGAATATCCAGTGAAGGTAATTATTAAACATGGTGAGCTCAGAGGTCCTGAAGGTCCTTCCATTGCTTTACTTTATTTAAAAAAGGGTGTTGATTCATTTGTCAGTGTTTTACATATTGCAGAAACACTTGCCAAATAGGACCTTTTGCCCAGTGAGAGTCCTCGTGCAGTCTTTGACCCCATGAAAACAGGGAGAAACTACTTGATGAGGTTTAGTTTCCTTTGTATGTGATAGTGGTTCTAATTCAAGCTGTTTCACACATGAGTGATTTGGAAAAGTCAGTCGCACACCTGCCTCGGGAGAATCTGAAAGTATTGGAAAGACTTATATGGAGAGGCTAGAGAAAAAAGAGAAAAAGAGCAAAGATGAATGTTTGTAAGCAACCTGCAAAGATGAAAAAAAAAGTTTTTCTCCCCAAATCGTTCGTTTCAGTATTTCTAAAGCTCTGAGACTGTTTGGGCTGTCTGATCACATTCATGCTAAAGGGATTAAAAGATACGGAGAGTGGACTTATATTGAGTCAGGGTCATCATCATCTGTTACCATTACATTTTTTTTCCACACTATGAAACATATTACTGTGTGGAGTCTAACAATTGCATTAGTTTCACGTTTCTTTTCTTTTTGAAATCATTTGTAATCTTATTGTGGAGGCAGAGTGCTTTAGTGGTCAGATAAACTGACCCATCTAATCTTTTTTTTTCTTTTTTTTAAAAACAACACTGGCTGTGGTAGCTGGAAATAATAGATGAGAAACCTAGAAGGCACAAAGAGGTTAGAGCAGCCAATCAGCAATCTTAAGGGTGTTGGTCCCCTGAATCCCTGTGCAGATGTGTGTAAATGTCATTACATCTTTGTATATGGTAAACAGACTAGTACTTGCATAGCATTTTATAATCTAATTGACCAATCAGAGTTAACTCTGTATGCAGCCCACTGAATTGAGTTAAACATAATTTTTTCTTGAAAGTTAAAAGAATATATCTGAAACATGCACTATGTTATATTATGTACATTTTTGTTATGTTTTTTTTTTCTCGCCTATAGCCCATTTAAACAACAGAGGCTAACCCAAGGTAGTGCCTGCTGGAGTAGCTGAGGCTTGAACCATTGACCTTCCTATTAGTAGATGACCCACTCTTCCTACTGCCCCTTGTATGACCACTTACAGAAATCTGCATATGAAAAAAACATACTAAACTAGTATTGAGAACACAGATCTATATTAGACTATATGTAGTAGCTGTATTTTCACAAGCTGAAGAACATCAGATACTGAACTAATCAAAATATATTTGTTTTCGATAAGAGTTTTCAGGGTAGAATTTATATACACACAGAGGCAAACTCACTCCAAACCTTAAAAACAAAACCTGTCCAGTTTTGGGTTTTTTGTGTGTCTATCAAAATACATATAGCAAAGCCATGCTCAAAACAAACTATAAGAAAGAAAGTGTGTACTTTATTGGTCCCCGTGGGGAAAATCCCTCTCTGCATTTAACCCATTCACTCAGTGAAGCAGTGGGCAGCCATTGGGGGCCCGGGGAGCAGTGTGTAGGGACGGTACCTTGCTCAGGGGTACCTCAGGGTAGCTGTTCAGGGGAATCGAACCCCCGACCTTCTGATCATGGGGCCACCACTCTACCTACTGAGCTATCCCTAATAAACATGAATAGGATTCCTCTCACCAGGGGAAAGCAAATGTTCTCTTTAGATAAGGGGCTTGGTTTCCTGTTGTCGTTAGACTGATCATTCAGTGAAGTCCAACTAGGGCTGTGCGATATGACCAAAATATCCCGATATAAGAATTCTATCGTCCCGATAACGTTATAAATCACAAAAATGTAACATTTTCTGTAAATTCGGTGAATCTCGGGCAGCTTGACTTGCGGGAAGTGTTTCCAGCTGTGCGTCATGTAGCTGGAGTCGAGTGTTTTAACCGATGCATGAAAATATATATTTTTAGACATAAGTTGTAATGGCCGCCGTTTTCTTTGTGAGTATTTATTACACGGTGTGCTGCGGGGAAAAGCCTGTTCTAACGTTTGAGTCTAAGGTTTATTTTTTAGCACCTGGCAGCTCTTTTTTACTTCTCATCCATAAATAATCTGCTCTTTCACGTGATTAAGTTTATTTTGAAATGTTTCAACAGGATCTTGAGCTTTATTGTGAAAGATTTATGTGGAACATAAACAAGCGGACACGCCATGGTGTTACCGTCGTTGTTGCTAACCAAAACGCATAAAAACAGGCGCTTGCCCATCCGTAGTGTGGTTATATTAAATATAAGAGAAAGAGAGAACTTTAAGAAATTAATATAGCCACTACAGTGACCATCAGAACAATGAAAAAAATCATTTTGTGACACCACGAAACAAACGATAGCGTAAAATGGAGCAGATCATATGTTTTACAAGTTTATGAGTGTACTTTAGCCTGCTTGTGGTCTTCATATTTTCCAGCACTCTTAGATCTCTGCAGTGTTTGTACCTCTGATCATGCTAGGAGGGTGCAGGGGACATCTTTAAGCTTTAAGGCTGGGCTATAGGCTGGCCACCTCAGCAGATGTCAGAGAGAGTCTTGTATTTTTTGTGTTCTTTGCAGCTTACTTAGTTGCCGCTTCTTTTTTATACCCTAAGAAAATATCAGATGGGCTCAAGTAAACCTTCAATAACGTGTTCAGCATATATGATGCAAGTTTTAAAAGAGAGAAAAAAGCAATAATAATAAAAATAACGAGTGTCATTCCGGTAATAAATTGGTGGTCAAAGCAAAATGAATCTGCATACACAGAATGACAAAAGGACTCATTAACAAGCTCTTTGTGCTTCTAATGAGACACCTGAGTCCACCTGTCTTTCCAGAGTTTTGACACTTCTGGAGGCGTTAGTGGCCGCAACTGTAATCAGGCTGTTTCCCACATGAAGTCTGCTCCTTCTGCTTAGTTTTGATTTGGTTAGATGCTAAGAAAATTACTCCACATGAATAGTTATATCCAAAGCTTAAATGTTTATTGATTGCATAAAGATGTTCTTTCTCACCATCACACTCGAGTTTAGTTGTTTTTCCTGAATGTCTTATATTTAGGAGAAATCCATCAGTTTTTCCTGCAGTCTTGATCAGCCGTTGCTAGTTACAATTGACCAGTCTTGTGACATTGGTCTCACTGTTACTGAAATAAGGGTCTCAGGTTACTGCTGAGTTTGTACAGATGCTGTGTAAATGCTAGCAGAAGGTTAGCACAGAGCAGCTGTGGCACAGGTGGTTGTGTGGGTCGTCTATCAGTCAGAAGGTCAGTGCGTCGATCCCTGACTCCTCCGGTCTGCATGCCAAAGTATCCTTGGCGTCCTTATGCTGAGTTGCCCTCGATGCATCCACTGGAGTATGAGTAAATGTTGGAAAAATGCATCTTCATATTTCCTCTCTTACTGTTAGAACTTTCTTGACCTGGGTTTCAACTATATCTATATCTATTTTTCGTTGCTAAATAGGTTAAAGGTTAACATTAAGATTACTGTGAGCTGAAACTGCAGAAGCATATTATTTATACCAGCTATTCATCACTTTTAGCAATCCATGCTGACATTTCTGTTAGCATCCTCACGTCACTTTATGGCGAGCTGTGAGTGCTGACAATTCCTTATGTGTACGGGACATAATTGAAATTGATGCAGTGCTTGGCGCATCATCTAATACATCTCAATCTCATTTTTTGTCTTCTGAAAGATAGAGGTACTTTGCAAATCTCCATATACACCCACAGGACCATCGATACCCAACTGGGAACAGTGCTGGGGAGTAACAGAATACATGTTCCAGTGTTACGTATTTAAAATACAAAAAATGAGTAACTGTATTCCGTTACAGTTACTGTTTTAAAAGGTGGTATTCAGAATACAGTTACTTTGTTGAAATAAAGGGATTACACGGCGGTCAATTCCTGTTTCATATGTTAGGCTATGCCCTCTCTATTTTTGGTAAATCCACGCTGGTGGAAACCCAAACAAAACACGCATTAAGAGGCTCAAATGCCTGTGTCTCAATCTTGCGGCCCATGTCACCTCTACTTGCGGCCCGCATAATGACCTGAAGAAATATATTTTTTAAAATTAGTGTTCAAAAATGTATTTAATATGAAGGCAATAGGCAGAGTGTTACAGGCATAGCCCTAAAGAATGTAGCCTCATGGGCAGCGTAGCCCAGTTGTAAGTGAGCTATTAAGACTCGACTGTACACTGTTTTCCTCCGAAACAATAAGTTCCGTTGGAGCAGCCTTTCAACGCCTCTCTCTGTCTCTCGCTAGCAAAGTTGACCCAGACAACAAAGTAAAGCTAGTTTTCGGCTACGAGCCCGACACGGAACTGACGTATTAGCCAGAGGTTCCTTTACTACGGTACCGTGGACCTGTTTTGCACGGAATAGTTTTAGGAGATCGCTGCAAAAAGTGCAGCCTTACCTAATGTCCACCCTACTGTTACTCATTTTATATTAAGATTTAAAAATCTGGTTGGTATTGGTATGGTGGGTATCCTTCAGTAATAGTAATAAATCACACAGCAAAAGTACATTCACGTAGTTGTAAAACTGCTGATAATATATTAAGTAATCCAAAGTATTCAGAATACGTTACTCTCATTGAGTAACGTAACACGTTACAAAATACATTTTGGGGCATCTATTCTGTAATCTGTAGTGGAATACATTTTAAAAGTAACCTTCCCAACACTGACTGGGAATCAATCCATTAAGCTATGACTTCAACTATGAGAGTAAAATGACATAATTGCAGCTAATCACTAAGTTAAGTAGATACTGGAATCCACAAAAACAAACAAACAAAACAAAAAGAAAGAATCTGTTTTGTAGTTCTTTAACTGCATTACATTACTAAAATTGAGCTGATAGCAATGTAGTATCTAATGGGATATTTAAATGTTTCTTAGATCTTTAATAATCTACAAGAACAATGCACAAGTGCTGCATCTCTTTACATTCAGCCTCCTAAATACACAGTAATGTCTCTTTTTGACCCTTTTCTTACAGCGAGCAGCTAGTCAAACAAATATCTCTCCATTTTCAAAATAATTAAAGTGTATTTACTTTTACTCTCTAGTTATTTCTCCAAATGTCTATTACAAATCTGCGGGAACATATTTCCCCCATGGTTTACACCATTCATACCCAGCGGCTTTTTAGAGTGAAGATTGTGGTCATTTTCACTCATTTCATACATTTCAGATTCAGTGAGAATTTTGTTGTCTGAATAACAGGTGCTTAGTGGATGAGTTGACCTTAAGGGAGCAGTTGTCACCTCAGCAGTGTTGAAGCCAAAGACCATGTGACAGATGAGCAACGGAAAGATTGTAGCTGTTCTCAGTTGAACACTGAACTCTTCAGGGCATCTGTTTCATGATTATTATGGACCTGGTTGCAGCAGTGTTGCTGGGAATGCCATCAACCTCTCTCAATGGGAGAAAGCAGGTGACATATAGAGGTGTTTGCCACCAGACATCTGTAGTGTCATGGGACTTGCGGCTGGGACACTATCGAAATAACCAGCTTTATGCTAACCCAGGGCATGTGTGGTGCATAGATATTTTTAGCATGATGGGAAAAATCTAAAATTCATAGCAAATAAGGGCCTCCAAAAGCAGTTTTACCTTATTCTAGCTGAATGGCAGTAATATGCTTACTGTATAGAAAAGTAATGACAAAAACATCAGAATAACATATGAAATGCAGATTTATGCAAACTGGGAATGACTATGTTTTGTATAAAAATGATTTTTGTGATGCTACACTTTAAAAAGGCACATAAATCATTTAAAAAGGAAGTCAGAAATAAAAGGTCTAGCTAATCTGTGAAACAATGAAACAGCTTAGTTAGCATCATAGCCACACTTTCACAGGTCACAAGGTCAAGACCAAATCACGAATAACTTTTTAAAATATTTACCCAGATGTTTCCTTCTAGGTTCTGTAATAAAACTAGCAGAGCGGACGTGAGACTTACACAGGGGCTGTAAATACTGCATAAAATGGAAGGAATTTGAGGAATATAAATTGAAAGTAACAGGAGGTAGCTGTGTACATGGTACTCATTAATCAGTATCATCCTGCTATCTTGTTGTCTGATAGCTAAAAACTTCCACAATCAGTTTATGCTGATTATGGAAGTTGTAGTTTCATTTTTCAAAACCCAAAACAGCTGTTTAGGTCCTGCCATGATGGCTTAATTAGCTACAAAGAGAACAGCAGACCCCAGATGTCACACTTTTTGAAATAGGACATGTTCCCTATGTCACTTCCTAATAAGATACTAATCGCTTAGTTAGAATTCTTAATCCTAATTTTATGGATTGGACAAATCTATCAAAAAAATCCACATAACTGTACTGTAGGATTAAAAACTGGTATATAGTTTGAAGTCTGCTTTTGACATGTTGAAAATAGAAACAAAAATTCTAAGAGACTGCGTTTTTGTACCATGACTACCAATATAAATAAATGGCTCGCTTTCGTTTACTCTAGTTAGCCTCCATCTGGGTCCTCCAACTCCACAATATATCATCTGCATACTCCGCAGTTCATGACACACTAGAATACTAACTTGTGTCAGTGTGCAGGACTGGAGCCTATAATATTAACTAACAATTATCCCACAACTCATTTCTCACCATGTTATGGAGTCATACAAATGTAAGTAGGTAGTGTAAAAAAAATATGTTCTATGTGGAGCATTCGAGGAAAAGGGTAATGTGTAATACATCCCAACACGAATTCTAAATTGGCCATAGGTGTGTTTAGATTATCAGGTTACCCTCCACCCCATCGTCTTGCCCCATGTCAGCTGGGTTTTAGGCTCAAGCCCCACCTTGACCCTGATCTGGATATGCAGTTCAGAAGCTGGATGGACTGGAAAATTAGAATTTTATGTATCACTGATTTGAGTATATCACATTTATCTGCAGGCACTGTTTCAAAGAGGATTGAGTGTTTGCTTGTTTAAATGTATTGAAAAAGTCAACGTTTTTCATGGGCTTTACTTATTTTTTTCACACAACTGTAGACAGGCAGCTGTTCACTGAAATTGCTCCAGGGATAGAGAACTAATCAGCCAGTCATGCTGTAATGCGTGGCTGGTGGGTAAAATACCTGATCGTATGGAAGTTGGATTTAGTCCATTTTCAAGTGAGAATGGTTCTCAGGAAATCTTGCAGTTTATTTCTACCAGGTAAAATTTAATTGTCTCAAATTCAAATTTAGTTGTATCAAATTCAAAAATATTGAATATAATATGCAGACTAAATAGACTGACATACTTTTGAGATGCATAAAGATTAATATTACATTATGAGAGTTTATATAATTAATTCATCTACATCATAAATATGATTTATAGTTACTGCTGAATATTCTGTTTGACTGCAGTTCATATATTCAGTTTTGCTTTAATTTCCATCTCTCTTCATCGGGCTTTGAACCAAGAAAGATCAGTAAAGGATCAGGCTGTGCATAAACCCTTCATTCTGACATTTACATCCGAGATCTTTTTTCTTTTCTTTTTTCTATTTATCACTGTGTTCCATTCGCGCGAGCACTCTAAAAGCTGGACTTTTTGTGACTCATTCATTTGGTCCTGTGGGAAAATTCTTTCAAGGCAGACCACTTTGTATTATGAGAAATGAATTGCCTAACAGAGAGTATACTGCATAGCATCACAAAGCGATGGAGTGTTTGTGCGGGAAGTCAGTGTTCTGTACTGTACTGCAATCAGCTGGCAAAAAAAAGTAGTTTTCTAGAAAAATGCTCAAATCTGTTACATGTAAGGAATTGTAAAAATCAAATGTTTTCTATTGCACATAATATGTTACATTTTGTATCTGCTAGAGCCTGATGAAACACTTTTATAATATAATAATAATGTGCATGTGTTAGTCCCCATAGGGAAATTACTCCTCTGCATTTAACACATTCACCCAGTGAAGCAGTGGGCAGCCACCAATGCAGCGCCCGGGGAGCTGTGTGTAGGGACGGTACCTTGTTTGCTTATTGTTTCATTGAAACCTTTACTGCAGGGGGTCCAATTTCAGGCCTCAAGGGCTGGTGTCCTGCAGGTTTTAGATATCACCCTGGGTCAACACACCTGAACCAAATGATTAGTTCATCACCAGCCATTTAAATTAGCTATGTTGAATCAAGGACACATCTAAAACCTGCAGCACACTGACCCTCAAGGCCTGGAGTTGGACACCCCTGCTTTACTCCAACTGCCCATCATTTAGAAACCAAAGCCATTTAATATCTGATGGTTCTACAGATTATACTTTCATTTAAAAAAAATGCATGTCCTGGGAAAAAAGTTGGGATTGTCCCCAATTTATGGATAGTTTAGAAAACAAGGATGAGTAACGCTCACATGAGGTGCATATTATAAGCAAGAAAGAAGTAACACTTGCCCTTTAGCTTATCAGTAATATGTAGTGTAATAGTCTGTCAATTTTAATGTTAATTGCAAGAGACTAAATGATGAGGACCAACCATGTGTTTCACAAATGTAATTCTGTCTTGCATAATAAATCTCGCTGTGGTTTGCAGGAGTGCAAATTTCCATAAATATAAAACAAGATTACCTCACTCTCTGGTATAGAAGAAAGCTTGACTGGGGCAACTCAAACGTAAGCTGCATAGTAAAGTAGCTGCAGGCCATGCATACATGCTTGTTACACTTGCACATAAATCAATGTTATTTCACTTCAATTTTTTTTAAGTTATTATGATTTTCAATGTTGTTTCGCTTGATACGTATTGCAACATATAGACATACAGTAAACATGTTGAGAAACCACAGTTTAATAAGCCTTTTCTTATCTGTTGTTGCTGTTGCAAAACAATTGGAGAAATCCTGATTGTAATACTTTTGTTCTTAAATCCAGTTGATAGGATTAGTTTCAAATAAAATACTGGCATTTGAGGGAACTGTGCAAAAATATTGTAAACATATTTGGGTTTTTTCCAAAATGTTTTAACAATCAGTCATCAAAGACAATGTTTAAATCTGATTCAGGGGACCAGGGATGTCAAGCGTAAGGTCCAGGGGACAGAATCTCCCCAGCAAAGACTGAAGGAGTTGCAGATTTTGAACTTTTAACTGCTTTTTCACAAGTTTTACAGTTTTTCCTGTCAATAAAGAATGACCCTCATTCATACTACACTATTACTATTATTAGTAATAGATAAACAATTAAATAACAGAAAGTTGCTGTTTTTTTACTATTTTATACATTTATGATGTTACAGTTGATTCGCAGAAAGACAAGAAAAAAAGAAATTTTCTTTGAATGAACAAAAACGATATTTTATCATTACAGTACATGGCAATGAACTACAGAACTTTTTCTGTAATTGTACATGTTTATCATGTAGCTTCACTGGTTTGGCACACTTGAGATTACAGTAGTGAATATGTGGCTCAATGTGTAAAATGAGTTTGACATCCCTACCATAGATGGTTGACTGAGTAAACAATCTGATATAGTGGCTCTTTATATATTTATTAGGGCATTCAAATAATTTGGATGTCAGGTAGGGCTCACTGAAAAAGGAAAACTTGTTTTTTCACTTTTATCCTATGACGAATCACATCTAGTTGGGATTGAGGGTTTTCCAGGGGGTTTAAAGTCAGTGTGCAAAAGTTAAAATCACACATGACGGGATAGCAAAGCCTAAGAAGATAAAGGTGGGGAAAAAATGAAGATAAAGATCTAAACCTAAGATATAAATGTGCATTTTCACAGAGATACACTATACACCCTTCTGAGAGTTCAGTGAGCAAAAGTCCTTTATAACTAGATATTGTGCCGAGACAAATTTCCACGGGTTATCTTATTTATTTTTTCCCCACCATAGACAATCCGTCTTGATAGAAATCATTTTAAACCGATCCATGCCCGTCAAAGTAAAGGTTAGTACCCACATGGATGGATGAACCATAAAGATAGAAAATGGTATATGATAAATGTCCCCGCTGAGGCTTGTATTCCCTGAACCAATGTCAGTGAAACACTTTCTGTTTGCTTCAGGCGAGGATCGGTTTAACAAGGAGGAATACTCTTGGCAGAGATTTCTATGCTGCTACAAAGGCAGCAGCATTTCCTTTTTTCTATATTTTATTTTTAAGAGCAAAATGTTTTCTTGCTTAAAAAAACATTCATTGTTGCTGATTAATGTTGTGAGAGTAATGAATAAGATGGATTTAAGTGCACTCCCATTCCTTTTCATTTAACTTGCTTGGTCAGTGATGTACACACAACAACAGCCTTGTGGTTATATCATGTTAAAAATCTTTTTTATTTATTTATTTTTTTGGGTGATGCATGAGGCGAGAACACGAGGCAGCCTTGACACTGAGTTAGTCTTGGTCTGGAAAATATATGATTCACCCAGACGTCATTCTTTGGCTACAAATACCATCATTTTATCTTTTCATGAAGTGGAAGTGAATCACGTCACGTTGAATAAAAAGTTCAACCATAGTTTTTATTTCGAGCATAGGAGGTAATGTAGCAGCTCCGGATGTAGTGAACTACAGCACGTCAGCAAGTAGTTTTGAAGGTCAAATAATTGTTTGGTATGATAAGTTGAGTGGTGAGAAATATGGAGCTTAAGATAAGTATATTGGGGCTTGGTTTAAATATTTTAGCTACATTTATGCTTGGAGATGATTTCTCAAACTGAAGCTGTTTTTGTAGGAACAGGCAGGACAAACTGAAAACAAACTTAAAATTATGTAGTGTAAACTGGCAGACAAACAGGCAATGGTGATATTTTAATTACGTTAGTTTGTTTACAATAGTGTTGAAATGGTAGTTAGTTGTTGACATCTCTAAATGTTTTTTGGAATTTAAAGTGCTCTTTATTTAAATAATCAATGTGATTCTAGGTTTTCTTAGGGATCACATTATTTAATGTATTTCCTTCCCCTTAGTGTAATCAGTCAAACTGTTTTTTTCCAGTTTCATTTTGATAAACTTAGTCTTGTGTATTTTGTATTTACTTTAAACTTCCTTGTCTAATTTTTCTGATGACTTGGAGCTATGTTCCCTGCTGTTTGGCATCTCCCTAAGTGCCTTGTTGTAATCCTGTTTCCTTTGTGTACTGTTCTTTAGTTCCCCATGTTTCTGTTTCCCTGCTTTCTCTCGTGGACTTTGGTTTGCCTTTTTTTAAAAATGTAATCGATGCCTGCATTTGACTCTGCATTTGAGTCATCCAGTCTGCCTTTACAAACATTTGTGAGAGAATGGGTTTTTAAAAAATAACTCACTGAATTCTAGCACAGTACTGTTATAGGTTGTCACCAGTGCAACAAGTAAGTTTGCAAATTGCAAAAGTGGAAGCAGTTAAGAACCACAGCAATTTAGCCACAAAGTGGCAGGCCAGATAAAAAGCAGGGTGGCAAAGTGTTGAGGCATGTAGTGAAATCTGCCAAAGCTCTGCTGATTCAATAACTGCAGATTCTAACCCTCCTCTAGTATTAACATCAGCACAAACATTATGTCCTAAGAGCTTCATGGCATGGTTTTCATGGCTGAGCAGCTCCAACATCCAAAGTCAGCAGAGACAGAGCAGTCCTGTGGGTGTGCCAGTTTAACTATCCTGAGCTTGTCTGATTAGAAGAGTTCAATAGTTCATAATGAGTGGAGCCACTTAGGATCAATCCCAGTTGTAATAACTATCCTTGGAGTTCTGATTACGTGATTGGTGTTGCAGCGGTCTGACCCTTTTTTTAAACTGAGTCCTTATGTGGATGAAACACATGGATACCAGTTTAACTTGGACATCTATATTGATTTTTGCTACAAAACTGTGCTTCCCTTTTCACAGCTACTTTCCTGAGAAAACCTTGCCTATATTAATCTGACAGTAAATTCAGACTTGAACTTGAAACATATTCAAATAATACAGATGTCTTGCCTAAACACATTACCTTCTATAATACGTGACCTTTTAGTTAAGAAAGTGACATTTCACATTTAGCATGGAACACTTTCTGCAATGTCAGGAAACTGCGAGAGCATGACACTGGCTGCCATCAGGAGAGAGACACACTCCCCAGGTAGTTTAACATCTACAAGCTACTGTGAAAACACTGACCTTCAGACAGCTTGCTTGAGTTGTCAGGTTGGCTAAAAACCTGTAAAAGATGAAGGGAAGTTGACAAGGTGGTGGGAGGGGAAATTTTTCAGTGAGCAAGGTGACACGATGGAGATATTTTGAAAAAGGTCACTTCAGGTACATCATTACCTCCTCAAGGCATATCAAAGAGCTGTGCATCTACCTGGATGCCTGCATGTTTTCTTAAATTCAAACATATCCAATCCAGTGCGTGTCTTTCTTGTGTGTGGGTGTGAGTGTGTGTGTCTGTTCTGGTATCTGACACTCTCAGACAGCCAGTAGCATGGCTCAGTGAGGGAGATGGCGTGATCACTGGACCGTGGTTTGTCTTATGCTGTCACACATACACACACTCACAGATAGACAGCCACTAAGGCCGCCAAGATAGTACACCTCTCTGTTGTTGCTTTTACACCAATAAAGTGGAAATTGATATATGAACTAACCAAGAGTAAACATAATTGTACATTTAAGCCCATAAGTCCCAAGAACAGAGATCCAAACATGTCTGGATAGAGGCGATAAAGAATAAAAAAGCAAGGCAGCAGAAAACTTCTTTTTTTTACAGCTGTGCATCCTGCAATTTACTTTATTGTGCAACATGAACTGTGCTCAGTGCACTCTGAGTCTCTCTGTTGTATTTAAGATACAAAAGAAAATGGGTTTCAGCTTTCTGAGTCATAAAGAAGACATATGCATATGCCATGCATATTCGTATTTATCAAACATACTGTCAGGGTAGCATCATAAACTTGATCTGAAATGATTCCTCTCCAGGCAGAGCTGATCATAAAAAAATGCAACACTGGTTATTTGTTCAAACAACTGCTATTAATGTGTGTCAAAGTCAGAAGTAGTCAGCACGGTGTTGTTGTGCTCTCCAGGATCAGGCTGGATTGGATCAGTGAGTAAACAAAGCATGTAGTGTTGACAAGACAGACTGATGATTATTTCTTGTCTTTTGGAGGGTTTTTTGTTAATGTTTTTTAAGATTACCACAATATTTCAGCTGCTTTCACCAAGTGAAATTATTTTTATTATTTTTTTTACTAATTTCATTTGTAATCCAAACAATCTTTCATCTGTTTCAGTTAGCATCATTTAACTGTACCCACTAAAGTGAAGAGAAGTGAATGGAACTTTAAAATGTAACATTGAAAGGACGCCCTAAATGATACTTACAGACCATCTTGAGAACATACAGTTGTCTACAGTCTAATAAGACCTACGTTTTCTTGAACCTTCTATATCCTAGAAATTTAGTGCGAAATTGTCACAACAGTTCTTTCAAGCTGATTTATAATGTGAAGATCATATGATAACAGAGAGAAAACCCTAGTAATCAAATGACAAAGAAGGAGAGCGACAGGACAGAAGGCACACGGTGGGAGAGAACCAGGGATTATTAATAACTAATGATTAAACGCAAAATGGTTTATAAACAAATAGTGAGTGAAAAGAGGTATGTAAATGACATGTGATACACACATATACACACTCAGAAGTAGTGCGTAATTGCATATGGTCGAATTGATTTTCTTTTCATTGGTTATAATCCCAAATAGTTTGGAAAAATGCTCAAACTCATCCATCCATCCATTTTCTTCCACTCAAACAATTCAGGGTTGTGGTGGGGATGGAGCCTTTCCCAGCTCCCATAGGGCGAGAGGTGGACAGTTTACCAGTCTGTTGTAGAACTAATACTCAGAGACAGACAACCATTCATACCTGTTAACTTCCATGTATTTGGATTTTGGAGACAGAGAACCCACACAACCATGCTGTTAATGTGCAAATTCTATACAGAAAGACCCCATCCAGCCAGTGGATTTAAAACCAGGACATTCTTCCCATGAGGAGATAGTGCCAACCTGCAAACAGTGCTCCCACACACAAAAAATGTATATAAAAAATTTACCTATAGCTCTCTTTTTGATACTTCAAATGTCTTTGATCACAAAAGACAACAAATGGAATTGAATGCACAGAAAATATTGACTTTTTAATATAATTCATTTAAGTCATTTAAGAGGGCTGATTTTTTAGAGAAGCACAAAACCTTTAAGATCTAGCATTTAACTGCATTAGTATTAGTGCGCAAAAGAGATAGACTTGTGTTCAGTTTAGACAATCAAATCAAATAAACCTGTTCTCTTGAGACTTCCTGTAAGAATATTGTCTACAGGGGATAAAATGTGCTATTATACTGAACATCTGTATGCACTGAGCCCAGAGTTTGATTTTTGATTGACTTTTGACTGGGTATCACTCTTTGCAAACATAATAAGTATATTGTTAAAAAATGTTCCCAAAATTTTAATGATGTTTGACATTAAGCATGTGTCCAGTAAAACTGTGTGTACCCTTCTGCTCGCCTTTTTTCTCTTCCAAGCTTCTTCACAATGTCCCTCACTCCTTTTTTTCCCCCCTGACACTTCTTGTTTTCTCTTTCTCTTCATTCTCCTCAGATTTGTAGCCAACACATCATTTGAGGGCCAGAGCGGTTTCATATCCAGCAACAGTCAGAGCCAGAATGTCATCTCAGAAGCCCATCACTACATCTGGTCCCTCCAGCTGGATCCCTTAGGCCAGCCAACCTGGACCCGCCTGGGACGCTGGCGCAGGGGGAGAATTCTGATGGACCCAGCAGCCTGGCCAAACCATCCAGGTTCTGGAGGAGGTGGCGATTGGCGCCGACCTCCACGGTTGCACATGCGAGTAGTGACACTGGTGGAGCATCCATTTGTATTTACCCGTGAAGTGGATTCAGATGGGTTATGTCCTGCTGGGCAGCTGTGCCTGGACCCGCTTACCAATGACTCTTCAGTTTTGGAAGGACTTTTCCAGAACCTCAGAGGAACCAATGGATCTGTTCCCACAGATCTAAAGAAATGCTGCTATGGCTACTGCATTGATCTATTGGAGAAGCTGGGGGAGGACATGGGCTTTACTTTCGATCTCTACATTGTTGGTGATGGGAAATACGGGGGGTTTAAGAATGGTCGTTGGACAGGATTGGTGGGTGATCTTCTCAGTGGTGCTGCCCACCTGGCAGTGACATCTTTTAGCATTAATTCAGCTAGGAGCCAGGTGATTGACTTCACCTCACCTTTCTTCTCCACAAGCCTAGGAATTCTGGTCAGTGTTGCTCTTCACTCTCTGGCTTCTTTTTTCCTCCTCTTTTCCTCTCCACTTCTTCTCCTAATTTCTGTTACTCTTTAACCTATCTCTCTTTGATGTGTGTCATTGACCTGACCTCAACTCTCTCCTCTCAGTATGCAGACGGTCAGTATCAATATGTTTTACCACTGCCAACCATACATTATTGGATTCCAGTGCAATCCCATATGCGGGGCTGTTCTGGGGGTTATACAGCTTTGCAGAAAGAACTTATTATTACAATTACTGCAGCTAGTCTCAACAGCTGACAGGCATAGGGATGGTGGTAATCACTATTGTTACTTTTTCCTAGTATGCTGCTACAGATGTAGACGTTCTGCTTTATTTACAGTGGATGTATTTTCTATTATCTGTATTTTTTTCTTTTTCCCATTCCACTAGAAGTATCTCTCTTACAAACAGCAGCGTCAGAAACAGCATTTGCTTCACAATCACTGGACTGTGAAACCAATTTTCTCCAATTGAGGCAAGGGTACTATAATGAATTTGCACCATCCCACTGTGATCAGTTTTTATTATTATAGAGTTTATTTGTAGTGAAGGGAGAGGGAGGATGGGGAGGGGGGCTGATAGGATCTTTCCATAATAGTCCTAATTAATGTCTTCCAAAAACTCCACATTTCCTCTGATTTATGAAACATTGAGAACAACAGTAATTTTTGATAATTACAACATCTTTTCAGTTTTGCAATATTCCTTATGCAGTGCTTTTTTTTTTCTTCAATCCTGTATCCCCACCTGCCCAGGTGCGTACTCGTGATACAGCCGCACCCATCGGTGCCTTTATGTGGCCTCTACACTGGTCCATGTGGCTCGGCATCTTTGTTTCCCTCCATGTCACCGCCATCTTCCTCACTCTGTATGAGTGGCACAGTCCATTTGGTATGACGCCACGTGGACGCAACCGTGACCGAGTGTTCTCCTTCTCCTCAGCACTTAATGTGTGCTATGCCATTCTCTTTGGAAGAACAGTGGCCATCAAGCCACCAAAATGCTGGACTGGGCGTCTGCTGATGAACCTTTGGGCCATCTTCTGTCTATTCTGTCTGTCCACCTATACTGCTAACCTGGCTGCTGTAATGGTTGGGGAGAAAACTTATGAACAGTTGTCGGGAATCCATGATCCAAAGGTAAAAATCAGTATAGTATAGGAGAAAAGTCTTTAGTCACCACTCATATCTTTATATTGGTGAGCCAAAGGAAAATATACACACAGATTTATTGAAACACTGACTACATAAGGAGAAATATTCAGTGTGATATGAGTACGTCTTCTTCCTGTGTTTATATTGATATCATTAAATCATAATAACAAATTACATTTTGGTTCTGAGTTGTTTTTGTTCTAAATGAATTTCATTTAAACAAATATTTAAAATGTCTAGAGGTTATTTGTTTGCTTTTGTACTTACACTGATGTTTCATTGTCTTAAAATTGTTACTCAGCAAATATACTCTTTAATTAAACACCCTTGTAGGGGCACGTGGGAATTAAGGTGATTAATTGGTTTTCGGCAGCTCATTAAGTCACTGAATTACAAGAATGCAGGAATGTTTAGAGTCGGCATGTTCAAGAAAAAAAAGAAACAAATTAGTGTAAAGAAACAAAGAAAATGTAAAGCAACAAACTTTCTTGATTTGAGTTCTGAAGGTATCTTGTTTTATTTCTTCTTTCTTGCAGCTGCACCATCCCTCTCAGGGATTCAGATTTGCTACAGTGAGAGAAAGCAGTGCAGAGGACTACGTCAAGAAGAGTTTCCCCGAGATGCACGAGTACATGAGAAGATACAATGTCCCGGCAACGCCAGATGGCATACATCATCTCAAGTAGGGCTATAAGATGCATACAGGCCACATATAGCATACAGGCAGACATACATTTTTTTGGAGGACCATAATCAAATCTTTATTGATTTATGCTCAGTCTTTGCTGATCCAGGTACTGCTGTCAGCTTTCCTAATATCCGCTCAGTTAGCTAACTTCTCTA
Organism: Mchenga conophoros; assembly: GCF_057382185.1. Classification (NCBI taxonomy): domain Eukaryota; kingdom Metazoa; phylum Chordata; class Actinopteri; order Cichliformes; family Cichlidae; genus Mchenga; species Mchenga conophoros. The sequence continues at coordinate 39,338,660 of NC_140532.1, forward strand.
GTCATTGCCCCTGAAAATCAACTTCTGTTTGGTTGCACAAGTGAAAAAAAGAAACTGCATCATCTTTGATAAAAAATAGAAAAATAAAAAAATAAGAGTGTGCGCATACTGAATGAAAGCCAGATTTGAAAAAAAAGGAGAAGAAAATTGCATCCCTGCTGCTGTCATTCCCCACCACAAGCCTGCCTGTTCTCATTCAGATCTTACCTTCCTCTTTTTCCTGCCACTGCTGTCATCCTCAGCCCTTTCAACATTCAACTAGCAACCCATGGTGCATAACAGAATATAGTTTTAGGTTTGTTTGTTTTTTTTTAAAGACAGCAGGTCTGCATGGAACACAATTTGAACGGATGAAACGAGATTTATTTTTACTGAGCTTGTAAAATGCTGATTAGAGGGAAAGCAAAAATGTCATCTTTAGAAAATTACAACTTGGCAACAAGACAGTATACAAATGTGCCGCAATGCAATCCTCTGCATTGGGATTTACTTCACTAGGGACTAAGCATTATGTATATACATATGCAAGACACTTGTGCACTAACAGACTGATAGTATATCTCTAATATATACTGCACTAATTGCACTAAAGTTTTTATAGAAGTGTAAGTATACTTGCTTTTCTTGGATTTTACTTTGGATCATATCTTTTGTCATATTTTGATAATTAATTCAATGTGCCTGTGGGGTGGAGGAATGTAGTCTTTTCAGCTTCAATGTTTATTTGACGGGTAATTAGAGTGAGGTCGGCTCTAGTGAGCAATGTTTTTTTTTTTCTTTTTTCCTTCCTAATAAGAACGGACCAACTTTCCAAAGTACACAGTGCTATGTAGAAATAATTTGTATCTTTTTTTCAATGCCAGACTGCTGTTTAGCAAAAAAAAAAAATTATAGTTGTAATGTCCTCCCCCTCCAATGCCTTGCTAGTGTTGACAAACAGACTAAACTCCATGCTGACCACTTCGTAAGCAGTTTAATGCACTTTGACATAGTCAGGTCAGCCTGGTAAAGTTCAAACTAAGCATCAGAATGGGGAAGAAAGGTATCCTAAGTGACTTTGAATGTGGCAGGGTTGTTGTTGCCAGACGGGCTGGTATAAGTATTTCTGATTATCTTATGGAAGTTTCCCACAGAATCATCTCAGGGATGAACCCCCTAACGAAGAGAAAATATCCAGTGAAAATGCCATGCTGATGTCAGAGGAATATGACAAGACTATGACAAGACTGAGCAATAACTCAATTACCCACTTACTGCAATTATGGTATGCAGAAGAGCATGGAGGGAGCACTCCTGTCAGCTAAAAACAGGACACCGAGGCTTCAGTTCACTCAGACTCACCAAAATTGGATGATAGATGATTGGAAAAACATTGCCTGGTTCAAATGAGTTGCTATTTCTACTGCAACATCAGGTAGGGTCTGAATTTGCCATAAAGAATAGCATAGATCCACTCTGCCTTGTATCAGTGGTTGGGGCTGCTGGTGTAATGTAATGGTTGTTTTTGGGGGTTTGTTTGTTTGTTTGTTTGTTTTTCTCTTGGCACACTTTGGGCAAAATAAAAAAACTCAGCCTAACTGAATATTGTGAGCTTGTTTGACCACATGCTCCTATCTTCTGATGGCTGCTTCCAGGAGAATCTCTAAGCAATGTTTCCAGCACCTTGTTGAATATATGCCATGAAAAATTAAGGCAATTTTAAAGGCAAAAGGGAGCCCAACCCAGTACTAGAGGTGTACCAAACAAAGAGCAAGCAGTACAGCTGAATATTGAGTGTATTTTCACAAGGAGGTAAACATTAACAATCAAAACCAGGTTTTATTATAAGAACATGCTGATTAGGGCTGGGTATCGTCACTGATTTCTAGAATCGATTCGATTCCGATTCACAAGGTCCTGAATCGATTCAATCCATGATTCGATTCAATTCGATTTGATTCTATTCGATTTGAATCTGGGAAATTTTGCCTCAGACAGTCAGAAATATTATAATTCAGATCAGTACATTTACATATTTTTGTATCTATAAAAAGGTAGCTGACACTTTCCAGACTTTATCAAAGGTGTGAGCATCACAGCAGAGGCCTTTGTGTCAAAGTAGCTGAAGATAAAACACTGAAACACATGAAGGTGATTTCAAGGGCGTAAACACAAAGCGCGGACCCGCCGAAACATCAGAATCAGCGAGCTGTCGGCTTTCAGCCCCGACCGTGTCCGTGCCGTCGGGGGAGAAAGGCGACATCTCACTGATTCTGATCCGCGGGTCGGCGCTTTGTGTTTACGTCTTTGTGCAGAAGCCGTGTAGCTGCTCTCATTTACTGTTTTAAATGTTTGGTGGTTGTCAAAATTTTGTGACGTTTCATCTGAGATTCTGGAATTTTTGGCAAAATACATTTATATAAAAAAATCGATTCAGGATTTTAATGAATCGATATCACGTTATCCAAGCCAGAATCGATTTTAATCGATGAATCGATTATTAAAACCCACCCCTAATGCTGATGACGCTGACAGTGATCATGGGAATGGTAAATAAGAGTGTGCCACACAGGCTGTTGGGGCACACTCTTATTTATCAAATGGATAATTAACAAAAAACAAGACAGATAAACAAAATGCTGCTGTATATGTAGCACACATTGTGAAATGCTTGAGAAAATACAGTAATTTAGATGACTACTTGGAGTTGTCATCCCTACACACTAGGCACCGATTACAGTAAGCACTGATTTTTATCAGGGCAATTCTTTTGTTTTGTTTTTTCAATAATGTTTCAACTTTAATGACCATGTCTCACCAGTGCTACTGAAACAAACTATCAACACCACTGACTGCAGCCTGTCTTCTTTATAATTAGAGCATTTGGAAAAAATTCACTGGCTGAAGCATTACAAGCCATCAGACAGCTGTCATGTACCATTACAGCTGGCCTATTAATGGATATATAGGGAATGCTACTCTAATACGACAGAGAAGACAGTTTATTAGAGAGCAATTTCAACCTGCGAATGTACTTCATAATGCAAAGACTTATCCCTATAACCCCACAGTAATGGAAACTCTGGCTTTACATAAAAGTACACCACAGACATTTTGATGTCAGCAGTGGTGTTTTCCCTTCATGCAAATATGTGATTTATAGATGATGTAAAAAGGGATGCATCATGATTTAATCATATTAGTTTGTTAGATGGCTGATGTCAAGATAGTGCTTTGACCATAAATGACATGCTGTGGTAAAAGACCAAGGATGCCAGCTGCAGCATAATTCAGCCGGTAATAATGAACAGGCAGCTTGCAGGGAGAAGATAGTGCAAGATTTCAAACGCTGTCCTTGATAACAAGCAAAACACAGTATATCTTGAAAAAGTCTTTGTAGCGTTTGTATCCCGGTAGACTCTAGCTGTCAGTAAAGACATTTTAAAGTTGATTTGTAAAAGCCTCTCAGAGTGTTGTGACGTAATATCTCACCTCTATATAACAGACTTGTGAGGAATACAAATAAATTGGCCAAAATCTGTAGGCAGGCAGTAATTTTCCTGAAAGGTAGCCAATGAAAGGATTGGGGAAAAAGTAAAGGCAAGGCCAGCATCAGAATTATGAAGTTCAAACAAGGCAAAAATATTTGTTGAATCACTTACATTTCATTCTCAGTGATAATTTCAGGGTGTGCTGCCATTTAAAAGGCTTTGTAAAACGCCCACAAGCTCAAAGAAAAACAGTTCATTCTTGCATGCTTTTATGCTTTATTCGCTGTTTTCGGTTTCATTTTCAGTTTGTATTGTGCATTAAGTAGCACCATGTCTGCAGTCAGTCTTCGTGCTTTACCGTTAATTAAACTTTGCATGTTTTGATTTCCAGAGAAGAAAAATGCAAACAGTTTTCATAGGGCCTATATATTCAGCTCTGCCCTACACATGAAGTTAGGTAGAGCATAAAAAAGGTTTGTAGGACCTGTTAAAACAGAATGACTGAAGGTGAAGTTCATTCTTTCTACTCACCCTGTGAAGTCAGAGAAGTGACACGAGGACAGACACAGGGAAAATAAGCCTCAGAGTCACAGACGAAGAGGGAGACAATGAACTAAGGTTCATTTAAGCTACTGTCTCGTGAGGTGGTGAAGATTAATTTTTCATGTCAAATTCAGAAGGCGGCTTAAAATAGTGTAAAAGATTTGCTGTTGGTCTCCTGATATTGAGAGAATCACTCGATGAGTCTTGCAAATTATCCATCTATCACACTGCAAATGCCAGTTTGTTTACTTGATGTAGTATTACAAAGTTCAACTGCCTAAAAATGACCCACACAATATAAATTACATTTATTACAATTATATTTGAATTCTTATTATGTCTGCAAAATTATGCAGCACAATATATGCATAATCTCTTACTGTTTAGCTTGAGGAATGATGGCAAAATTTGAGTGAACACAAATGTTTGATTTCATCACTATGCTGTGCTGGAGGAGTGTTATGAATGTGCACAGGGTACTTTTTGCAGCTGCAGTGTACTTACAGTATGTTGTTTTGCTTACAGGGCTGACCCTCAGAAATTGGATGCATTCATCATGGACAAAGCACTGTTGGACTATGAGGTCTCCATAGATGCAGACTGTAAAACACTAACAGTAGGAAAACCTTTTGCAATTGAAGGTAATGTGCGAGCATATCAATTATGAACATTTTAGATGAAATCTATCACTACTCTGACATGTGAATAGCATCCACCAGCTCTGGTTTTAATCATCACCTGATTTTAAGAGGTCTTTCTGCGTCACTGCAGACTAACTGACCATGAGCAATTTTAGAACAAGCCTAAATTTAACAATATCAATCACTCAACGTTTACACAGTGGTTAATCTTTTGGCTTTCAAAAGCTTACACTCTCCAGTGTCTACTGTTAATCTGTGGTCCATTTAGAAAGCCTCTTCCTCCCGCTGTGAAAATGTTCCCGTGGCGGTTGCTTCCATTACAAGCCATCGTAGTCCCACATTCCAGCGGTGTTGTTAATTACTTAATGCACTCTTAAGCCTTCAAGATACAATACACATCAATCAGCACGCTTCCTACCAAGGAAAGGTACTTTTGCAATTGGCTGTTGCTGAATTTGTCACACTCTCCTGGCCTGCTAAGACGTTCAGAGATATAATTATATCATCAAGCTTTGCTTTGGAAAAATTATGACTTTTTAAAGTAAAAAAGCTAAATTATCCAGACCTCCAAGTGTATCAGCTCAGCAGCTTGTTTTTCCCATAGCTGTAGACCAGGGAAAGAATACAACAGCAGCATGAAGGTGACATGAAAAAAGGTGTTTTTGCCGTTATGACAGAAGAATAATCGCTAAAGAGTCTCTGTGTGTGTTTGTGTGTGTCCAATGGCAGGCTATGGCATTGGCCTCCCTCAGAACTCTCCACTCACTTCCAACATCTCGGAGCTTATTAGTCAGTACAAGTCAGATGGCTTCATGGACATGCTGCATGACAAATGGTACAAGGTCGTTCCCTGCGGAAAGCGCAGTTTCGCTGTGACTGAGGTAAGATTAAAGCGAGGCAGTGTAGGGAAAATAGAGCGTATTTATCATTTCATTATATCATAAATGATCATTTCTACAATTTCAAAATCAGAACAATATAATATAACGCATTTGTCTCATTTTTTATCTTACTCAAGTTTCTTTGCTCTCAAATATTTATGTGGAATCTTTATTTGAAAGCTCTGAAAAGTCTTATGTACCCCACACAGTGACTTACTCAGAAAAGTAATCTTTCATATTTTGTTCACTACACATAAAGTCTACTTCAATAATTATACTACAAGATGTCAATGCAAAGAGGCCATTTTCTCGAGTAACTCATAGTATGAGAAATATATGTTTTATTAGAAATGCAATACTAGTTATTTCTGGCCATATTTCTCCCCGACTGTGACTTCAAACACTATAAAAGAGGCTCCTATAGCTCAGTGCAGACTGCACACAGCATACTGCGCTTGATCCTTTTGTACTTTGTTCTTTTTATTTATTTTCTTAGCTGCTGTGTGGATGGCAACATAATGTCTGTCGATCACAAGGATGCCGCCTAAATAAGCACTCGTGATTTGTACCTTTGAATGACAGCGTCTACTAAATACTTAATCTTAAATGTAAATTGCCATTTCATGAGCTCAGAAGCAGGAGTTGTGGCAATGTGGCACGTTGCATTGCCACAGATTCAATGTCACCTAAGTGAATCATTTCCCGGTGTGTAGCAGTTAGACGTGTTATAGATGCTATCTAGAGCTGCAGACATTTAAATTGCTCCGGGTACAATTCATTTTGCACCATCATACCTCAGTCTGCCTAACGCTACGGAGGAGAAACCTGCTCAACTGATATTTAGCTTCATCTGGGTGTGTATTTCAATTTTTGTCTCACAGAAACCACAGTACGGTGATCATGTGCACACTTAGGGTTCTCATATTATTGGTAATGATTTTAAATATCAAGTATATATCATTAACTTAAAATGACCTAAACTGATTTCTAAACTTTGTTGTTCACTTGCATACATCGGGCAACATCAGCAGGGCCCTCATGTCATATAAGCAATATGAGTTACTGACAAGCTTGGCCCAGTTTTAGCCCTGCTCAGCACTTTTTTGTAGCAATTATTTATACCGATGAGTGACTACCACCAGCAGTAAGCCTAAGGATTCTGAAAAGATGAAAAATCTGATGGATTGGCTTCACTGAGGTACAGTAGCCAAGCTCTCTGGCATTTACCCAGCTCTCCGTCACCCCAAAGAATCTGATCCCATTTGAAGTAATAAAATCAATACCAATAAATTGCATATTATTCAATTACCTAACATTAGGAGGGCCAAACTTAGCATTACCGAGAAATAAATGGTGATAAAAGAAGTGAAGATGATAAAAGTGATGTGCTTTTTTATTGATTTTTTTCTGCTAATTTATGCAGTCAAATGGTGAAATATAACAGCACCATTAGAAATGATTGTTGTATATAGTGGTATGAGCCTAGAAGCGTGTGTTACCAAAAACCTGTAGCATATAGTATGTGTTTTCATGTGCTGAGCCTTCTAATGAGCAGTGTTGGGAAGGTTACTTTTAAAATGTATTCCATTACAGATTACAGAATACATGCCCCAAAACGTATTTTGTAACGTATTCTGTTACGTTACTCAATGAGAGTAACGTATTCTGAATACTTTGGATTACTTAATATATTATCGTGCTTTTTACAACTACATAAATGTACTATTGCTGTGTGAATTATTACTATTACTGAAGGTCCGCGACTCCGAACCGTAGTAAAGGGACCTCTGGCTAATACATCGGTTCCGTTTCGGGCTCGTAGCCGAAAAATAGATTTACTTTGTTGTCTGGGTCAACTTTGCTTGCGAGAGACAGAGAGAGGCGTTGAAAGACTGCTCCAACGGAACTTATTGTTTTCGGAGGAAAACACGAACACGGTGTACAGTCGAGTCTTAATAGCTTACTTACAACTGGGCTCGTCAGGCACTCTTCTTGGCTGCAGTGGTTATTATTATATTTACATGCTTCCAGCTCCCGTTTCTGCTCAATGACAACTCGTACCTTTCCACTCTCCTTTTTCTCCCTCCTCGCGCTCACAGACACATAACGTGTATGGCAGTCCATTCTCCCTGCAGCACGGACTACACTGCCCATGAGGCCACATCCTTTAGGGCTATGTCTCTAACACTCTGCCTATTAGCTTAGCACAACAACAACAACAAAAAGGCGCTCTCTCACCCAGGAAACACACAGTCGCAGAGAGAGAGCGTCACACTGTAACCACGGCAACCGTAACCCTGCCGCCTGGAACAACAGATCGTAGCTGTCAAACAAAACCCAAACAGTCCTGACCCGCCACAATATGAAACAGGAAAGTACCGCCGTGTAATCCATTTATTTCAACAAAGTAACTGTATTCTAAATACCACCTTTTTAAACGGTAACTGTAACGGAATACAGTTACTCATATTTTGTATTTTAAATACGTAACAGCGGTACATGTATTCCGTTACTCCCCAACACTGCTAATGAGGAATGTTGGAGTGTGCTATTAGACACAGACTCAAACGTGTTCTTTATTCACTGAAGCTGGAGTATTAGGCTACGTTCACACTGCAGGGAAAGCGCATCAAATCCGACTTTTATGACCCTTTGCGACCCATATCCGATCATGGTATGTCAGTGTGAACAGCACAAATCCGATATTTTCAAATCTGATCTAGGTCACTTTCGTATGTGGTACTGAATCCGATACATATCTGATGTTTTAGAAAGCGACTGCTGTTTGATGGTTATGTTGCATTAAATTCGTCTTTTACGTCACTGACACAAGACAGACACCAATTATCAGCGCTAGAGAAAACAAATGAGAAAGCATGGCGGCCATTGTTATAGCACGGGCTCTCTTAATTTCTCAGTGTCCTTCTCTCTCTAATTTATTTCTCAAAATTCTGTCGGTTACGACTGTGCAGGAATTGATAGACTGCTGCGACAACACCTACTAGCTCTGTAGCCGCCATTTTTGCTTCCGCAAACAGAAGGCGTTGTGTGTGACGTCTTCTTTTGCGCATGCGGGCCGCTTTGAGGGCCGTGAACCGTTCACACTAGAGAGCGTTTGCTGTCATATTTCCTTTGTAGTATGAACAACCAGACAAAAAAAATCGGATTTGATCACAAAATCGGAATTGAGCATTAAGACCTGCAGTGTGAACGTAGCCTTAGATCAGATTAACGTCACATATATACAGTGAGCTCATCTTGACTTTGAAGGATACCGCAGTTTTTCCCCTATCCCAATGGATTTCTATAGAGTTTAAAATGTATGCCAGCACAGCCAAAGGTTACTATTCTCTTTATTCAACAACTTCTCAGGAATCATTATCTTCCACCGTCCAAAATTTCCTTACTGCTAGCGTGCCAAGTCACAAAAATGCATTGATAAATTTAATCCATCATGTATTCTTCACCAACATGACTTTATAATGTAATCACTGCAGCTGCCCCGGTATCAAAAAGCTATTGCACACTCAGCACTAAAAAGATTCTTATGAGAATATATGTAACTGCAGTAACTGCAACAAGTGGTCAATTAAGCAAAGTGTTATATCACATTTGTAGATGGCTACATGTACAGACTCGCACAATAATATGGACACATTTAGAACAGAACGAGTGTAAATTAAGATGTGAAGGAGGCAATCACAATCTGATCGAAAGTGTGATATCCCAGAGGGATTCTCTTATATTTCAGAAGAATGAGAAAACTTGTTCCAAAAGATTTAAAATTCATTTCATGACGTGTTTGCCCTGAGTTTGTAAATGCAAGGTGGTCTTACTTCAGATTTCCAGTCCTCTGAAAAATTATTCTGTTTTTATTTAAATGAAACAAGCAATTTTTACCTGTGACTGACTTCGTAATGATATTTGGAGGCTATCGCCCTTAATTTTGCCCTCAGTTTCTTTTTATGAGCAAAATAAGCTAATAATCCATATGAATCACATGTAAGCAATACATTTAATATATTATTTATTGCATTATGTGTCTCAAATAATTAGACAATGAGAATTTCAAGATATAAGTATGAAGCTTAAAGTCATTTACTGTCATATGAATAAGAGGACTCTATGCAAAATCTAAGTACACCCTAAATTACAGATTCAGTTACTTATAAAACCATCTTTAGCAGGAATAACTTAAAGTACTTGTTTTCTATATGACTTTGTAATGCCCTCACACTGTTGTGTGACTTATACAGGGTCATTGCAACACCTTGATTCTTTCTGTTGTCAATGTTCTATGCTTCATTGTACTGAGATCATTGCCCTGTTGCATGGCCGAAGTGAAGCTTCAGCAGTTCATCAGATTGCCTAGCATTTGGCTCTAGAATAGTTTGGTGCAGGGGTCCTGTGGCTGCAAAACCAACCACCAACCACCAAATCATCATCACTAAAGTGTTGTGCTTGACAGAGGTGTTTGTGCCGATACGATTTGTTTGTTTTTTGCCAAACATCTTTGTTTTGGTCTCATCTGTTCAAAGGACATTGATCCAGACGTCTTGTGGTTTCTTCAGATTCAGTTTTGCAAACATAAACAGTGCTACCATGTTCTTTTTAGAGAGAAGAGGCTTGCAACACTTCCAAACACACACTTGTTCATTTTTTTTTTTAAATCATACTGTCATGAACTTTAATATTTAATGTGCTAACTGGAGGCTGTAACATTTGAGGTATTGCTCCTGGGTTTTTTGCAGTTTCTCTGAGCTTGCAAGGTCTGACCTCTGGGTAATTCTGCTGGGGCATCCACTCATGGGAAGATTGTGTCATTGTGTTAACAAACAACTGAATGCTCCAGACCAGTAAATTGCCAAAGCCTTTACTTTTATAGTCCGTTGCATAGCATCCTGCGAAAACAATCTGTTTCACTTGACTGTTCATGGATTGTTTTTAAACATCTGCTTCTCCATATGCATATCTGTATACACACTCCCTGTATAACCTCCTTTATCCTTCCCACCTTTTCACTTTCTCAAGCTTCTCTATCATATACTGATTGTCTCATTTCTTTCTCTCCAGACGCTGCAGATGGGTATAAAGCATTTTTCTGGTCTGTTTGTGATGTTGTGTGTGGGCGTGGCTTTATCTTTGCTGACCACCATAGCGGAACACATTGTGTACAAGCTGGTGATCCCAAGGGTCAAGGAGCCACGCTTCAAATACTGGCTACACACAAGCCAGGTACGGACCAGACTCACACTCAAACACACATGTGGTGACCGTGACTGTGGTCACACTATAATTTAAAAATAGTTTGTGCAAGCAATTATGAAAAATAAGATTTATAAAATGAATAGTTTTTATCTACAGTTTCTGGTTTTGCAAATTTTGTGCATTTGTTTTTTGTTCTTGCTTTGTTGTTGCTGCTTATGGTAAAGTCTTTCAGACACTTAAAAATCAGACACATCATTTACAGTAAGCACATGTTGTTGCTTGTTTTCCAGAGATTACACCGGGCCCTCAACTCAGTCTTCACAGATGACAAACTACCGACTATTACAAAGCCTGAAAAGGGGTACTGTTATTGTCTTTAAAGTGTGGGCATTGTATTATTTCAGTTTGGTCTTTCATCATCTATACTTGATGAAACATCCATCCCTAAGTGACTGATCTGAATCTGATCTGAGCACATATGTGTTGTAATTATTTATGAATTGTTTGGAACATTTGTTTGTTATCTTCATCGGTACATTACAAAAATTCAGTATATATGGTGCAACAGATCCATTTTAAACACTTTATACCATTTTTTGTTGTTTTTGCTGTTTTTCGCAGGTGTGATGTAAGAATTGTTTATTAAATGCTGCTTATTTTCCCATCACTTTGGATTTTTAAACACAATAACATAGTTACATATTACAAACGAAGATGAAAAATGCTCCTAAATGTGATGCATGCTTAAATACACCACATTGACTGAGACTAAAAATGCAAACAAGGTGTTCCTGTAAGAAGCCAATATTTGAAAGTTAAATGGTGCATTGGCCAAATTATAAGCTGAACAGTAAGTGACATCAATTAACATCCAAATGGAAGTTAAGGGACCCATTTTTAATCAAAAACTAAATAGAAAGGTCAATCTGTTGGAAGCCAATTATCAGTGAGGGAAATTGAGAAAATAATCCACGCTGACGTCACGTGGTATTGTTGAAAACAGTGGGTGAGAAAGGGAGAATCAGTAAATCATGAAAGCGTCTTTATGTAGGCACTTTCAGTGTCCTTTGCATGGGGACATTTAATTGCACATATTAATACATATTAGTTGCATACACTTTGATACTGTGTGCCATAGCGTAGCCCTGCCCTTTTCACATTTAGCCATCAAGCATCTAATCATACCACCACCCTTTGTCTTGATTTGGATTTACTTGGTCTCCCCTTAGAAGCAAAATAAAGTTCCATTTTATAGTATAGTTCATTCACATCTACCACTCACTCCATACTGAGAGCACACTCAGGTGGAGCACTTAAAGTAAGGATTAAATACACTTAATAATTATGGAGCCGAGGCCATGTGAGGGATGCCTGTGGTAATGAGGATGGATTGCCTACTCTTGCATAATTATACTCATTCAATCAAGTTATTCTGCATGCTGTCTAAGAGTCAGAAATTATTACCGTCTCATTGTCAGTGCTCTGCCGAAAAACTTGTGTGTCAAAAGTGTCTTTTGTGCAATCAGAGCACTGAAATCAGATCTTCCCGTGCAGGATTTTATACTCTAGACAGTTTCAGTTAGAATTAAACTGTGCGAAACGATACCAAAATGCATCATTATCAGTCCTAGTCTGTACTGTATGGTACTGAAAATCGCTATACAGGATGACCAAATGGAACACATGGATGGAAATTAAATTGGAAATCACTACTACTTAGGATGAAGCTATAGCACATTTCATTTCCTAAGTTAACTGGGATGTAGGAAAACCCAAAGACAGCAGAGAACACTGTCTGTGTGAGATAATTAGCAGCAGTGTCTGTAATACCGTGAAATATTCTCGGATGGCCAGTTAAGATTGCATGCTTTGGTATCAAGCACAGTGTTAAGGTCATGAAGCTCTGGCAATGACTGACAGCCAGGCTAAAATAGGATTATCTGGCGCTCTGAATACACCAATGATATCAGTTACAATTCAGCTACAATACTCTGTTTCAGTAGTGGAGAATTGTTCCGTCTCTTTAATACCTAATACTAAAATTACGTAAATTAGTTGGGTTTTTTTTTAATAAATAGTAAACTTATTTAACATTGTATTTCATATCATTTTATTTACAGTTTTCTTTTTTTGTGGCCTTCCATTTAATATGCATTATTTTATTTTATTTTGTTTTTATCTGAGTAGGGTTTTCATTTTCTAATCCCACTGTCTCATTTAGGAAAATTTAAAATGTAGATATGATTCATGCCATGGCTGACATGTGCTTAGATGTAATTTGTGGCATGTTTTTAAAAACCTGCTGACACAGGTCAAAATAAGAGACAAAAAAACTGTAAGCTAGTTTTAAAGTAATTTACTTGAGACTGGTGTTCTACGCTGTAGTCCAATGCAGCGATTCTATATTTTGCTTAATAAAAGACACCCTCTGACCTCAGCATAGCAAGCGGCGTGTGTCTTGTTTTGACTGTTGATAGAAACATCTGTACTGATATACGGGCTAGGAAAATAAAAGTTACTGGTGAATAAAATGCAATTTAAAAAAAATCTTTTTAGCTTCGAGAACTGCTGCAGATAAGCGGAAGTAAGATGAGAAAACTTCACTGATTGACATAAGATAGAAAAATAACTGCAAGTACTGGAAGTTGTGATTTTCAATACTATCGGATGCTGTTTTGGTGTGTCCAAGTTTTGTTTTGGCGTCTCATATAAAGAATATAATTCAAATCGAGGGCATCTTTAGTTCAGGCTGGAAACAAAATCAAGCTAATAGTTCAGTCATATGCATTTGGCAAATCTCTTGCAGGGCGTGCTGTTTAGGTAATTTTAACTTCACACTTCAAGCTGCTTTGCAACCAAACTCTACCCCAGCTTCTTTTTTATGTAATGTGTCACTTAATGTCAGTAATCATTAATCATTCTTTGAATCTTTCTGCTTTTGGCTTTTCATATATGTTGGAAGGGTTGTGAGAATTTCACTGGAGGAGGACCAAAAATCTAACCTTTTAATCCAACCAGTGGTAATACACAGAAAGACAGCATTGAAGCACAAGTAATGCAGACATGGGGCAGGCAAAATGCAAAGACATGACAAAATATCATACAAGAGGAAACCAGAGACTAAAAACGTGGGCCGAAACAAATAAAAACACCAGGAACTCCAGAAAAAAAGGTACAGGAAAAGAATCACTAGAAAACTGGACTAGTAGTAACAAGACAATGTGGGAGAACAAATGGGTGTATATATACTGGGGTGAGTGATTAAGTAATTGGACACAGAAGAGTAATTGGTAGTTTGGGAATGGATGTAGAAAGCAACGCCGGTCAGATTAATCAGGTCATAGATTATAATTATCAAGGATGGAAAACTACTAAAGGGAGGAAGTAAAACTGATTAGAATACACAAAGACTAATGATTACAAAATATAACAGGAAATGACTTGAACCGGAACATAACACTCCAAAACCAAAGGTGTGCAACTTTCCCAAACTTAAATAACTACACATGGAAACAACAGTCTTTCTATACATACATCTTGATTTTAAAGCATAGATCCAGTACATTATTATAGTGGAAAGTTGTCTCAGGCTGGAGAAAATGAATAAAAATGTGTGCTATGTGAAGAACACGTTCGAATGTTGCAGAAAAATAATGATTCGAATTTTGACATGACTTCAGTGTGAGTTGCACACATTATGTTGCACATTTTTCTTTCTGACCTTGATAAGCATTATATTTTGTGGGTCACTGCATGGTGGTAATTTCTACAAGGGCAAAAAAAGTAAAGTCTGTGTTCATATATTTTCCATTGAAATGGTGTGAACACTGTTTCAATCATTGTACCAATTCATAAAAGATGAAGGGGCTGCTCTCAGAGTTAACACCCTGAATACCAAATCAAGGAAAATTGCTTAGATGGATGGATAAACAATGAAGGAATCCAGCTTTTTAGTTAATGCGAAAGGAGGAAATGCTGTAGAATACTAATGAAAAAGAATCATCTTTATTTATCTCACACTTTTCAGAGCAGTGGAAGTGCTTTAAAACAAACAATAAATAATCAATAATATAAGCAGAAAAGAAGGATAATATATGTCAGTTAACATTAAAGTATACAAGTCTATAAACTGACTCCTTTTATTTCACCTTTGGCTTAAAAGCCTTAATTTTCCACAAATGCTTTAGTGCTGACAGTGCAAAGACCTCATACCTCTATTTCTTTCAATCTAAATGTTCTCAAACACACCGGGGACCTACCTGTGAATATCTCACTTCGTTCAGAACTTACATACTGGTCATATTTCCTGCCTTCACAGTATTCTCCAGTTCCATTTTGATCTGGCCCAGAATTCCTTCATAATAAGTGTTTAAACCGAAAATGGAAATATATATCAATTGATATGCATACATACATCAATTTTCACGTAACATAATTTCCTGTTTTACCAAAAGATAAAAAGATAACAGTTGTGACGATTCAAATATATTTTATCTACTTTTTATGGGGTTTATCATATAACCATGTTAAACACTGTGCTTAATGCTATAATATTTTTTTTTTAAAAGAAGCTAATTTTAAATATTAAATCAACAATAATATAACGTTAATGCATTAGTCAATGTCAGAATATGCAGCATAATTTTCATTGTTTTTAAGGTGTTCTTTTTTGAGCAGTGTACACAAATTTTTAACATCTGTAAAACAGTATGAAAAATTAAAATATTAAATTTTTTGTGTATTTTGGGTCACTTTGGAAAAAGACTGGTTTAAAGGATGAAATTTGTTTTATTTTTTACTTATTTCAAACATTAAAATTAGTCAAATTTGACCTGTATAGAATGTAATAGTTATAGAATAGTTGAAGAACTTCCTACTGGTTACATTTGTAAATGCTGAAACTTCCATGATTATCTCAGGACTTCAAAATGTTCCATCTTTTACTGCAGACACAAGTGCAGGTGTCCTCCTGTCAAAAAGATGCACACATGAATTTAATAAAATTAAAAACAACTCTTTTCATGTTGTGTGTCAGCTTTAGTCTCTTTTGATGTCTGGAGTGTCAGATTAAATTCTCCTTGTTACTTTTTTTATCGCCAAGTGAAAATTCCTTTGATTCAAAGCGCTCGTCTGTTAGGCTTTACTTTGTATGATGAGAGTATCTCATCTTCACTGCTTTAATAAAATCATGTTAGTTTTTTTTTCCAGCTTGCAGAGGTGGTCCAGTAGATTTTAAAAAGTTTCTTTTTGGAAAGGAAAAGAAAAGAAATGTTGTTCTTTTGTTAGACTTCAAGTTCAATAAGGCCTACAGCAAACATTGGAGTTGAGAGGGAATATGTTTTATTGGTCCCTAATATACTTTAAAGTTGTATTTTCATCTTCAGTAATAAAGAGCAGACAGTTAAGGCAATCTGAGGTATTTTTATTATGGACTACAGTTTGTATACACAAAATATGTTTTCTTAACTTGACTTTTTGTATTTTGAATCATAAATATAATTTTGTTAAATGCATATTTTACAAAAATTGTGTGCTTCTTTAAATTGTAACACTGAATATTTCCCTTGTCTTTTAATTCTCTAACTTAACCAAACAGCTCATAATCTTTAATAAATCAATAGCAGACAATGAAGAAATAAATGAAGCTTATTATATATTAACTGAACTAAACAATGGAATAATAGCTAAATTTACAAAATCAGTTTAAATGATAAGGGCAACCTCAGCCTCTAGCAAACATTTCCATGGTTGGTGAAGCATAAAAGCAAGGACACAGTGGTATTTTCTCCAGTGATAACAGAACACTCATCTTCTCAACTTCTCATTTATGTAGTGTAAATGCCTTTATTTCTATCTTCTTCCTATTAAGTTCTTGCTGTGTTTTTTTACATGCTTTTTTAATCTTTTTCAACATGGGTTTATTTTCATAGTACAATCAAAGAAACTGACATATCACCAAGGTGAACTACAGTTACATGTTCTTCAGAGGTTGTGTAGCTTTGAAGTGCTAGTCAAACCTCTTTGAATTGTGAATTAATATTTTCTTGTTTGTTATCCTTCTACGTTGCTTGTTACGTGATATTAAATGATTTTTAAAAGGCAAGAGGAATGATGTACATTGGACAATGATTAAGGATCATAGTGCTACTAAGAATGGAGGACAGCAAAAGGGGGGAGGGAGGAAAGAAGAGGATTTGTAAGGTAATACATGTTAAAAGTGCAAATGAACAGGAAATCCGTGGTGTTGTGTCAAAGTAATGTCTCTCTGGACCTTCAGTCCACATTACTGCTGCTAGTGCTTGTTAGCGCAAAGATCACAGTGGACCTGGGGTTGGATAGGAAAGGTTTTGGGGATCAGGGCTGGTGGCAGAGGAAATTAATTGGACATGAATTTGACTTCTATATTGAGCTCTGGCAATGTCTTCTTTTTTTGTGTTCAATACCTACATGTGGCGATAGCCTATTCATTAAAAAAACTTGTGCATAAGACTGGATCCAAGCATCTGCCAAATATTATTTGGTGAGTTGCTGCTATTCCTGTGGTTTTTCAAACTTGAACACCAGGTTCAAAGTTCTGACAAAACTGAATTGGCAATATAACCATTCAGCCAGTCCGATAATGAGATGTACTTTAAGAAATTCCAAAAACAATCAATCAATCAGCCTCTTACTTACTTGTTTTTTTAATCTTATTGTACTGTCATACTGACATTAAGATGTACATGAACATGAACATTTGAAGGTATGACTTGGGGTGAATTTGCTGTCGCGCCCATCCTGGGAAGACTGTGGCAACACGCCTGAATGCTCCACTGAACCAAACTAGTGGTGGTCACACTTGCTATTGGTCAGATAATCAAGTGCATTTGATCTGCAGCATCTGGCTGCTAGTTAGTCAAGGTGTCTTTATATACTGGCAAGGCCTTAAGCCAAGCTAATATCCACCCACAGCTTTTCTTTAAAAAAATTGTTTTGTTTTGTTTCATTTTACCAAGAAATGTACACGGGCTTAACAGGATAGATATACCGGCATTTCCTTAGGGAGGCAAAAAGCAATTAAATGAGGAGGGTTTGGTCCTCATTACCTGGAATGACCTGAAATACTACAGAATCACTTTAAAAATCTATCATCTTTTAGTCCTACCTAGACTACTGTATCTGTTTATGTCTCTACCTATCAAAATCCCCAAATCTCAGTTCCATGACTGAGACAAACAAATATCTTGATTTATTTGGAGCGGGCGGAAAACCTAGAATTAAATATAGCACATTATTAATTCATAAAGATAAAGGCGGCTTCTCCCTCCCAAGTCTCCGAGATTACTACCTTGCTGCTCAACTCAAAATAGTTATACAATGGTGTGATGATACTTGTGGGGCCCGATGGAAAGACATTGAGAATATCTGTGGGGTCATTTCAATACAAGCCCCGATAGGAGATCAGAAACTGGCAACAGCTTGTCAGAAAGAACTGAACCCCTTGGCATCTTTTACATTGCTTATCTGGTTTGTGTGGGGAAACTGTTGCAAACCATACCCACATATTCTGGTCTTGTCGAAAACTTTCTAAATTTTGGGAAGATGTTATATCAAAGATAGAACAGACTATAGGCTTTAAATCAAAACAACGGCCCTTCATAACATTTTATTTAGGAGACTTACCCGAAGAATTAACAAGCAATAACAAATATCTCCTGAAGATTCTTACTGCTTGGCAAGGCAAGGCAAGGCAAGTTTATTTGTATAGCACAATTCAACAACAAGGTGATTCAAAGTGCTTTACAGAGACATTAGAAACAAGAACAAATAAAAAGCATGATTTAAAATTGATTAAAACAAGCAAACAAACAAACTAATTAACAAACAAACAAAACAGTATATAAAATCAAAACAGATAGAATCAGAACAGTAGATAAAATCAGTAGTTAAATGTAAGTTTTGAAATTTAAGCTTAAAAGTGTGGATTTGGTGCTTTATTCAAATGCAGCTACTGCTGCAGCGAAAAAAGCAATTACTCGTAAGTGGCTCTGTACTGACCCCCCTGTTCTGGACGACTGGTTGAGATTCATAAAATGGAAAAACTTACCTTTTTGTTAAGGTTGCAAGATAATATTTATACCACAACATGGGACAAGTGGTTGAAATCTATCTGAAATTAGAATGGGATTTATTTATTTTTAATTCCTGTTTGTGCCTACTCACATCTATATAAACTTCTGTATGCCTCGCCGAGGCTGCTCTTACATCTGTAGATGTGTTGTCAATTCATGAATATAAAGTCATGTTCTCACTGCCAGAATTGCTTTGTAGGGAAAAAAACTGTTTTTCAGTCGACTGCTTGTTTTGTTACTGTTGTTTTTGTTTGTTTGTTGTGTTCCTTTTCTGTTGTAAAAAATATGTAAAACCTTTATTAAAAATTAAGTAATAAAAAAAACTATTATCTTTTATGCACCGAATGAGAAGATTTTGTCTGCCTGCTAGAAAAAACATCAGTATATTACCATACTCACACTCTTGAGGATCCTTGAGCAAGATACTAACTGCAAATTGCTCTCCAATGCATTCAGAGGAACGATGTGTTTGAATGCTAGATAAAAAGCACTTACGTAGAAAAATTCATTGAAAAAAAAGTGCTATGAATGGATGAGGCAAGTTGTGTAAAACGCTTTGACTGCTCAGGTAGAGTAGAAAGGTGCTATCTCAAGAATAAAAGCAATGTCTCTTATTCGAATACCACAGTCAGTAGGATTCAACTATGTTAAACAAATGTCCAAAGTTTCATGATGATTCAAAAATGATATTTAAATGTTGTCTACTGATCAGCCAGCAGAGCCATAAGTCATCCTTAAGAACGTGGTGCTTGTGTAGACAAAACAAACAATAAACAGGACAATACCCAAAGAACACCCTTTTCATGTAATGACATATTTAAGGAAAAGCGAAAAACTATTTCTTAGTAAGCAGTCACACTGCTATTCTTCCAAGACTCAATGTAACCCCCATAGCAATCATTTCCAGTCTTTACCCCCGTAAGCAATCTTCTAGAAATTGTTCAACTCTTTCAGTCCAGCTCTGTGTAAATTGCTGTTTGTCATATAACACGTTCAGAATTGTGTGTGCAGTGGCAGCTCATGGTTTAGCCATAGCTGATGCCTTGATTTTATATTGGATTCAGACTGGAAACATTTCAATTCAATTCAGTTTTATTTATATAGCGCCAAATGGCAACAAAAGTCGCCTCAAGGCGCTTTATATTGTACAGTAAACATGCAGTCAGATGAACTGATGAAGGTTTCTCCTATTTCCAGGTGCAATGAGGGAAACAACCAGTCTGCGCCTTGGAATCCTGCAGAGTCGTCCTACTGCAACAGGCGAAGGATCCTTCCACAAGAGATGCAAAACGACCTGGAATGCCCGTCATCCCAGGATCTCCCTCCTCCACCGCCCCCTTCTCCCCTCCCTCATCCCCACTCTCTCCCTCTGCTGGAGAAACCCCTGCCTATAGTAACTACCTCTAATGGTCGCTCTGACCTGTTAGGAAGGGGTTTGGACCAAGGACTGGGGCCAGGGCAGGGCAGTTCTGGGCAGTGCCGTGCTTTGGGAGTGGGCGACTGCGGTCCAGGTCTGGGACGGAACCCGCTGGTTCAAGAACTGTCAGAACTGGAGAGTCAAATCCTTGTAATCAAGCAGCAGCTGCAGTCTGCCATGAGGAGGAAGAGAGAGCTTGAACAGTACCAATCAGAAAACCAGCAAGCAAACCAGACTGCACCCAGTCAGCCCACTTCACACCAGTCTAACCAGTTTGTTCAGTATACCCAGACCCACCAGCAGATTAAACAACACAAAAACACATGTCCGGAGCTGTGAAGCCAGTCCCAATTTGTCCAGGAAAGAGAACCCTGGTTAACACACTGGACTAGTTTTCAAAACCAAGCTGGGTCCCGGAACAAATCCTTGCCTGAGTTCTGAAGTTAGAAGCCTCACCGATTTCCAATAGCAGGATCCTCCTTATGGCTCTGGAGCTCCCCTCAACACTGCACTGAAATGTTCGGCAGTGATCAGATCCTGCTCTGCAATTCCAAGTAGGACATTTTCTCACTCCTGGAACATGAGATTGAATTAGATGAGAGGTGCTGGATAAGGGCGAACCAGGGATCTTGAACCAAATCTGTTCTGTTGTATCACTGAAGAGCTTTGCAATTCCTTGCCCCTCTCAACTTCCCTTATATTACAATTCTTTAACTCCTTTTCATGCCTATCTGGTTCTTTTACCTTTTTCCTGTTTATTTCTTCCTTTTGTCCCTGCCATGCCTCCCCCCCTAAAACCTCATTTTTCCAAGGGTACAGATTTGCTTGCTATGACATTAAGCCTGATCACAGATATGAGGACTCTTTGGTATTTAAGCTTAATAGACTAATTCACCTGAGTCTTTTAAGACTCACTGAGGATTTCAACTGACCTGAGGTTGAACCCAGTCATCTCAGTCTTCATGTTTGTGTGTCTTGCTGAAACCTTGTATCTTTCAGCTATTACCATTGATGTTTCTTGCTTTTGGTAGCATGTTTGTATTGATTAGGGGTATTTTTTCTCTAATAAGCTTTTGAAAGGGTCGGTCGGGTGGTTAGATGTAATCATTTTTTTAAAAAGATAAAGCTTTCGCAAGACACATTTACATACGTAATGAACACCAGGTTGACATTTTATGGTGGATTATAATAAGCGTACACACAATCTTATTTATGGGTCACTGTATAATGTCCTGCACTTCACTGATGCACACTGAATAAACAAAGTCACCTTAACTTGTCAGAGTTTGAGTTAGGGTATAGAAGTATTTCACAGTGAGATCACAACAATGGCAAGCTGGCAACATAAAACCTAAAACAGGATTAAATTGAACAGTCTCCAGCTTTTTCCGCGGTCAGGGACCCAAAACAAAACCTTTCTGTCCAGGCTCTTGAGGTCATACTGGTGCTCTTGTAACATTGTGACACAAAATACATACTTTTCAGTTCCTCATTTAAGCCAGCTGTTAAATAGTAACTGTATGAACACAGACCACTAGTTTAACTCTGACACGTTATTAAATGTGATTTGCATTCAAAAATGAACACAACACAACAGTTCCCTCTCTGGGGCCCTGTTTCCTTGCATCATTTGGGTTTGGACATGTTCTGTTATTAAATATCTTCTTTGCACTTATCTTAGTTGCTGCATTTCTTTTTTCCCCCAGTGTCTTAAAAATGTTCAATTTTACAGGTCTGTAAATGATTTCCTGTACAAATTAGAAAGCAGAGTGTGGCATGCTAAGACTCTGAGGCTTGCTCCTACCTCAACCTTGGTTTTAAGTTATTATGCCTCCAAAACCTTGACGCTGCTCGTTGCAAAACAACTTATTTCAAACAGGTTTTTTAGAATCCTTAATCTCATTTATATCTGGCAGCAAAGTGGATTTACTGCCAAGTGACTCAAAGGAAGACCAAAAGCTCAATGATTTTAAGAGGATTTAAGGTATTTCCTTGCACTTACGAGTCCCCAGCTTCAGTAAGAGAGACAAGTGTGAATTTACACTTGAGAACAATGGCTGACAGCCACTGCAAACCAGACTTTTTTTTGTATTTATAAAAGCTTCACCATTTAGATTCATCTGTAGTTACTTATTCCAGCTCATTTTAATAGATTATTTTATAAAAACGTACAGCAGCTATATATTTAAAAAACTCAAACCACTCAGAGGTTTGTTCCCTACCTTGAAAACTACATTTGGTTGTTGCTATTCTTCACTCATATTGCTAGGGGACAGCAATTTGGACAGGAAGGCATACTCAGAACAGCTAACGATGACATTTTACGAAGACACGGCATGGTAAAATACCGCCGCACACACAAACACAAACAGCTCCTATCTATTTAGCCAGTGTGTCTGCAGGGTAAGCGCAGGCTGTCACAGCTGAAATGAATACCTGACAGAGCAAAAGAGCAAGTGCACAGACTGAGCCGTCAGCTTTCTTTGTGTCTCTGTGCGTGTACGCCTTGCTTAGCTATGACATAAACATCAGTGAAGTCGACGCGGCTGTAACAGGATGAATCACTAGAGAAGCTAAATAACCTGGTTTTAGCACAACTATGCTCATTTTAATCACTTTTCTAGGTAGCACAGGTAGCAGCTGGACAGGGGTGTGGTGTGAGGGAAAAGAAGGGCCGCCTGTCACAAGTTATAACATGAAAGAAGAATAAAGCCATATTCATGGTGTTTTTTTGAGTGCCTGTGTAAACACAGGTTCACTTAAACATCCCGTTTTTCTTCTGGCTTCACCCCCAAAGCAACAATATGAAGGATCAGACTCAAATTTCAGTCATCGGCATTCGTTTTACTTAACTTTTCATTCAAAAACAACCCTTAAGGTGTACTCGTACACGTTCTTTATTAAACTCGAAATTTAGGGTCATGGTCTCAGGGTTGACTGCTTGATTCAAACACTGACTGCCAGATTAATTAATGTTTACATTTACTGAGCATACACTCACAGTCAACTCTAGGCTGACTGACACCATGCCTATGAAGTCATTGGTGTAGCCGCACTCTGTTAAAACAGATGGTCTAAAACAAATCATTGCAACAGCTCACAGTTCAGTTTCCAGGGATGCATATCCTCTAAAAGCAGTAATCTTACAACTCTGTTTTAGAATAACTGACTGCTTTTATGTTTAACATGTTAGGCTTTGAGTGAACATGTGAATATTAGCATATTTCAATATGTCTGGAAATATGTGGCTTTTTCTCATCAGAATCTTATCAACCTATCAATCAATCAATCTTAGTCAGTCTGTCTATGTCTATGAGCACAACTCCTCTCCAGTAGACTATTTGACTCACAGGGTTGCCAACAGGTTATATTTTGGTTACAGGCCTGTGTGATTTTCTACATTTCAAGTCTATGGTTTTAAGTTGTTAATGTGAATTTCTGTGCATGTAGAAACCAAAAGATTTGCAATTTACATCAATTTATCACAGTTTATTAACTGTATTAACACAGACAGCTTCGATAGTAGACCGACTGTCTTATTGTCGTTTTATTGCCATCCTAACATACCAAAGTCACCTTGAAGATGGCAAATGACTGCAAGTGGCTGCAGATCTAGTGCTTAACTAGAAAGCAACCATTTCAAAGGCAATGAGATTGCAAGTCTGTTGCATATGGTTGCAATATTTTGGTTGAACTGAAGGTTTGTTCAGTGAAATTGTCCTGTAACTCAAACATCTTGAATAACAAACCTGTTTTGGTTTTCTTCAACCTAGGAATGCAATATGTCCTTGGGCTGTTCCTGTAATAATCCAGTGACATTTAGTGATTAAGGACCAACTGCATTACACTTCCATCTTGCAAATAAAAATCCATCTATTTACTATTCAAATGAAATCAAGAGTTAACACTGGCTCAACTTTTAACATTCAGGAGTATGTAACACACTCATAGAAATGATGATGCACAGTGTTTAGGTATTGGAGAATTAATTAATCTAATGGGTACCCATCCAGTTTCATACATTATATTACGTTACATCACAGCGAATGGTCCAACAGTCTGTGATCGCTCAGATCAACATTTATCCATTGGCCTATAATCAGAAACTTGTTGACTGGAAGGATAATGTGACTGCATTTTTAGCATGCAGATGACACAGCAAAGGAGGTAGGATTTGTATGCAGCTGAAGTGACACTGCAAGGCTCAAATCAGGGGAAAAATGGTAAGTAATGAAAACAAATCTCTGGATATTCAGACAAACACAAGGACAGACACGTTTCACACGTAACTTACAAGTACTGACTGTCAAGATGGATTGTCCTTGTCGTTGGTCACATATTTTCTAAGTAAATGAAAAGTTACCATTCTCATTGAAGCGTTTGGGTACATAAAAAGAAACACAAGAGGACACACTGTTGCTACTGACTATTTAATTTTTTTGGACAAACGAAGAAAGAAAATATATGTGGCATTTCAGCTGAAATGCCTTTTTTTGTTCTCAAAGTAAAAGACAATTGTAATCACAATGATAATGAGTAATATCTATAAAACATCTTGACTTCTCTCTTCATGCTGGGCATATCTTCCAATAGGAAATGGAATCACAACATTGCATCACAATCCACTGGTGGGTTGGGGAGAGGGAGGGGTACCTCGAGGAGGAAAAGTGAAGCAGGAGTCATTAGCCTGGTTTTCAGTGAGGAGGACTAACCAGGCCTCAAGTAAATTACTCAGTTTTACTTGAAAAGAATCTCTTATATTTTTCGCCATGTACTTATTAGGGATGTCTTCCATTGGAATTTCAGTAAATATAATTGGAAAACCATACCAGCATAATCTATACACGGATCTGGCACGGGCTAGCTCCTCTGGATCTCTCCATAGAGAGCTTCCTGTTAACATCAAAGTAAATCTGCAAATTGGGGTGAAGCACACTGATACCATGCATTTAAGCCAATCAGATTTTTGTATATTTAGCCTGATGACATGTCACTACAGGTGCAAAAACACATTTTCTGAGCATTTCAGTGACTCATCCTTGCCATTTCCTCCTAAGGGGAGAGGAGTTGTTCCCCAAACAACTGATACCAAAACATATCCAGGTTTACAGCAGGCAAACAGGTCCAAATGGATCATAATAGTCATACATATTAACAAAAATCCATAAAAAATATGACCTGACATGGTCAGTTAATGTACAGAGATAATAAAAAGAAGGATTCTGTCTTTTTTCTGTACAAATGACAAACACCACAGAACAACAACATCAATATTTTTTTTTCCATAGCAGATTTTTCTAACCAAGTGGGGTACATGTGGTGATTGACAAGGCATTTCACCCGGCAGGATGTGATGTAAAACAGAGTGAGTCAGCTGACAGGAAGTGTGCAGGTTTTAACATCGTCAGGATAGGCTACGGCACTCGCTCATACAAAATGTACAAAACACCGTCCTCTAACTACAAACAGCACACCTTGGAGGAAAAAAATGTCCCATGTTTCAATGATCTCAAATAACCTGGAAAAACAATCTGTGCTTATGTTGCGATTTGTGATATTGTTGCCTGATCTGTGTGCCTTGGGAGGTTGAACTGAGCATAGCCCAACTAAATGAAAACCACTGCAAACATGGTGTATTTTGTCCCCCAGGTGATTTAAACAGATATATCAGGAGTGGTTTTTGTAAGCATTCGGAGCCACGTGACATGCGTCCTCGTCATTGTGTCTGGAAGTGCTGTGGAGACGCAAACGTGACCCGGTGCTGCCCCCTTAGTCATGTGACCTCTGTCATCGATGCCGAGTGGTTCTGAAAATGGATGTTGGAGGGAGTATGGGGGGGGGAAAAAGGGACAGGGGTAGAGAAAGACAAAGAAAGAAATGAAGTGGATGGAAACAGAAAGCGTGGAAATGAAAAGGAAGAGGAAATCACGTGTCAGCTGGTGCCAAGAGTGCTCTGTGTTAAGTTTCTGTGCATTTGGTTAGGAGGAAAGGGGTGAAGTGCAAACGTCAAGCCTGCCACGTGTCATTGCTTAGTGAACAAAGAAAGAAAGAAAGGATATAGAAAGAAGGAGAAAGAAGGAGAGTACATTTTTAACCAAATAACTTATTGATAACAGAAAATTATCTTTGGATTTATGCACCACCCTCACTTGGACCTTCTAAAAAGGCCATGAAAAAGTAGAAAAAAAAAGTACATGGCAATAAATTACAGTGACACCAAGTTCCAGAATTACAGAATTCCTTATCTGAGGGGAGGAATTTGCTTTAAGCTGCAGGCCTTGAGGGAATTCTGCCAATTAATGAAGAAAGATAATGTGCATCATAGAGATTAAAGTTTATGGGATTCCAGGTTAAGTGTTTTTAGCTACCTGTGCACTCAGGGTCTCCAGTGGGCTCTCCACACGGGGGAAAGTCATCAGAGGCAGACCGCGGTACTCCTCAGTCTTCTGTTTTGCTGCTGCACTGTGGACACCTTTGAAGTTATTCACCACACATATACCCTGTAAGGTATGAGGACAGTTTAACATTAATAGTGAGACAGGCAGAAAGACACAGCAAATCACACGAACATTAGAAACTCAAACACAAAAAGTCCGAAAAAGTTGTTTAAACTCTATAAAACGAGTGAAGAGACTTTGTAGCGTAACTTGATGTTACAGCCGTGTTCACATCTTGGTGAGGCTGCACAGTGGTGCTTTGAGGTTAATGCTATCATCAGTAAAGTTGCTACGGTGATTTAAGGAGGTATAGCAGAGGTTGATCACTGATACGTTTTGCAAATAAATGGGCAAACCGAAATGTTGACTTGAAGATCAAGTGTCTACAATTCATCCAAAGGGTTATGAATATATGTAATAAATAGTATGATAATCCACAACAACAGCTGTTGAGATTTCACTAATTCACAAATTTCAAGGAAAGGGCAGCTCAGCTGATTTTGGTCATTGTATGAATTGATATGGCTCATTTGGAAAGGTACAGGTGAGGATAGGAGAATGACAGTCTCTATAGTAGGTTTCTGAAAATCCGTTATTCATCATTAACTGTTCCCCCCATACTAAACTCTACGCAGTGTGTGTGTGTGTGTGTGTGTGTGTTAGAGAGAGAGAGAGAAAGTAAAAGAGAGCGATCCCCTCTCCCAAATAACATTTGTTCCCAAAAATGCATGTGAATTTGAGGGAAAGGAAAACACGTCTCTCTATTTATGAATGTCATTATAATCCTTAAGGGCTGGACTGAACTACTGGATGAGCGCCCAAAAAATTAGTTTTGTTCAAGGGGATATTATGCAGTCAATTTTGATGCATCTTCATGTTACAGTCTTGCTTCATACAGACCAGTCGCAAGGAGCTTGGATGACCTCGGTCATTTTGTTTGGAGGCATGAGCTGTGATGTTGTTTTAAGGTACGGGTTCCTCTAGCCACCGATCTGACAATTAGTATTTGTTTTTTTAAATTTTAAAAGAAATCCAGGGCCACATCTGGTGGATTTTTTAAAAATAAAAGAGCTAATGGAGGTCTGAAGCCCAGTGTGAGTCTGCTGATCAAAGGGCATTCTGGAGCAGGCTGTCTCCCTTTTGGTTGTTATTTTCATTTTCAGGATTGCTGATTTGATCTTACAGTGCCCTCCCCCATACAGTGTCATGTACCTACAAACGTTGCAGAAAACTAACATCCTGTTCCCTTTCAGCTTTAAACGCCGCAGCAAGAGCCAGCTGTTATAGGGTTTTTTGCTACCTTAAAAAATTCTCTGGTGGGCTTTTCTTTTCTTTTTTTTTTTTTGGTGTGACGTGGCTACATTTTCCACATCAGAACTTTTACTGCAGTGATATAACGTTTATATGGGTATAAAAGAGCAATCAAACATTGCGTGAGTCCCTTAAAGCTGGATATCATTTCATCTAGCCAGCAGAAATGCTTCAGGGTGCTAATCTTTGTGGGCTAACAGGTGCAGAAAACAGATGCTGTTTCTTCATTTATATGTTTATAAATTAGAGGTAATTGTATTTTTTCCATTTTGTCCACTAGTCAGAATTTTTAATGGTAGAGACACCAGTAAGGTTGCAGTCTTTGTTAACTCCTCCACAGACTAGTTAATCAAAGAAGGCAGCCTAAGGGAGATCCCACCCCACCAGACACCAACCGTGCCCTCAGGCAGCAGCAAAGGAGAAAATGAAGCAGGAGGAAGCTCAAGGTTTTCTTGTTTGTGGCTGTTCATGGGCATTGAATTTCTAGAGCTCCCAGACCAAGTAAATGAGTGAATTATAGCTCCTAGGGCAGAATTTACAAATAACTATCCTGTTTGACAATTCTTTACATTTTTATCACAAGTTTAAATTGCATATTGATGTGGCTGTTGTAAACACATTTCTATTAAACTGAACCACCTCCTGCTTTTTCATTCCCCATTGTGTGTCCTGTCATTCATGCAAAAACAGACGTGTGTGAACTGCCGCCTACTGTTTCAGATGAAGACAAAGTGAATCTGAAGATTGCCACTGAAACGCTGAATTGAAAAATCATTTAGAAACTTTCCTGGTCTCAGATTTTTGCAACAGAAAAATGCTGCTTTTTCCCCAGACTTGTGATTAAAAGAAACTTGAAACTGTGTTGGTGGTTCAGCACTCAATGCAATGTATTATTTATTTTATTTTCCTCCCAGTGGAAAGTAGTTTGTTGAGGTGGTTATGAAATGACTTTGGATTACTTTGCACCATCACCTGAGATGCACTGTTCAGTAACGGTTATTTAATTGTGTTTTTTGTCCCCTCACCGTCAACCGGTTGTGGCAGGACTTTTCTTCCTGTTAAAAGGAAGTTTTTCCTTCCCACTGCTGCCAAGTGCTCGTTCAAAGGGGGTTGTTTGATTGTTTCAGGTTTCTCTGTATTATTGTCAGGTCTTTACCTTACAATATAAATCGCCTCCAGGTGACTGCTGTTGGGATCTAGATAAATAAAACTGAATTGAATTGATTGAACTGAATGTAACCATATGATCTTATGCTTTACATAATTTCATGTATCAGCATAAATCTCCATCCCAATCCAGTCACACTCTTGTACTTCGAAGCAGCAAAGTGATACGGTTTGCATCTCCACCCTTACAAAGTTATTTTCTATCTTCACATTGCCCATTATGCAGATAATTCAAGACCCTATTTTATCAATTCATCTTTGATAGCAGATGAATTGTAATATTACCTCTTACAGTGGTTGCGACTTATATGAGTCATGCATGCCTTTTAGGTGTCATTTCTACATGCTGTGAATTCGTTTGGAACCACTTTCAAATTTCAGGGGATTTAGCTTCTATTAGACTCAGCAAGTCAGCATGCGCCTTCCCTTGAATCAAGTGGACAGCTTTATATCTTATGTTACCAACATCATCCCGGAGCCAATTCTAAAACCAAGTTCTTAACAATGATCCCTCAATCTGCTGGCAGCGGACAAATCTCTTGAAAGACCAAAGGCATTTGCTGTTTGG
The DNA here is from genome assembly GCF_057382185.1 of Mchenga conophoros. NCBI lineage: Eukaryota > Metazoa > Chordata > Actinopteri > Cichliformes > Cichlidae > Mchenga > Mchenga conophoros. The sequence continues at coordinate 39,368,414 of NC_140532.1, forward strand.
TGAGTCCATTCAGATCTCCTCTCTGTGAGCACTGATAGCAGCAGGATTTAGACTATACCTGCTTTCAGCTTTCTCTTTATCAATTCATTTCCTGCAAGATAGCAGTCCATCAACTTGGCTCAGTTCTCATGTGAAACGAGTTTGATAAGCTTCATTATAAGGCAAATACAGGGGAATATGGTCAACCTTCATTCATGGTATGCTGATAATAAACTGAAAATAATGTTCAATGACGTAATGACAGATTTCCTTTTCTTTAAGCACTTGAGTTAAAGGCAACTAGACTTACACTTCAAGGCCCTTAAGACTACCATGACCTGGATGGGTGAGAACCTGCACAGACAACCCCATTTCCTTTTATCTTTTCCTGAAGATCAATGGCATAATGTATATCACTTTTAACAGTTTAATCACTGAAAGCTACTATCAATTATCAAAGAAACAGGTGCAGTGGATCCACCTCCTCATGGGCAGGGGCGGGGATAGCTCAGTAGGTAGAGTGGTGGTCCCATGATCGGAAGATCAGGGGTTTGAATCCACTGAACGGCTACCCTGAGATACCCCTGAGCAAGGCTATAGTCCCTACACACTGCTCCCCGGTGCACCTGCTGAGTGGCTACCCACTGCTTCACTGGGTGAATGGGTCAAATGCAGCAAGAGTAATTTCCCCACGGGGATCAATAAAGTATACATTATTTTTATTATTATTATTATGCAGCAAGAAAAAGATGTGACCACACTGAACCTGACTGTTTTGCACCACAGCAGAATTATTTAAAGAATAACCAAGACCAAGCTTGACCTGCACATGTAAATCACACTATTCCAATGCCTCTAACTTTCTTTGGTGCAATATTGAGTCAGACTCTTAATTTGTGACCTTTTTTTTTTCACTTTTTGAGTCGTGACCAAATCGAGATTCTGGCATTTTCACTAATCTCTGCTGTCCTTGGTATTTAGTTCTAATTAGTTTAGCATACACTCTACTAAAACATTACATATATTAAACATTAGCACTTTAATACCATCACTGTAGACAGATGACAGCTGTAAAAGGACTGATTTTCCCTTCATATCAACCAATGTACAAATAACAAACCTCTAGCTTCTTCTTCTTATCTGAGTCTCTCCTCCATGTGTCTCCCGCATTGGCACTCAGAACTCAGCGGCAATTAGAAGTAATGAAGCCTCTGAGGTTATTAAATAAATCTTTTTGGATAGTGGGGGCAGGGGGTGGGGGTCCCCTTCACCTTCCTTTCTCCTGAGTGAGCTTTCCCATTCAGCACAAAACAACGTGATCAGTTTAAGTTGCAGCTATTACCCTGAATTTAATCACAGCATAAAATATGATGAATAGTCTGAAAAAAGCACATTAACTTGCAGCAGAAGCCAAGCAGTTTGACTAAATCTCGCAGGACAACTGATGTTGATTTTACATTATGGACAGCAGCCCAGTGAAACTGCTGTCTTGCTTGGAAAGATGAGCCCACTTTGCACATCTTATCCTCGGCAACTGCTACGGCAGTTATTTTACGAAGGTAAATAACAGGATGCCTAACCTCTGGAGTACGGAATCTGAATTAATCACATCACTGGTTACCTCCACGATCTAAAAATTAATTAAAAGTAGTGTTTACCTCATTTTTCTTCTCTTTTTTTGTCCTTGCGCTTACAGATTTCAGGTTGAATCTTGGGTTGTTCACTTCCTTCTTCTTTTCATCTTCTCCAATACCCCACAATCAGCCAGTGTATTCTTAACTTGATCAATGTAGCTTAAATTACCTTTATCTAAACCTTTATTGAGCATAACATAAATCACACCTCATTCTTTTTTCACCTTTTTATATACTTGGTGCCCTCTCCAACACTTGTACTGTCACTAAAATGAATTTCATCAAAGATATACATAAAAATATTTGCTGTATATAAGAATTTTAAGGCATAAATTTTCACATGGTTGACTTTGAAATGAAAACAAACCCACGTTAAAGGCTCTGGGAAGCTGCAGCTTGAATTAATCATCCAATTACCAGTTTGGGTTTGTTCCAAAATGAAGCTCAAAATGAATATTATAATTTGAAAGTAGCTCATGACCAGAATCCACCTTCTCTTTTCTCTCTTCTTCTCCGACCCCTTCTCCACCACCTTCCCAAACCTAATGCAAGTTTTAGTAGTCCTCACCAGAAACAATGCAATAGCTGATCCCAGTATAAATCCAGCCACTACATCTGAACAGTGGTTTCGATACTCTGAAACTCTGTTGAGGCCGGTGAGGAAGGCGGAGCAGAGTGTGCCCAAACAGAGCACTGGTTTGGCCAAGCGGCTGGACTTGGTCTTGATTGTACTGGTGATGTACATCTAGAAGGAGAAAGGTGGAAAGATTAGACTGTTCTTTGTCCCAAATGTCTTTAACGAAAACAAAACCAAAAAAAACAGGCTCCTGCTCTTCTGTTTAGGTGGATTAGGAACAGAGATCCCATGCAGAACAACTGGAGGTTTTCCCACTAAAATAAAGTCAAATATTTTACCATTTCTTTTTTTTTTTTTTTTTTTTTTTTTTTTTTTTTTTTTTGGAAGTGACATCAGAAACAGCAGCATGTGACATCACGTGATGGCGGAGCTTCAGTTCATCCTTTGTCATCCTTTGTCATCCTTTTTTTTTTTTTTTTTTTAATAGGACAGGGGGAAAGAATGAAAGAAAGAGGGGGAGAGGAAGAAAGAAAACCAAAGGGGAGAAGAGACGGTGAGAAGGGGGGGAAGAGAGAAAAAAAAAAAAAAAAAAAAAAAAACCTCCTGGGTCACCTGTATGGAGAGAAAGAAAAACAAAAAAAACAGGGGAGACAGCAAACAACAAAGAGCAACATAATAATAAAAAAAAAAAAAAAGCACCATCACAATAAACTAGCTAGTCATAGATATCAATAGTTACTAAATAATAAACGATATTGTGCAGCACGCAAGATAGACAGCGCACAGTGTGCTTTGAGGCAGCAGCCAAGAAAGCTGTAGTCCGCATCTGTGAATACCCATGTGTACACCTGTGTGGATACCTGTGTGGATCAGCATGCTTGCATTCCAAAGGTTTCTCCATGTAATGATCTGCTAGAGAGTGTGGGGAGCCACAGCCCTGTCCTCTATGGTATCAAGCAGGTATGGAGGAGATCAAAACTCCAGACATCCAGAGGCCCCCAGAACACAAGAGACCAAGGAAGACCCACAGAGGGGCAGCCGCGCCACTGTCCCAGTAAGAGCTAAGGAGAGTCCCAGATGAGAGCTCATTCAGCAGCCGCGGAGCAGAAGCCAGGGGGAGTTGCAGTGACGCGCCCGTGAGCTCCGCCGGCAGCCAGCTGTGCCTGAGTGACCGAGCCCCAGGCCGAGAGAATGGGGGTGAGAGAAGACTCCAAACCTCCCTCCACCCGCTCATTGTAGTGTTGATGCATGTGTGTTCTAAGGTGCAATTAAAACCCAGGAGGGCATAGAGCTACCTGCCAGAGAGCAGCAGGTAAGCGCATAGCCCCTCCTGCTAGCCCTCAATGTCTACATGTATTTAAAATTGAGAGGTGGGCAACGACGCCAGGGGTGAGGCGTACACCCTGATGGTAACTTGGACTCCGTGTATCATGCCCACCCCCAAGATCCTATATGTATGTGTAATGAGGGTGTGAGTAATGTGAATGTCTAAGTTGTGGGATAAAATTGAGGCAGAGGCAGCCAGAAGGGGACAGGGGGGGGGGGGGGGGGGGGTAGCCTCCTCTGCATCCTGGTGACAAATATTTTACCATTTCAAAATAGTGCAAAGCCCCCATGGTATAGCAAATCAGTCAGGGAAGGCTGTGAAAAAGTTACATCATAGTAGCGCAAGATTCTGCAAAACAGAGACATCGTTTTTCCCCCACAGAGAATAAAAAATTGAACTTAACAAGAGAACCCATTAATAAGCGGGAGGACTGTCAGCATTTAAAAACAAAAAGGTCTACCTGCATATATTTTCACCTCTTGAACTTTCACCTACCTCTATTCCAATTAGGGCTGCACGATTTTGCATAAAATGAGAATCACGATTTTTTGGCTTAGAATTGAGATCACGATTCTCTCACGGTTTTCTTTTCCAGTATAAATATTTATTGCACTTATTAACTGCACATCAACTTCGTAACAGTTGAGACTGAACATAAAAACAATAAATAAACATAAAAACAACAAATGTCTCACGTTTTGTTGTTGCCGCAAAATGTTGTACTGCTTGAAATTCTGTCTCCACTGTTGCTCGACGCTGCGTGTATAGAGCAGGTAGTGCAACAATAGAAAAATAGTTGCGGGACGGCGCTGTGTAGCGTTTGTCTAGGGTGTTGATCATTTTCCTAATTGCACAGTGTTGATGGGAGCCATATCTTTGGTCAGGTGATAAGTAATAGCCTCCGTAATTTCTTTGTGCCTGCGAGAGTTCGACGTGTATAGGGAAGCGCTGTATAAGGTTCACGTTATTGATGTTTGGGTGGTTGACCGGGGCGGATTTTCTCCTGTCACTTTCTCGTCATCCCTGACGTGCTCTCCGTTGTTTTTTCCCTGCTAATTTTAGCATCACACGGCGCAGCTTCTGTATCACGTGGTATAAGGCTCCGCCCTTGTCATTTGTTGAGCAGGAAGAGTGAGCGCTTGTTTTCATGCAGATTACGTCCCGGATCAAAATGCGGTACAGTCGTCGTCGTCGTCTTTTTTTAATTTTATTTTATTTTAATCGTTGTCATTTGGAAATGAGATCGCACATAAGTATGAATCGAGATCGCGATTTTCTAACGATTAATCGTGCAGCCCTAATTCCAATCAAGTAGCGAAGGTATCGAATTAATTTTCATCAACAACAATCTGTTCTTGTATTCCTCCTGCTCCTGTTGATAAAATTTGCACTTCCACTCTCTTTTTTCCAAAGATGAGGCCCTCACCCTGTCACTCAGATGTCAAACAGCTGCTCTTCAATTATCGCTTCAAAAAGTAATTTTCCATGCGACCTCCAGCCAATTTTCTAAAAACGCCTAAACTGTCGCTGTGCTAGTGTGAAATATTCCTCACCTCAATTTCAAATAGCATGAAGTCCCTCCTTGCCAATTCCTCCATCAAAGAACCGAAGGTGCTGTGTTTATAACAAATACTCCTTCTTACTCAGTAGTTTTTAACTCCACATACGGTACAGGTATGTGCAGTACAACTTTAAGCAGCCCGGCTCAAATTATATATTTTCTGTCTGGTTTTTTCCCCACAGACGAGTAAACCAATTACCTTCTATTCTAAACTAGAACATGACATTGCTTTTAATTAACTATGCTCAGGTTGAATCCCTGGAGAATTTTTTTTGTCTACACATTATTGGTTGGTTTCTAATTTAAAATGGGATAAACAAACACAAACGTGAGTGTTCACGTGCTACAAAGGGAGAATGAAAGGAAATGAAATATACACCTAAATGCAAATATCGTTACACACATTCATGCCTTAAAATATATCGCATGCTGTTTAATTAAACATATACTGTGTCATTACATTAGATATACGTTTTATAAAATGTTTTTTCAAGCCTTTTTTTGTCTCTGAAATAAAGGATAAGGTGCGGTCCTCTCACCGTCAGGTAAACGGCAGAGTAAACGCTCAGCGAAGCGTCCTTAGATGGGAACGACCGCCGAGCCTTCTCCACCACCACGTGGTTCCCGGTGCAGATGTTGCCGTTGACGATAAACTGGTGATTAAAGCGACACTCGGTGCCAGTGTAGTTGGGCTTGCAAACAGACAGGAAGTAGGGCGAGAGACCTCCAGTCACCACCTGGCCTGCATTGACGAAGATGTCTGTAGCAAACAGACCGAATGCAAACACACCTGCGGCACCACAGACACACAGACGGGAGAGGAGAGAAGAGCACGTGAAAAGCCACAAACACAGAGCAATGAAACAATCACAAATAAACACAGAAGGGTTTATATAAGTTATCACCCTCCAGTGTGGGTGTTTATCTAGCTCCCAGTTCCACCACATTAAATCGTGACTATTGTGTGTGTGTGCAGACATCACTGAAGATGTCACAGTGTGGTCTGAATCAAAACAAAGTGCAAGTTAACTAATGTTGAAATGGAAGGTGAGGAAAAATGGACAACAGCAAGCCAAATACAGACCATAAAAATAAGATAGCGTTTAATATAAATGATGGCGCTGACACTTTCAGCCCACTAACACTGACCAGTGTCTACGTCTGCATTCCTTTTGCTGTGAAATATGACTGCTGATTATCTAGCTTGCTTGGCCATGAAATTAATGTGCTTTGTGTTGTCATCCAGGCGGGTGGGGTGAGGGAGTCGCAGAGGGAGGTTTTGAGGGGCACGGGGACATGATTGTGTGAAGGGCAATGAGGGAACTGGGGGGAGGAGGGGGTTAGAGTGAGAGAAGAGAGGGGAGGGAACAAGTGAGCAGGAAATGCCTTGACAATTTCACAAATTTAACAGGTCTCAAAACATAAATCAGGTGAATTGCTGATTGCATTTCTAATGTGTTTTGTAAAGTTTTTTTTCTTCAACTATGACAGGAAAGTCCAGCAGACTCTCTCTACTGGAACAGAGTCTGTCTGCCCAATTCTGGTAAAGCGTTGTTATAAAATAATCAAAATTCAAAGGTTTTATAGAGCTTTTATAGAAAATTGACACACGGACTTGTCCTTGTTTTTAAAATATATTTAATTTCCTTTCTTTTCCATGATAACAGCTGTTAGCTTACCATACAAAAACATGTAAGCAATATTTGAAATACATCAGTAAAAGCAAAGGCTTCTCCACAAACATTATTTTACATGAGAGGTTTCTCTATCCCAGTGTTTGCCTGGCCTTTGGTCACTGGTCTGCATTGGGCAGCGTTCTGGTGAAAAAATCTAATATCACATATCTTTGCCCATAACAGTTGAGCCTCACTGAGTTTAGCAGTAGAGCAGGGCAATATGACCAAAAATATTTATCACAATATACATTTAAAAATTCCACAACTCCACAACTTTATTAATGCAAAACACCCCATCAATGTATTTTCACTTAAACAAGCAGCTGTTTTTTATGTGCATTTAAAGTTATATAAAAATGTAACAGTGCAAATTCCTTGCTGACAGTTTAAGCAAAAGGCATTTCCAGTGGAAATTGGCCGACATATCCTCAGCATAACCATGTATAATATCCACAAAACTTAAAAAGAGGTTATACACACAATACGGTAATATTATGTTGAAGCGCAGTACGTATCACTCCGCGAGCCTCCTGCCTACCATAGCCGTAATGCTCCGACAATCCATCAAGCGGTGCGGCTTCGTAGCTTAGCAAAGTCTACTGAAACATGTGACAGATTTTTCAGCGCCGTGTACGACATAAAATCGTTTCAAGGTCAGTAAACACAACCAGAACTCATACATAAGGCACAGGGATTATAAGGGGCACTGTCGATTTTCAGAAAAATCAAAGGATTGATTTTAAGTGTGCCGTATTTTCCAAACAACACGGTAATAACGACGGCCCGCTAGCATGCTCTACTAAAAATAGTGCTTTGTTGTGTATCTGACGGACGAAAGCCAAACCAGTTCCACACCACTGAAGTTGCAGCATTTTTACAAACCAATTGTGGTTCATCCGTTTCATTTAACGATCCACTTTCACCCTTCTCATTCTGCGTCGCCGCCATGTGCGTATGTAAACATAGGCACTGCGCATGTGCGTTTTACCCATATTCTATCACGATATTTCATTTTCCTATCGTTGCCCAAAATTACACCGGTATTACCGTGAATGGTATGATATAGCCCAGCCCTATTTAGCAGCATATTTCAATTTAATTAAAATGTGACATCTGATGCTTAAGCAGTCAACATCATTTAAACGCATTGGTTCAAATTATATTTACTTGATACTTGAGCCAAAAACATTATCCAACTTCACTGTAAAAAAAGAAAAGTCATCATTCAGCTACCATGTCATTTTTAAAAAAAGTTTTTCCATTTTATCTACAGCTGTTCAACACACTACATCACTGTGACTCGACAACATTACAGCAACAAAGTCAGTACCAGACACACATGTCACAGTTGTTTTGCTCCTTGATGGCCATCTTTGTTGAGAGCCCCTTTCTTTACTGAAGTACCGGATAAATCAGAACTGTTAAAAAAGTTTGTTTTTTCAAGGTGTAAGGTGTAAATCATCAGGGTTGCTAAATCCATGGCTGTCTGCATTGGAGCTCCCCTCACAGGTGACTGACAGCACCGACATTGAGTTTAGTTGTGAATGTACAGCATGCTGTGTCGTGGTTAAGGCTTGGCTGATGTTGCAGATGCAACTTTTATTGAGCTATGACATTAATAAACATTGCTCATATAGTTTTGTATTAAATTAAACAAAACAAGGCTGAAGTCACAAGCAGCGTCTTATTGTGATGGATCACAGAATTGCATGCTAATGCGCTTTTGAATACTAATCTGATCCCTTATTCTACACACAGTCTTTGTGGAGAACTGAATGAAATTATTTCAATCAGATCAGTGATCCATAATTTTCCGGTCTTTCAGTTCATCGCAGCTGCACTGAGGTGATGCGCCAGGCAAATACTGGTGGGACCTTACACATGCTGAAGCCCAAAGTACTTTTCATGTGTATTCAGAGTTTTCAGTCACTGTCTGGTACCATTAGCACAAGTGACCTTAGGGCAGTTTAGAGTACATTGCAATACAAGGTTCTTACCTATGAAGCGTATGATGCGGCGGGTGAGGGGGTTGAGGTAACAACAGTCTCCTGTCACTATTGTTTTCTCCTGGGCCAACAGAGCTTCCCTCGTTGATTTCATCATGTACATGGACACCTCTCCGATAAAAATCTACATACACAAACACACACAGGCACAAAAAATAAAAGAGAATATGAATAGGTGAATATGCACACAGAAGAAGCAAAAAGGAGCGCACAGAACAAAGGCAGAGATTTCAAAGAGGGCAGACGTGACGTCGCCTCCTTAAATATTTAAACTTGTATTTGTCAACCTAAATAAATAAACTTTTATTCTGAAAAACCTGCTAAAATGTTACATCAAATATCTGCCCGACAGGGTTGGATGTTTTCTTCTCTGCACAGTCTATTTTCACTCCAAAAATATTAATATTTTAGAAAAATAAATAAAAAATACAAATGCTGTGGCAAACACAATTAAACCACAGACAGACACACAGAAACACAGTGTTGTGATCTCAGTCAGCAACATGCAGCATCTACTCCTCACCTCTGGTGCTGTGCACATGCTGCCAGGTTAATAATCATGGAGAAGCCAGAAGGCAAGAGGAGGAATTTTTCCCTCCCAAAAAGATTTGAGAACCAAGGAAGTCTAGATTACGTTTACTTTTTAAAAAACTTTTTTTTAATAAAGTATATGAATATGAGCTATTAAAAACCCAGTGCAACTTTTTTTTAATAGAACACGCATCACAGGGTGCCATGTGCAAACATGAATCATTTTCCAAAACAAAAGACACAAAATACAGCAGAGCAGTGCACCATGCCTGTATGTGTTGTATTGGCTCAGCAGGGATAATATTAAATGAGAAAGGTTTGTTTACACAAGAATAAATATTTGAAAGCAATACAGATTGCCTGAAAGTTGTACTGCATAATATTCTGTTATACTGGGGCTTAAAATTTGTGTTTTAACCCATAAATAAATACCTTTACTCTATAAATAAATGCAGAAAACTGACGCATTAAAATGCAGGAAATTAAATGTCTGACTATCAAAAAAGTAGAACCCTCCAGAACCCGCACTTAACGTTTTAACAAAACTCACACCCAGCGAACACACAGAAGGAAATGGGGAAACATTAACTTTTGGCATCCTGTTATGGAGCAGAGAAACATTTTTATCCAGTCTGGCCCGTGTACATAAACCACTGTGCCTTAATGCAGCCTTTCTTCAGGTCCATTATAGTTTGGACATTTCATCAGGTCTAATGGAAAAACTGCTGCTGGACACACAAAATGGATCTCGTTGCCAGTCGCCTTGGGTGATAAAGACTGCTTCAAATAAATGTGTGTGTTTATCAGAGACAGTGTGTGCATACACTTAGTGCATATGTGTGCACCCATGTGGTTTTGGCCTTTGATGTGTGTTTGTTTGGGGCCTTAGGACAGGTGAATTTTCCTCCATCCCTCATGAATGCTTTCTCATCATCATGTTCTTGTAAACGCAACTCCAGTCCATCTCTTTCTGTGTGGCAGTTAGCAGCGAGAGCAGCTCGTGTTTTGATGTCAGGAAATGCAAAGTAAAAATTTTTTTAAAAGGAATAAATGAGCACTGAAAGCACTCACATAAAAATCAGTATGAACCTTCTAAATCTATGCACTTGATTCAGTCCTGTCTGCAACTGCCAGCATGACTAAAGATGGATTCATATTTTCAAATAACCATTTGTGTCACAGGATGGGAGGCATAGTGCATAGCGAAACAAGGATCAAATACATCATGGCAGAAAAATCAATCTCCTGATGTCTAATGATCCAAAAATGTCTATCTTTGCAGACAGAGTGACCAAAACAAGCTTTTGCAAGCTTTAAAAACTGTAAAAGGAAGACAACTTGTAACAGTCAGACTAGCAGCAGTTGCAGTGAACCAAAATACATTTTGCATTAAATAAAAGGTAGCTGGCATAATTAATTATTAAGCCTAACTGGCTTAATTTGAATTTATTTTTAAAGAGCCTCCTTTTTTAAAGTACCAATAATACAAATTAAAAGTCAACCAATGTTTAAAATTTATGACTGAAGTTTGTATATATAGTCAACAAAAATAGAGCCAAAACCTATGCTACAATTGGAAAGTAGCAATAAAAGCAGCAATGCTTTTTAATAAGGTTCTTATTATAAGGATGCAATGTATTATTAATACATTGTTAAATTCAATTAGGCCTACATGTTTTTATACTATTTTATATTCTGTTATTGCAATGTTTTACAAAAAATTTCTAAATATATTTTTAATGCACTTTTTAATGCAATGCTAACTGATTAATTGGGGCATGCTCCCAATGAGACAATGGATGATGTCCTTGTGGATCTCCTCCAAGATCTGGACCGGGCTCCTGGACTGAGCTCCTGGAGAGTCTAAGGTGCAACGTGGCAGCACTGGGATGTTCTGAAACATAACGTCCCCGAGGTGTTCTGCTGGATTTAGGTCAGGCGAGCATGACGGCCAGTCAGTGGTATGGAACTGCCTTCATAATGTCGCCCCTGTTCTCATCTGTGGAAAGCACAGGGCATCGGTGGTTGACCTGGTATTCTATGGCAAATGCCAATTGGACTCCACAGTGCTGGGCAGTGAGCACAGGGCCAACTTAAGGATATTATGCCCTCAAGTCACCCTTGTGAAGTCTGTTTCTGATTGTTTGGCCAGAGATTTTCACACCAGTGGACTGCTGGATTTCATTTTGTAGCTGGCATCTTTATCCTGTTCCTCATTGCACAAGGGAGTAGATACCAGTCCTGCCCAGGAGTTAAGCACCTTCTAAGGCTCTAGGTTTCCTAGAGTAACTGCCCGTCTCCTGGAATCTCCTCTATGCTCTTGAGAGTGTTGAGAGACACAGTAAACCTTGTAATGGCTTGTATTGATGTGCCATCCTAGAGGAGTTGGACAACCTGTGCAACCTCTGTACTGTCTCTAGACAACCTCTACCACATGCTACCAGTAGTGACATTGACCCAAGTGTTCCTTTAATTTTTTGAGCAGTATGCATGTGAGTGTGTGTGTGCATATGAGAGAGTCAAACTGTAATGGCCAAGTGAAAGAAATGATCCATCAGCCAACAAGGTGAAATGCCTCATGTCATTATGTAGCAGCAAAAGACAGAATGACCTGATGAAAGCTTAAAGTGACTAATCTGCTGGGTTATTACCACCACCTTCTCCAGACCCAGACAGAAGATTTATAACAAAAAAAAGGTGCAGACCAATTTCTTTGACCTGTCTGAGACTCAAAAAGAAAAAAAAAAGCAGTTTTAAAGGTAAAGTCAATGTGTTTGTCCCCAGTCAAAAAGAAATTACAGTCAGAACAAACACAGATAATTACCGGTATAGCAATTAAATTACAATCACATTACAGGATTTTATGTTTTATGGGTATTTTTCCTTTAGCAAGTAGGTCCCATGTGATGTCAATGGGTATATAAGCTTCAAAGGACATACATGCAGCTGATAATGTTCTTTCTTCTTAAAGTCCTTTGTTTTGACATTTAGCTTGAGAAGCTGCTGATAATTAAGCCAATCACTGATGTGTCATCTGCAATCGTAACTTCTAATCTGGATCTGTGTGATAATGTGAATATTGGGAGGATAGGAGGAAGATCAGGACATAGTCACAGGGGCAATCCTCACCACTTTGTGTTGGCTTGAGAGCAAGTTCACAATCCTCCTGCAGAGGTTAAGTCCAAGGCCTTTAAGTGTTGATTCTTTAGGGAATTATGGTAATGCATGCTGTGCTCAAATATATACGATTTATTGGCACATCACTGAGAGTGTTATGACGTGTTGTGGGTGAAGCATCATCAGTGAAGCTATACCTCTTGGCAAATGTATCAGGTCCAGATTGGGTGACAAAATGTCAGGAATAAAATACTTCATCTGCATCTCAAATTGATTTTCCTATGATAGATGGAGAACAGGGTGGCAGTCATTTAAGCATATTACCTTACTCTTTCTTGGAACACACACAATGACTGATGATTTAAAACAGGAGGGGACAACAGGCAGGGAGAGAAAGAAAAGACTCCTGTGAGCTGCATCCTCTGATGGGGATACTGCTGGGTCTGGCTGCTTTACAGGTGTTGACATGCTGGAAAAAACTTTGTGCGTCATCCTCTTTAATGATCAGAGTGCCAGCCTTAACGTTTTTGGAAGGCCTCTTAGGGAGAGTGGCGTTCTGACTCTCAAAATGGGCAGAAAACTTATGTACCTCATCGTGGAGCAAGACGGTGACATTGGCTGTGCACCTGGGCTTACCTACAAAGTGTAAAGTGCTCCTTCCACATGCTCTCAGAGTTGTTACTGCTGAGCCGTGTCTGTACCTTGTCTCTCTAATTCCGCTTGGCTGCCCTCATAGTGCAACATAGGTCATATCGGGAACTTTTGAATTCTCCTTGTTTTCAAAGGCAAATACAGCATTTTAGGGTGATGCAGCATTGCTGTTCGTTCACTGTTTCTAGGTAGGTTCTAGTTACATGTTCATCCTGAGCACCAAGTTTCCTGTACACCTGAGTGTCTCTTTGTATATGTTGATGTTAATGTTAGAGGCACTGGTGTCCAGAGATGGGCAGTAACGCGTTACGCGTTACTGTAATCTGATTACTTTTTTCAAGTAACGAGTAAAGTAAGGGATTACTATCGCAAAAACAGTAATTAGATTACCGTTAGTTTCCCGTAGGAACGCTGCATTACTGCGTTACTAAAACCGTGATTTTTTGCGAGGACAGTGACGTAAGCGAGTGTGCCGTTAGTGACAACAGCTGTGTGCAGATCAACAATGGATCACATATCGAGTGCGGGAGAGAGTATGAGCGTGCAGCGTTTAAAGCGTGGAAGTACTGACCTTACTTTGAGTTTGATTCCATAAAAAGTGACAAAAACATTAGTGTCCATTGTGCGTGGGAAGAAAACTTCTTTTTACAGCGAAAAAAAACCCCCTAAACTTCCGAGCAAGCACGGAGTGCGCTACGACGTAATGGGAAATTCACAGAGAAACTCGCGGATTCTTCAACTGACCGCGGCACACCTGCACCAGGGTAAACCTCCGCCTACCGTAGTCCTGCTTTACAGGTGAAAATAGAGCAACAGGACCGCTGAGTCTTTGACTTTATTTATTTTCTGCTGTGTTTTACTTGCATCTATTTGAAAGACTGAGTGTAAACACAAAAAATATTTTATTTCATGTGCTGGAATGTGTAGAAAATAGGTTTAAATGTTAAACTAATTTATTCAAGTCAGAGAATGTTGCATATAATTAAATTTTTACTTGATGCATAAAGTTAAAAAATTAAAACTGATAAAACAAGTTAAAAAAAGAGACTTTTCCATTTGATTACATTTTGTATGATGGATTATGTAGAAAAAGTAGAATTGGGCTGAAAGATCTATCGCTTTATCACCTCTTCAGGTTGTAAATCGTGTTTTTAAAAAGTAACTAAGTAACTAAGTAATTAATTACTTTGGAAAATAAGTAATCAGTAAAGTAACGGGATTACTTTTTTTGGGAAGTATTCAGTAATTAGTTACTGATTACTCTTTTCAAGTAACTTGACCAACACTGCTGGTGTCCCATCAAGTTCCTGTCTGCTTGCACCCATCCTTTAAATGAGGGTGGCTGTAGTTGGGTCTTCGTAAACAGCCTTAACTGTTCTTGTCTACGGAGCACGTAATCTGTAAGGAGCAAGTATTTTGAAAGCATTAGTGTCCCATTAACAAAGACTTGAGATTATAGGCCAGTAGCTTTTTTCAGGTTGTAGGCAACGCTCTGATTTGACAGAATACATCAGTCGTGCGACTGATGGCCCTGCTTTCACCGCTGTGAGATTTGTTAGCATGTGCTTTGTGTGGAAACAGAGCTTGCATTAGCAAAAAAGCACACTTCTCTTATTATCATAACAGATACATTTCCTCTTATAAACCACCTTGGCCAACAGCTGTTTTTAGACTAGACCACTTTAATTTCTCATTAATGTTTTTATAACCCTCTGTAGATACTAAATGTTAACGCGTCGCATAGTTTTGTTTAATTCAGCTGAAAATGTTATTACTGTAAGTAACTTTTTAGAGATATATGACACTGTGAAGTCCACATATCTAAAATGAGGTACATGACGAATTGCTGGAGATTAAATAAAACAAAGTATTTATAATGAGCTGAACCATATAACACTGGTGAGATTTATGAGTTTATGTACAATTTTCCAATAATACAGTTTACGTGCAGTGTGGTGTTCCCAAAGTGTTTTATGATCAAAAACCATCCAATGAGGCTTAATGAAAAGAATTCTGCAAAACAAATCAAGACTTATTGCCAGTTATCACAAACGCTTGATTACAGTTCTTTCTGCCAAGGTTGGCATCCACTTATTGTGTTTAGGTGTGCAATTATTTTTTCATGTAGGGCCAGGCAGGTTTGAACCCCTGTATTTATTACAGACTATTGGTCCTACTATCAGTGAACTGTATTAGACATTTGATAAATTGATAAATTAAATATTACTGACAAAAGTTTTATTAACAGATCATTTATGTGTATTTTATAAGGATTTCTAAGGACCTCATAACCTATTAACTTACACTTATTACAGTGACTTTAACCATTGCCACACAGGTGAACACTGGTTCAAATAACTTTTTTTAACTAGTATAGGATCAGTGTGTTTCCATGCAGGTTTTTTAAATGATTAGTTAATTTTATTTTGTTTCTGTTTTGTTTTTTTCTAAATGATGGCATTTACATTTTCTAGCAGCTAGCACTTGCCTTGAAGCATTTGTCTCACTAGAGTCTGTTTCATCGCTGAAAAGGTTAGGTACTACTGACTGATTGTGTTATTTCAACTCATGCAACCCCCCACTTTCCTTTATACAAATGTCAGTAAAAACTGACTGAAAATAGCCATCTCTATGTAACATGCCAGAAAACTGAGAAACAACTTGGCATTCAACTGACACAATGATGTTGGAGCAGAAAATGAAAAGGTTAAACAAGAGACATTAAAAAGAACATGCAAACCTTTCTGAGGGGGCTTTTTTTTTCAGTAAGTGACCTGACATGAGAGAAAAGAACAGACTTCCAGTTTGTGTATCCCAATAGCTTTGAGACATCAAAACTTGTAAAATCTGAAGTCTCTGAAATATCTGTGACATTAAAAATTATATCAAGCTGCTCAAATGTTTGAAAAAAAAAAGGGACACATAATAAATGACACTCCTAAAAGTTTAGTGTTAGGACCATCCTTCTTTATGCATCTGCATCTTAGTTTTTCCTTTTCCAGCTTCCACATTATAATGTGAGTACTAGCCTTTCTCTGAACCTAAATTACAACATTTTTCATAAGGAGAAAAAAAACTTAGTAATACGAGTGTAGTATTTACTGAGAAACAGAAATGTCTTTGGGTTATGCATTAAAGAGCAATTTTATTACAACTGAAACCAATGAGTCGATGGTAGAAACATGAAAAACATGTTCCTTTAGTTAATAAGGACAGAAAATGAAAACGGGGCAACGGCTATAACTAATGAGATTGTTCATTAGCAACTACTGGAACAATAAAGACTGTTAACTGTATAAAGTATTATTTGGCCTGTTCATATTGTTGGCAAACTGATGACCAAATAACATTGAGAAAATAAAAAAAAAATACAAATATCAGGGTGATGATTGGTATTTAAATGCTAAAAATGGGTCATTTTAGCCTGTCAGTAGGAGGAACATGGCAGCATCATAAAATACGATTTAATTTTTGTGAATCTAAAGATCTTAGATATTAATGCAATTGAATCAAAATGCATCATTTTAAACCAATGCTGGTGGATGCTTGGCAATATGGCAATGCCATAATATCGAATACTGATCAGAACCTCCAGGGGCCTGAGTTTGCCGGGTTTGGTTGCAGAAAAAGAAAGAAAAAAAAACCAAAAAAAAAAACCAGACACACAGTTTTGTGTAATAATGGAACAAAGTGTAAAATAAACACTTTGTTAAGTCAAAATAGAGCTTGTTTTGACTTAACTGTGTAACGATACAGTGACATAACTTTTCCCAACTGTGCACTTCCCTTCAACTCTTTAGAAGATACTCACATCTTTAAGCTCATCAGCTTTGTTTACAGGAGCTTTGAGGAGCTGTTAGACCAATTAGCAGCTAATGAAACAAATACTTCTCTCATGATTCAATGCAGAAAATAAACAAAACTAAAACAGAATATGACTCCTGAAACACCAAATGAACGCTGATACTGCTTTGTGTCTTTGAGGATGTGTGAATAGGATACAGTTTGCATATTCATTTCAGAGGGTGATAATATGTAAAGATGTCGAGCTTAAGTCTTGCTACTCTGCCAAGAGGGGAAAAAGGGAAAAACAGAACAAAAAAAACAACAACAATCAATGCTGCTTTAAGCTTTAAATCTCTTCTTAATGAGCCCATCATTTTCAGTATTGCTACCAAGACACACAATTCAGGAAGTGGAATAAGCCACAAGGAGCTAAAATGGTGTGTGATAAAATGCACAGATGTTGCCCATTTTGGGAAACATTATCTTTTGTTTCTGTGGGATGTACACCTGGCAAAAGCAATATTTTATCATCTTGGCACTGAAAATGATAAAACGGGCTCTATTTTGCCTTATGCCATGGTTGAACGGGTTTATAGGCTGTTGCATGAACACAGCCCATCTAACCTTCACAGCATCCCATTGGTCCGGCCATGTGGAAAACTGCATAATTTACTGACTCTGTACTAATTGGCCCACGTCCCAGCCCTGCCATCATTAATTCTGACTGAATGCCCCTCTGTTTTATGACACGTGGAGATGGAATGACACACAGTGTCAAGCACCTGACAAAGCACACTCAAAGGGCACAATTATAAGGTATGGGATGGCGTACCAATGGCTAAAGGCAATTTGTAAAAGAAAGGCCATATAGAGCATATTCCAAAGAGAAAGTCACAAAAAAGGGGGCAGAATAAAAAAAAAAAAACAGTGGAAAGAAGTGGCAGGATTACAAAAAAGCTTTAACAGCTGACACGGCACTCTCTGAGGAGGGGATGGGACTAAGACTGAGTATTAAATTACGCAAACAATGCGTTAAACAACTGCTGGCCTTTTAGTCAGCTACTGTATATAGTAAATAACGCTTGCAAGTGGGTTCAGTGCAATTTACAAGTCAAGATAAAGGTTGAATGAATAAGTGACACTTGGAGAAAGGAAGTAAGATTTAATCTGCAGGTATGATGCGAAAATCATCCACTAACAAATGTTCCAGTGACAGAGTGGTGTTTATAAACAAAGGATAACAACAAAATAAATAATTATACTTATCTACTGACTGCATACCATGACCAAGTATACACACATGCACTCACTGACCTATTCATAAGGTACACCTCTTCAATGGCTCCTTATCGAAGATTCTAATTAACCAATCACATGACAGCAGCCAAAGCATTTGGGCATGCAGACATAGTCGAGATGACTTGCAACAGAATGGGGAAGAAAGGTCATTTAAGTGACTTTGAACATGGTTGTTGGTTGTAAGCGGTTTCTGAAGTACTTGGACCAGCCAATCTACTGGGATTTCCTCACCAAGCCATCTCTAGTGTCTACAGAGAATGGTCCAAACAACAAAAATATCCAGTGAGTGGCAGCTCTCTGGGAGGAAATGCCTCAGTGATGTCAGAAGCCAAAGGGGAATGACCAGACTGCTATCATACTTGAGGCAATTGTAACTTAAGTATGCACTTTTTACAATTCATGTATGCAAAAGAACATCTCTAAACAGACAAAACGCAGAACCTTGAAGCAGTTGTGCCACAGCAGCATAAGACCAGCATGAGTGTCATTTCTGTCAGCTAAGAACAGAGAGCTGAAGCTACAGTACAATACAGTAAAATAAAAGGTTAAAAAAACCTTGCATGGTTTGACGAGTCTCGCTTTCTGCTGCAACATTCAGATGGTTGGGTCTGAATGTGGCATAAACAACATGAACACATGGATGTATCCTGCCTTGTACCAAATGTTCAGGCTGCTGGTGGCCTTAATAATTGTTTGGGGATATTTTCTAGGCACACTTTGAGCATTCTTTAAATGATATAGGCTACCTCAATATTATTTCTGACCATGTCTAACCCTTTACGACCACACTGTACCCATCTTCTGATGGCTGCTTCCAGCAAGTTATTGTGTCATTTCACAAAGCCCAGATCATTCCAAACTGGTTTCTTAAAGACAACAATGAGTTCATTATACTCAAAAAGGCTCCATTATCACACGATCTCAATCCAATAGAGCACCTTTTGGATGTGATGGAACTTGAGATTCTTGAGAATCGTCAACCAGCTGCTGCTATCATGTCAATATGGACCAAAATCCCAGGTGAGTGTTTCCAGCACTCTATTGAATTGATCCCATGAAGAACTAAGGGAGCCCTAAAGGAAAAAGAAGGTCCAACCCAGTACTAGTAAGGTGTACCTAATGAAGTGGTCAGTGAGCACACCCACTTACTGAAGTAATCACTGCAGAAAGGTGAGTCAAAATTGCACACAGATGCACTCTTACCCCATGAAGTGTAAATAATAACATCTGTCACATTTCCTGGCCAATCAGAGCACCCTTCCATATTTTAAACCAGCTTGTGTTATTGTATAAAGCATGTCAAATCTGCATGTGCACATATGTGTGTGAATGCAGAGAGGTGTGTTTCTCTCCGTTCTGCTGACACATCAAGAGACCAAACACCTACATGGAGGTAAATGCAAGCTATGGGATGTCTTTTATTTCCTCAATAAAAGTGACAATAATTCAGATTTTACTTCAGGAAACACGCTTGTGACAACAGTCGGTGTTCAAAGCCTCTATGCAAACACCTAAAGTAGAAGCGCATAAAAACGAGGGACCAAAGGAGGCAGCTGATCATAAATAAATGGGTGGTAGTGCATGTGTTAACCGACTGGTGTAACGATCACATCCATGATTAGATGCCTGTTAAAATAAAAACAAGGTTATGAGGGAAATGGACATGTGACACTACTGAAAAGGGTTTTCTATATTCATTTAGGGAGCAAAATTTAGATTACAATCAATGGAACATGTAGCATGTGAGCCAGCTTTTCAACCACTCAATAACTCGATTAGAACAGTAGATAAAATAATACCAAGTAAGTGCAAAAAAGCTGGGAAGTTGATGCTGATTGGACATTAAAGCTGATGATCCACGATCTTGTTTATGGTCTTTACAACAAGTCTGTCTTTTTGAACAAGAAAACCAGGGCACAAAAAAAAAAAAAAAAAAGATAAATGAAAATTAATTGTCCTACAGAAAGAATAAGTGATTACACTACACTTCAGAATCACAGCAGCACATCAACCAGTCAAACCCACTGATCCTAATCTCAGTTCTGTACAATCTCCAGCACTGGTGAGATATTTTGATTTTGACAACAAACAAATGCTGGTAAAATAGCTGCTATCAGTGTATCCATAGTACATCTTCAAATACATATATACGTGGCCATTTGACCTTCAGACAGCAGCTACTCAAAAACCAAACGTTCTCTGTATTCTCAGACTAACTTTTTTTTTCCTTCACATATGGCCCATTGGAGAGAAAAAATACATTTTAATATCAAACAAGCAAATGCAAACACGCTTCAGGAAGTGTTCATAAAATATTTGACATGGGTTTAATAATGAGCTGACCCAAGGGCTCAGAGACCGATGGTGCCTGTTGTGAACGGGCTGAAATTAATAAGCATGGAGCAAAACTGACACCTGGTGGCTGAAACTCGCAACTCCTGTTTGAGGCATTTAAATCAGCAGTGCATGCACGGTATGAGCGTACAAGTCAGCTTGGAAATGACTGTTTTCAGAGAATGATTTCTTATCTTTGCAGCTGGAATTTTTTAAACACCAGAGTAGTAACACATGGCTTTGGTGCATCAGGACTGTGCCACCCTCAACAGATATGGCCAAATATGACTCATGGTATTGATTACACGTGTGTGCTTTACATCCTGTGACAAATTAGCCTAATATGCTAATAATGCCATTACTAGGCAATGGATTTTGCATAACATGTCCTTGTTAAAATGTCTGCAAACAAATAAAAGTCATGTCAGTGAATGTAATTCTTGCCTTCCATGAGATATGATATGAAGTTGTATTTCAACATGTACTTCTCCCTGTATAGCACAGCCTCACATTTCACTTTAGCAGGATGTTTTGTAGAGTATGATAAACAAGTCAAAGAGATTCTACAGACAGGAAATCAGGGACATACATATTATTAGCTGACCCATAAAAAGATATTGAAAGAGTACGGCCTGCAGGCATAAACTGCTTGCCGTGAAATCTTTCTTGCATATTTTTCCATATTTTACCAAAGATAGGTATGCAGCTGCTGTAGCGTACAGACAGAAGGCTGAATGGATGATATCTAATGATAGGTATATTATTTGCAAGTCAGTTTTACTTAAAAATGCTGCCACAAAACTGGGTCATGTCACGCAAAATTACAACTTTAAATTAGCCTGCATATACTAGGACACCTAGCAGAGTAATGATAATTGCATTTTTAAATTATTCACTCCTCAAAATAAATGGATGCGAAGGATTCGAAGCAAAGTCAAAAATGAGGAGACCCTGAATAAATGAACCCAAGCTGGATTTAACGATGGCTGTTTACGAGAAAATCGTAAAACAATTCGAGCAATCCACAGAGAAGACCTGGTTTTAAACACTGCTGTTTACTTACTATAGCCGTCGGAGCAGCGGCCACCACACAGTACAGGATGAGAGGAGGGACGAAGCTGGACTCCTCCGTGCCAGGGTACGGCTTCATCAGGTCAGCATCATTACAGAAGAAACCCTGCACGTGGACGCTGAACAGGTCCGTGCACTCCATGTAGTAGGCCAACAGGACCGTGCCGGACATGATGACGAGCTGGAAGAAGAACATGTTCGGAGGGAGTTGGAGAGGAAGAAGAGAAAAAAAAGAGAAGGAAGAGGGAAAGAAGGGAGATGTTAGTTGTGTATCCAGTTCACCGAAGGCTGTCCTGATTCAGATCCCAGGTGTTAAAAAAAGTAGATTTCATCCAACGAATTGTATCTGAGTTGATTCCTGAACGTCGCTGTACTTGGTTACGATGTGTCTAACAGGTTTTAATACAAAACCACCACCTAAATCCTCTAAAATCCCATCTCTTTCCTTCTCTCTCTCTCTCTCTGTTTTTCCTCTGTCTCATGCTAACTCTGGTCGTGTACATACAGCCCCCTCCACCACCACCACTACTGGCACCACCATCACTTACCACCTCCCTTCCTCCCTCACCCCCACATCCTTTTATCCCACTATCATCTTTTGTCTCTGGCCTCCTTTCACCGTCTTTCTCTGCAGGCAATTTTTTTTCATACATATAAATATATATAAATATAGAATCTTTCGTCAGTGATAATGAACCAACACAGAAATAGAAATTGCACCAAGCTGCACCGCAAGGCTTTTTAAAGCTGTTTACGAAAAAGCAGCCGCATTTGTGTCACTCACCCACTAATGTCCCAATAACACTGTCAATTTAGAAAATCGTCTGGGGTTAAATATCAAAGGAAAGCGATGACACATTTTCATTCTTTGACGCGATCAAAAATGAACAACAACGTCACGGGAAGCGGAAGGAATAGTGCATCAAAATCAGTCGAACAATGACAAAATACTATACTAAATGAAAAGAGTTGTTTAGTAAATCGGTAAATCAGTGGCACTGGTCTGCGCCTCACCTATGACTACAAATAAGCAAGTAAGAAGATGTTTTATTGATCAGAAGAAGAACTGATAAAGTAACAGAACATTACACAGACTGGCAAAAACTTTGTGTTGGTTCAAAACCTTCCAAATGTTTAAAGTTACGCAGAGAAAGTTTTGTGTTTTTTTTTTATTTTAAGTATTGGTATTATGATTGGTTCATATAAAACAGGCAAATGCTTGTAATTCTGCCATCCAACACTTGGTGTCGCTAAGTGACCACAGAGTCAGTAATCCTTCACACAGTTCTGCAATTCTACACTATAGCGTCACAGTAATCACAGTCTTTATGTTTGCAGGACATTTTAGAAGGCATAGTTATCATTAAAAAGGTCAGTCTGACCCAAAGTTAAACATATATTTAGTCACCTCTGGTAGAAATGTCTGCCTTCTCTTACAGATAATGGAACTAGGTGGTCCCGACTTCTGTGAAACAGTTTTTCATATGCAATTTGAGTACCAGGCGAATGGCATGTTGTTTCACTACATTCAAGGGAAGACAGACATTTCTATAGCAGATATCTTGAAAATAGGCAAGACAAAAACATTTATATTTGATTTGGGGTTGAACAGTTCCTTTAATTATCAATCATCTCTCCAAAACGTTGCAACAATGTTCAGCTTGGTGTTAGGGTTTATTATCTCGTTGATGAGACAATACAGCATCACTGACACTGACAGCTTAAGAAAGAGAAAAGTTTCTATGAAAGCTGGCTGCCTCATTATAGAGTCATCCTTTTGTTTGTGCTAAAGGCTACATTTCCCATAAATATCTGTTAAGCAGTTCAACAGCCAATCACCTGTTTAACCGCTGGTTAACAAGTCTTTACTCAGCCAACCACATGGCATAAAATTAATCTAACTCTCAAGATGATCTGCTGAAGCTCAAACTGAGCACCACAATGGCGAAGAAAGGTGACTTAAGTGACTTTGAACATGGCATGGGTGTTGGTGCTAAGTGGGCTGGTTTGAGTATTTTGGAAATTGTTGGCGCCAGAGGTCAGAGGTCAGAGTGCTTTAAGCTGATAAGAAGGCAACAGTAAGTTAAATATACACTTGTTAGTGTATATTGTTAGAACATATGTAGAAGAGCATGGCTGAATGCTACAGCAGCAGCAGACTTACACAGTTGCCACTCAATTTTTCCTAAAAACAGGAGACCAAGGCTACAAGTCACACGGGCTCTGGAAAAATGAACAACAGGAGACTGGACCACTGTTGTCTGGACTGATGAGCCAAAGCTCAAATCATCTCAGGTTAGTTTAGTGAACATAGCAGTAGGGCTGCACGATTAATCGTTAGAAAATCGCGATCTCGATTCATACTTATGTGCGATCTCATTTCCAAATGACAACGATTTAAAAAAAAAAAAAAAAAAAAAAAAAAAAAGACGACGACGACTGTACCGCATTTTGATCCGGGACGTAATCTGCATGAAAACAAGCGCTCACTCTTCCTGCTCAACAAATGACAAGGGCGGAGCCTTATACCACGTGATACAGAAGCTGCGCCGTGTGATGCTAAAATTAGCGGGGGAAAAAACAACGGAGAGCACGTCAGGGATGACGAGAAAGTGACAGGAGAAAATCTGTCCCGGTCAACCACCCAAACATCAATAACGTGAACCTTATACAGCGCTTCCCTATACCCATCGAACTCCCGCAGGCACAAAGAAATTACGGAGGCTACACAGTGCCGTCCCGCAACTATTTTTCTATTGTTGCACTACCTGCTCTATACACGCAGTGTCGAGCAACGGTGGAGACGGAATTTCAAGCAGTACAACATTTTGCGGCAACAACAAAACGTGAGACATTTGTTGTTTTTATGTTTATTTATTGTTTTTATGTTCAGTCTCAACTGTTACGAAGTTGATGTGCAGTTAATAAGTGCAATAAATATTTATACTGGAAAAGAAAATCGTGAGAGAATCGTGATCTCAATTCTAAGCCAAAAAATCGTGATTCTCATTTTATGCAAAATCGTGCAGCCCTACATAGCAGTGTACTCAAATGACCTCCATAGTCTTCAGATCCCAATCTGATAAAGCACCTTTCAGATGTTGTGGAACGGGAGACTGACAAACGTGCAGCCCTCAAATCTGCAGCAACTGTGTGATGTTATCACGTCAATGAGGACCGAAACCTGTGAGGAATGTTTCCAGCACCTTATGGAATCTATTCCATGAAGAATGGTAGGTACCCAGTACTGGAGTAAAGTGAGAGATTGCAATGTTTGCACACCTTTTCTGTGTCCTGAGTTTAAAAATAAATTACTATATACAACTGCTGCTTTACAGAAATTCAACAGTATGTCCTTTTCAATTAAATAATTTCATCAAAAGTGATCATTTTTCCAATAGAAAGCACATGACATATATATGTATTATATGAACTATAATACATTAGTGTGTGAACCAGACTGGACAATCTTGCCTGCAGGATCCAGACAGCGAAGGCAAGAAAGCCGCTGTGTCGACAATGTTGGCACGGGCAGTCATGTGACAGATGGCTCTGTGAAGACGTCCAGGTGAGCGCACCTGTGCGTTTATGTGCACTTTGTCTGTTTTAAGCCTACTCTCTGAATAACACCAAGCTAGTTTATATTATTTTTTTGCCCTCTGCTGTTGTTACCAGGATACCCTGCTGTGGAGAACATTTTTGTGCAGCTCACACACAATCTCATCTACTGCTACGGTGAACCATAACACTCTGATGCGCACCATATGTAGCCTTGTCACAGGTCATACCTCATAACTAACAATAACAAGCAAAACAGAGCCGCTCACATCAGAAGCAGAAATCCTCCATCTTAAAGCTGCTCGAGAGCATCCAAATTACAGACACGGATACTGGATCCATTTCATGATTTTTATGATGTTCAGCAAACAAGCTCCAGCAGGGTAATCGGCTAAAACATTATTCAGGTCTCCTCTGAAAATATGTAAATTCCTCAGCTCGCAGAAATGCCATGTAATACCCTGTGGGATCACGTACCGAAGAATGTCAGGTATATGGGACACTGCATATAAACGGGCTTGGACAGATTAATTGGAGGGATGCTATTTATTAATTACTGTTACCATGATTTCATTCAGTGTGACCTTCTACTTATTTGCATTTATTTAAAACAGGCTTAAGTTTGCCTGAAGCTTAGTCACAACCACATTTGTATTTGCTCGCCATAAAAAAAAAAAAGAATTACAGTTGTTGGAACAAATAATTAAGCAGCATTTTACATCTTTACAAAGCACACCTATTTCCTCTTTACCCCACATTATTCTTCTATCGCTCCAAACTATAAATCATAGAGGGTCATAAACAATCAATAAGCCATTACAAACGTCAAGAGTCATCACGTTGTTTCAAATCTTTAAAACTGTCCAAAAGAAACATGTAATTTCAGCTTCTTCAGTCTGACTCCACTCTCTCAGCAATCTACAGGGAGTGCAGAATTGTTAGGCAAGTTGTATTTTTGAGGAATAATTTTATTATTGAACAACAACCATGTTCTCAATGAACCCAAAAAACTCATTAATATCAAAGCTGAACGTTTTTGGAAGTAGTTTTTAGTTTGTTTTTAGTTTTAGCTATTTTAGGGGGATATCTGTGTGTGCAGGTGACTATTACTGTGCATAATTATTAGGCAACTTAACAAAAAACAAATATATACCCATTTCAATTATTTATTTTTACCAGTGAAACCAATATAACATCTCCACATTCACAAATATACATTTCTGACATTCAAAAACAAAACAAAAACAAATCAGCGACCAATATAGCCACCTTTCTTTGCAAGGACACTCAAAAGCCTGCCATCCATGGATTCTGTCAGTGTTTTGATCTGTTCACCATCAACATTGCGTGCAGCAGCAACCACAGCCTCCCAGACACTGTTCAGAGAGGTGTACTGTTTGTAAATCTCACATTTGATGATGGACCACAGGTTCTCAATGGGGTTCAGATCAGGTGAACAAGGAGGCCATGTCATTAGTTTTTCTTCTTTTATACCCTTTCTTGCCAGCCACGCTGTGGAGTACTTGGACGCGTGTGATGGAGCATTGTCCTGCATGAAAATCATGTTTTTCTTGAATGATGCAGACTTCTTCCTGTACCACTGCTCGAAGAAGGTGTCTTCCAGAAACTGGCAGTGTCACGGCGGGGTGCGCCGATGTGAATGGAAACAGGACCCAAAAGCAGATGATGACGAGTAGTGTAAGTTTGAACAGAAAAGTGATCCTTTATTAGATGACGGCAGGAGTAAACCAGGAAACCAAAGTAAACTGACAAGACACTAAAAAACAAAATACTAAACGGTACTGAGACCAAAACCTAAGCTATGACTGTGGTGGAAAATAACAAGCAAAGACCATGACTAAGACTAATAATACATAACAGACGAAAACCGTAACTAAGACTGAGGTCAAATAAACAGACGAACCGATAAAGGCAAGCAGAAAACAAAAGGCTTAAATACAGACATGAGGTGATCAGGGGAAATGGCGACACATGGGGGGAAACAGCTGACAAACATAACCCTAATGACAGGACCAAGAGAGAATGAAACTAAATACAATGACCAAAGAACACACGACACTGTCAAAATAAAACAGGAAACACTGAAAACTAAACATGACAACACAATAAGACAGACCTAATACGTGATGAATGAATACAAAACCCCAAACATAAAAAACCCAAGAACAATAACCAATAACTGCCCAAACTAAAGGCAAAATAGGAAATAACACAAAAACTAATAACATATCAAAAAATGAGAAAAATACAAAGAGAACTCCGAGTGCTGGGTCGGAGACCCAGCCTGTGACAGGCAGTAGGACTGGGAGTTGAGCTTGACTCCATCCTCAACCCGAAAAGGCCCCACAAGCTCATCTTTGATGATACCAGCCCAAACCAGTACTCCACCTCCACCTTGCTGGCGTCTGAGTCGGACTGGAGCTCTCTGCCCTTTACCAATCCAGCCATGGGCCCATCCATCTGGCCCATCAAGACTCACTCTCATTTCATCAGTCCATAAAACCTTAGAAAAACCAGTCTTGAGATATTTCTTGGCCCAGTCTTGACGTTTCAGCTTGTGTGTCTTGTTCAGTGGTGGTCGTCTTTCAGCCTTTCTTACCTTGGCCATGTCTCTGAGCATTGCACACCTTGTGCTTTTGGGCACTCCAGTGATGTTGCAGCTCTGAAATATGGCCAAACTGGTGGCAAGTGGCATCTTGGCAGCTGCACGCTTGACTTTTCTCAGTTCATGGGCAGTTATTTTGCGCCTTAGTTTTTCCACACGCTTCTTGTTGACTATTTTGAATGAAACGCTTGATTGTTCGATGATCACGCTTCAGAAGCTTTGCAATTTTGAGACTGCTGCATCCCTCTGCAAGATATCTCACTATTTTTGACTTTTCTGAGCCTGTCAAGTCCTTCTTTTGACCCATTTTGCCAAAGGAAAGGACGTTGCCTAATAATTATGCACACCTGATATAGGGTGTTGATGTCATTAGACCACACCCCTTCTCATTGCAGAGATGCACATCACCTAATATGCTTAATTGGTAGTAGGCTTTCGAGCCTATACAGCTTGGAGTAAGACAACATGCATGAAGAGGATGATGTGGACAAAATACTCATTTGCCTAATAATTCTGCACTCCCTGTATAGTAGAGCCTGCACGGTTGTGAGTCACACCTATAATTACCTTTTGATGTTTAAGTGTACCAAATCTCACTCACCTGAAAAGAAAATTGTGGTGCAGTCTAGTTCCTGGAGGCCGCTCTCCACTTTTGTGACTTTCATAAGCTGGTTTTTCTGTGACACTTTCCCACCTGGTCAAAAGTCCATCTCTCTGCATAAAGCATTAACTTGTGGCTGCATTATATTCACTCCAGAGCCAGCGTCATACTGCATTAGCTATGTGGAGGAGACACTGACAGAAGTCTGGCTGTAATAAAATGGTTATACAAAGTTAACGGCAGCTTTCTATTATCCTTCTCCACTGGAGTGTAAAATTCACCTATTTTAGCACTGAGGTGTCAGGGAAGGCTTTTTATTTATGTTTTTTGGTGAAGCTCTATTCTTAATGTGGTGTTTCTCAAAGCGTTTGGCTCTTGGTCGAAATAACTTGCCCATAAAATATGTAAATCTGCTTTATAAACATCATAACCTCTTTAATCGATATTTTCATATGAGTCTAGTATCTACATCTAATGTGAAAGGGACAGGGCATTGTGATAAACACAAACAGAGCCATCACCTTCACTTTACCGTTTTGATTCAGTCTCTCTTTGTTATGTATTTTTAATTACATCCTACAAAGTCAGTTTGATCATAATAGCCATCCAAAATTAATTAAATCTTTCCTCCCAAAGGATTTTTTTTATCTGCTCTCCCTTCACTCCAAAATCTTTTTACTGTCAGTACCACTGCTCATCTTCTCCCTCACATCATGAAAACAACCAGGAAAATGTTATATAAATCCAACACAAAGTCCTAGATTTTCATTTCACTGTCATGTTGTGTTAGTAGACTGGAAAAAAAGACTGACAGAAATGGGCATCTAAGCCCGACTTGCCAGGCTTTAGACCGTGATATTACACTTCTGTTGTCAGACTTGTCTGTAAGTTACATAGAAGACAGCTACTGTTTTCTGGTTGTTTTGTTTTTTCTACAAACAGGCTTCCAAGTTGGCTACTTAAAGTATAAATGAAAATGGGCATGCAGTTATTTTCAAATGGTTTTATGCCTTTATTTAATTCTTAATAGTGCAAAGACATATCGGTGATTTTTGGAAAAATGCAGGTTCATCTACTGTACTTTGGTCAGCAACACCTTTCAAAAAAGTTGAGTCAGCAGCATGTTTACGACTGTGTTTCATTAACTTATTTCCCAACAGTCCATAAGTGTTTGATCTATTTCTCACATTTCATCCCCATCTTAACTGAAAGCCTTAGCCTCTCTGGGGCACCTGTTTTATACCTCATCATGTTACTAATTAACCTCATTGGCTGAGAAACGCTCTGCCAAACGTCTGCGTTATATAACTTTAAAAACTAAAAAAAAAGATCAGTCATAACAGAGTCAAATTTTGATTCAGGTCCATTCATGTGTTAGGCAGAGTGTCTTTGCCACGTGGAGTTTCAAGACATATGATTAAATCTTTGTGCAGGGGGTGTAACAATTGCTCCTGCTCAATTTCAGCAAACAGTACTGCGCTAAAGTCTTGATCCAACTCTCACTTCTTTCTATTTTTCTTCAAAGGAGTCAGATTTTTTCACTTCAGACCTTATACACAACCATTTTCAGAGAAGTGTTTTTGTGTATTAACCCACTTAATACTAACCTATGAATTTTCCTGAATTTTATGAATCATTCCAAGCCACCTGACTCAATGGATGAACCAGTGTTTTATCTGCACTACAGTGAGAACTTAGCAAAGAAGGAATTTTAAATTGTATCTTTAGGCACTAGCAGTCTGTCGCAAAAACACACCATTTCTTTCTTTAGTTGACTCTGTGAAAAATGCTAAAGATAACACAATTTGACAGGCATGAAATTGTATTTTTGCACCAACAAGGGGATTCCCAAAGTGCTATTAGCTGAAAACTTTGCATATCATACTTAAATATGCCGTGTGTCTTCAAAGAATCTGAGGAAATTGGACAAGCAGAGGAAAAAAGAATTGACAGGCCAAAAATTATATACAATGGATTAAAAATGTTTAAAAAGTCAATTCCTTCAGGCTTCTGGTCTAAGGAGCTTGGAAAGAAAAGTGTCTGGACTTCTTTGAGTTGTTTGAAGACGTTTCACCTCTCATCCGAGAAGCTTCTTCAGTTCTAAGGGTCCATTTGGTGGAGAGTCCCAGATTTAAACCCAGTGGGAGTTTCCCCCCAAAGAGGGACAAAGGACCCCCTGATGATCCTCTACCTAATTACATGAGCCAAGGTGTGAAAGCAGGTGTGGGTCACAATCAGCCAGGGTTTCAGGTGAGCTCATTGTGAAACCTGGCCCCACCCTATCATGTGACTTCCTGAGATCAGATGGCCCAGGATGTAAATGAGCATTAAGGCGTCTGGGAAGGGATCTCAAAACTGGATTATAGATGGCAGACAGTTGGTGTCGTAAACCCCCGCCTCTGTTCAAAGATGGTTACGCACAGTGGACCTAAACACAAACTGAACAATGTGGTGTATGCTGTACAGTGTAGCGAGGAATGCCCAGACCTCTATATCAGAGAGACCAAACAGCCACTTCACAAGCGCATGGCACAACATAGAAGAGCCACCTCCACAGGACAAGACTCAGCAGTCCATCTGCATCTAAAGGACAAAGGTCACTCTTTCGAGGATGCCAATGTTCACATTTTGGAAAGAGAGGACAGATGGTTTAAAAGAGGAGTGAAAGAAGCCATCTATGTCCACTGTGAGCGACCATCTTTGAACAGAGGCGGTGGTTTACGACACCAACTGTCTGCCATCTATAATCCAGTTTTGAGATCCCTTCCCAGACGCCTTAACACCCATTTACACCCTGGGCCATCTGACCTCAGGAAATCTAATGATAAGGTGGGGCCAGGTTTCACCATGAGCTCACCCGAAACCCTAGCTGATTAGGACCCACACCCGCTTTCACACCTTGGCTCATGTAATTAGGTAGAGGATCATCAGGGGGTCCTTTGTCCCTCTTTGGGGGGAAACTCCCACTGGGTTTAAATCTGGGACTCCCCACCATTTGACCCTTAGAACTGAAGAAGCTTCTCGGATGAGAGGTGAAACGTCTTCAAGCAACTTAAAGAAGTCCAGACGCTTTTCTTTGCAAGCTCCTTAAACT
Organism: Mchenga conophoros; assembly: GCF_057382185.1. Taxonomy (NCBI): domain Eukaryota; kingdom Metazoa; phylum Chordata; class Actinopteri; order Cichliformes; family Cichlidae; genus Mchenga; species Mchenga conophoros. The sequence continues at coordinate 39,399,842 of NC_140532.1, forward strand.
ATGATGACCTGGATGACTGAGAACCTTCACAGACAGAAATGCTTGTGGTTCTTCAGTTGATTCATCTACTGTTTACTAAAGCCTCACCATAAATGGTCTCAGTTGAAGGGTTGCTGTCAAGAAGCTATTCTTAAGAAAGCAAAAGAGGAGAAAAAGACTGAGGTATGACGAAATATATAAGAATTAGACTTAAAATCAAAGGCATCAGGTCATATAGTGCGATGATTAGGTCTAATTTCAGCCAGTGGTGCTCAGGAACTTTTCAAGATGTTATTAAGAATGTTAAAACTAAAAATTGAAGCATTGTGCAATGAGCTTGACAGAGAACGGAACAAAGAGGCAGCGGACATCCAAAGAACAGCTTTGAAGGTCCTTCAAGAAGAAAGCTAGCCTAAGAGAGTCCAGGCTGTGTTAGAGAATAAAGACGGTCAAACCACATAATGCTTTTTAAACTCATTAGAATTCACTCTTCATTTTACAGCAACTTTACAGCTGGGTTTAGAGTATGAAGTGCATTTCAGCTGTTTTTGTACAAAAAAAAATATCACCTCGGGCACATTGAGTACACCTGGGCCATTTTCAGTTGTTTTGTTAGTTTAACAGTTTTTAGAAACAACTAATAATATTCATACTCTAAACCTAAAACCATTAGAGCCACTTATTTTAATGAACATTTCAGACAGACAGCTGTTTGCCTTCACTGCTCGTGAGACATAACAGCACACACATATTCACATTAGCTTCATTTTCCAGTACAAATTACGTCAAACACTGGAATTCAGTTCACACAATATCTGACTTCTTCTGAGCTAAATAACAAAGCCGCTCCCTGCAGTAATGACTGCACGTTGGGAAGTTTGCTGTCTAAATTGTGTATACCTAACTAGAAGCTTTAATTAAAGCTTCTAGGAGATAAGGAAAACAAAGAAGATAAAAGAAAGACATTTTCTCAAGAGATTGGTTTACTTCCAAATAGTCTGGCAACCTGTGCTGCTTTAGCAGGCTGCTAACAGTAAGTGCATCCAGCTTTTTCTTCAACCATGCAAAACCTGAAAAAGCTAGATAGCTGTAGCTAGATTAATGAGAGCCCACAGCTCTATACATTACATAATCCCATGCAGGTACAGGATATATCGGTCCTCTCTTCGCTCTTCCCAGCTTGTCTCCACAGCTCAGCCTTTAATTAATTTCTCATAACTTTTCACTTTTTCCTTCTACTTCCTTCCCCCTTTTTTGCTTGTTTCATCTTATCCATTTCCTCCTCCCTCATGCCCCATCTTTTTTTTTTTTGCAACCCCTTTCATCTCCCATTTTTCCTCCGCACACTCAGAGAGACAAATGGCAGCAACAAATGAACATCCTGACGTCAAGTAACAGATGAAATAAAGGCAACAAGTTACACGAATAAATAAACAAATCACCACAAATAAACATCCTCCCTGTCAGACTGCCTCTGGCAGTGAACTACATGGCCCAGCTGCTCCAATCAGGCCCCTCCGTCTTGATCACGTGACGGCAGTGTTCCTCTGCCTTGCTGTGTTCGTGACAGGCAGGGTGAGTAAGAGAAGGAAAGGAGGGAGAGAAGAAACAAAAGGAGCAGGAAAAAGGAGCGAGACAAACCAAGATGTAGTGATTTAAATGATGGGAAACTGGGTGAAGGGGAGAAAGAGCTCCTATGGCACCACGCGAAATAGGAAGAGAAGAGAGAAGAGATTGAGGGAGGAAGCAAGTACAGCCAAGGAAGGAGGGGCAGGAGAGAAATGAGGCTGCGAGGATGTGACGAAGACATCAAAGAGGGGGAGAAAGAGAAATCGAGGATGAGCAGAATGAAACAGGGAGATAGATAGCATGCCTTTGACAAGTGTCGCTGAAGAAAAAAGGGGGAGTAAGTGAAAACAGGGTAATGAAAATTAGAGAAGAAGCTTGCTACTCATCAGGGTATTACAGTGTCTCTCTTAGGAGCACTCTGCCAATGACTTTTTAAGCTTAGATTGTGATGCAAAAGCCAATAAACCAAATGATGAATCTGAAAGCAAAATCTTCCCATTTATTGGGCACTGACACATAGAGACAAGATGATGAATAAGAATGTAGTAAAGCCCAGTTTGAAAAATGCAAAATATGCCCTTATAGAAGCTCTAACTGATGACTACAACTACATTTGAAATACCATTTAAAGACTCAATATATAGCTGCACCTCATCGCTTTAGCCTTGCAGTTCTATAAAGCCGACTGCTTTGAGAGAGACATATAATAAAAAAAGGTCAATATCGAAGCGTGAGAGGCCAAGTTGAGATTCTCTTCGGAATAAATATGTCAGATAGCCGAACGCTGATAGAGCCCCCCAATATGTAATAAGAACTGTTGGGACCAAGCTAAAGTTGGCGGTGTAGTATTGTATGAGAAATGGGGAGCAAATGCATTTGGAAGCAAAATCTGACCACTGAGCAAATGAAAAAAGTTCAAAATAGGTCACATGATAGCATTTATTAATACTTCGATTCAGGGAAAATTCATTTTGATATTCCGGAAAAATAAATTACAACAAAAATTGGCCAATATTGTGCAAAGAACACGTACACGAAGACGTCGTCATTACTTACAGATGAAGTTTTTTAAAAGTCACTTTGTTCATCATCACACTAGCATTGAAAATTTAGCCAGTAAAAAGTTAACGTCCATTTGCCACTGGCATTGGTGGATGACACATGTCCATCAATAAGAACTGGCCTAGAGGCCGGTGGGTAACCCTGAAGCATCCTACGGTCACTAAGGAAAATCTACACTCCCCTCTGATCAGCTAATGGTTGCTGGAAGTTGCTGTTGGCAGGTGAAATCAGTTGCAAAGAGGGCGCTGCACCAAAAACCTCCTTGTGAGTCCGTTGGTTGGTCACAGAGTACTATAGTTTGCATGGAAGTTATCAGCTTGTCAGCAAACACTTGCTGTAGCTGTAGTGATACTTGGAAAAAAGTGTGACGCAAACCAGAAACGTTTGCCTTTAAAAAAAAAGGGGGGGGGGGGGGGTTCTTCGGTGCTGCAGCCGACATATTTCGATAGGTGAAACTTTGGAAAACAAACAAAAAAGTCTGAATCTTCAGTGCAAACTATATGCAACAATCTGCTACTTGGTCATAGCAACATGCTAGCGAACAAACTGGGGACTGTCACCAACCTCCAGTAATCACTCAGCATATTTTTGCCTAGTCACCGGTAGTTACCAAGGAGACACCAGCTGACTTTAGTCCTACATGTCTGGGGCTTTAGCAATCTATTTCACAGCAGCTGCCAGCAGCTTCTAGCATCCACCCGAAACCAGATAGGGAAAAACATGTATTCCCTGGTGGTTGCCAGATGGTCGCTAGGCCTATTGTATATTACCCAAAATGCTCAGGTAATGTATCAAACCCACTGTTAGACTTATTGAATATAAAATCCAGTCTGATGGATAATATTTCCAACATATTGCTGTACTTACATTTAAAACACTGACTTATCAGGACTTACCACCTAGATGTTTAATGTGTCACCAGCTTAATCAGTGGTTACATTAAACCCGCCCCTCGTTATATCTCCTAATGTTTTTTTTGGTTGTTTTTTTTTTTTTTAAAGAGGCCATCTCATCATTCCACACAGCGTTCAAGCACTGACACTTCAAAACTCTAAATGAGCAAATAACTGTACAATGGTGACACATCGTCAAACAGAAGGAACTGTCTAAAAGAGCTTTTTTTAATGATGAGCCACATCTCACATCTAAAAATAATGTGTACCAAGATGATGTTTTACAGCTGCAGTATTTTTGATGTTGTTTTGTTGTTTATAGTTACTGTTTATAGCAATTTTCTCGCATAAAATAAACAGTTTGGCTCAGTGGGAGTGAAAGTGACATAGTAACTGACTACATGTGATCTATGAGGTAAAAACATACAATCACGGCACATCCATGGCCACTGTCTCCTGTTGTTGTTTTCTTTTATTTGTTTTCCATCTAGTATTTTTAGCTCTAGGCTTTTCAAATAATACTGGAGCGAAATTAGACAACACAATCTCATAAGTGACGGTTATGAAACCACATAATATTATAAAGGAAATTATCAGAAGAAGTGCTAGTGAAGTGCTATATTGCAAACAATGTACTGTTTGGACTGAAGCATAGACGTATTTTGGATGAGAGCTGAGAGGCAGGGTACACCCTGGACCTGAGGAATGGCTCCATTTCTCTCTTTCAGATGTAAAATAAAGTATGTTGGATTAATTGGTTTTTGTTTTGTTTGTTTTTTTTGTCACTTACTGCACTTTTCTTGAGGAGGCACATGTTCAAAGAGAAACGACGTGATGTCTGTTTCATCACCATTGCAGATGCTGAGAGCATGTGCAGCAGTTCTGATTCTCAGAATGGTTTTCACTCTGGATGTGGGTGGAAATAAAGTGTTCAGTGACATTTCCTATTGCACATCCTATCAGTGTAGTCTTAAACTCACTACACATGCATGCGAGAGTCACATTTCACTTATCTTGGAGGACACGCCCAGGATCACACTAGCAGGCAGTAACACTAATTAACAGAAGGTAACAGTCCCATTATGGATGAGTGTCAGGAAAAATGAGCGAGACAAAAAGGTTGGGCAAGAAGAAAGCATGAGATAAAGGCAGAAAGAACATGAGTGTATAAACTGATCTGAGACTGTGATGTAGGATATTTCGTCTGAGATGTGTGTCTCTGTGTGAGAGGGAGAACGAGTAAAACACAAAGAGAGATGGAGGAGAATAACACAAAGTGTCCTGAGACATCTCTCTGATTAAGGACCTTCAGCTAACACAGTAATTAAAAATTCAGGAGCTGCACAACTCTTACACACACACACACACTTGCCCAATTACAAACACGCATGCATTCAGCTCCACACTCATTTCAACACTTTACACTCTGGTTGTTCACTTATGGTAAATTAACAATCAAAACCATATTTCCATCATGTTCATTTGCCAAACAAGGGTCATATGCATGAATTTACCACTTTATGCAGAAGCCCAGATTATCACGCAAAGACAATGCATGCACGCACACTCCCTCACCTCTACAAAGATGAAACATGGGATGATGGAGTAGCTGCGCAGGGTGTTGTTAGACGCCATCTTGTCTCCTGTCGGGAGACTAACGTTCTCAGGATTCACTGCAGGGTCACTCTGCAAAGACAGAAACATCAAGTGTCAGCTGCCATCATCTGATAATGACAGAAATGCATCTACTTCATCTATTTTATCAGGAGTCCTCAGCAAGATCGGCTATTGATGAGAACCATGTTAACTATTACTATTTTTTTTGCATTTACAAAAGATAATAAATAATTTAAAAGCAGATAAGAGATTGCTTTGTTACACTGCAGAAACTAAATTAGAGTTCTACTTGTCAAAAAAAAAACCACAGAAAAAAACACTGCACACAAAGATTGTGGTTCGCCAGCTCCTTCCGAGGGATCCCCACAATTCCCAGATCTCTTAGGAAATTCAATCCCTGTGTTGTTGCCAAGGTCAGCCCTTGGGTCTTTTACCAGCCAGCTGTGCTTCCTGTCTATTTTTGTCAATCAACAGAAGGCACCTAAGAAAGCTGTTTGGCCTAAATGACTGCAAGAGAAACAGTAAGAATTGTCTTGTGTGCAGGTGCAGTTTTCCATATCTAAAAATCTCCTAAGGCCTCAAACACCATGGAGAAAATCTGATCCCCTCTACTATGCAGCTGTATGTCACTTGAGGTCAATAAGCATCTGGTCTTTAGATTCCAAATGTTTCTGAGTGAGAAAAGAAGAGTTGCCATCACTTTATATTCACCCCAATCGAGTCACCGCAAAGTTGTGGTCATTTTCATAAGAAGTCCCCTACGTGATACAGAAGCTGTGCCGTGTGATGCTAAAATTAGCAGGGAAAAAGCAACGGAGAGCACGTCAGGGATGACGAGAAAGTGACAGGAGAAAATCCGTCCCGGTCAACCACCCAAACACCAATAACGGGAACCTTATACAGCGCTTCCCTATACCCGTCGAACTCAAAGAAATTACGGAGCCTATCACTTATCACCTGACCAAAGATATGGCTCCCATCAACACTGTGCAAAACGAGGGATTTAGGAAAATGATCAACACCCTAGACAAACGCTACACAGTGCCGTCCCGCAACTATTTTTCTATTGTTGCACTACCTGCTCTATACACGCAGTGTCGAGCAACAGTGGAGACCGAATTTCAAGCAGTACAACATTTTGCGACAACAACAAAACGTGAGACATTTGTTTTTATGTTTATTTATTGTTTTTATGTTCAGTCTCAACTGTTACGAAGTTGATGTGCAGTTAATAAGTACAATAAATATTTATACTGGAAAAGAAAATCGTGAGAGAATCGTGATCTCAATTCTAAGCCAAAAAATCGTGATTCTCATTTTATGCAAAATCGCGCAGCCCTACTGTAGAGGTTTTTTTTATGTCTGTCACTTTTGCCCTCCGCAACAAATTGTTATTTTTTGTTATTATTTAAATATTGCTTATGCCACCAACAAATTATTTATTTTTGTGATAGGCTGTTAGCAACAAAAGTGCCTAAAGATATCATTTAAAATAGCTTCTTCGCTAAATACTCTGTTCTGTGTAGACTAAACAGGTCAATCCCTCAAGTTAGTTGCCTTAAATGATTCAAGCTAAGCCACTTAACTTGACCTAGCTTAACCAAGAAAAAGGAAATACTCTTTTTAGACTAAAAAAGGGCGAAAAAGCAGCCAATGTCCAAAGCTGTTTGAAAAAACATCAAAAAGCTTGAAGAACTATTGCTCATGAACACGTCTGGTTCCTTTGAAGCAAAATGAGGGTTGGCTCAAGACTTTTGCACAGTCTTCACTTTTTGTTAATTTTCTTAGCTGGTTTTTAGCTAATTTCTCAGTCTGGGTAAAGCTCTTTAACTGTATTTTTAACAGCACAAAGCCCAATACAAAACACATCTTCAGAAAGCATTTACTAATCCTGTCAGCTTTGTTCAGTTGAGAACAAAAGCAAATTCTTAATGAAACAACACGGCAGTATTAACCTTATTAATAAAATTCAATTTAACTTCTGAAGCCGCGCTGATGGAGCCAATCTTCTGCACTCGAACTGCCGCTGCTTCCGTTCTCCGTCTGTCAATCTGTCGTGTTCTTTAACTGCATTTCATTATGGCTTCTAATTGTCGAAAAACAATAACATAGCTATTCCCCACAGAGAACAGCAAGCTCACTAGTGAGCGTGAGAAACAAATATGTAGTGAACAACAGAATACTGGAAAAACAAAAACAGCAGTGTCATTTGATTTTCTGCATCCAAACCAGTCTGATATGGCTTTCAGTTTCCAATTGCAGAACACTGGCAGCACAAGAGGTGCCTTACAGTTTCAGTGGGTGTAGATTAGGCAGGATTAAAAAGTGGTTAAGGAAATCCAGAAATGTCAGTATCTGCTGGAGTAATTGTTGATTTATTCGTGTTAATCAACAAAGCTCTGACCTCACGCAGATATTTAATGTGTCTTATTGGCTTGTAATCGCTCCTAAATCCTCATTAAAGGGTAACCTTGCTAATTTGAGCTTCTCTCTATCTAAAGCACAATTCTGAATCATGAAAGGCTGGAGGAGCATGAACGAGGGGGTCTGTTACAGAGCAAAGTTGGAGAGAACAATAGCAGTTATTTAATTTGTGCTTTCTTAGTTTCTTCCTCTTTTTCTATCTTCTATCTAAACTATTCATCATAAATGAACACCTGCTACAGAAAGATTAGATGGTAGAATTATACTACTTCTGCTACCTCATATATATTCATACATATAAATATCTTATGAGCGCCTCAACAATTTAATATTTGAGGCTGTGTGCTCTCCTGTTTCAGAAATTTTTATAATAATATTCTTAAAAAGCTGCTACAAGTAAAGAATTAGTATAAATTAATACTTTCACATTTTGTTGTACGGTTTGTTGTACGGTTGTTTATCAGGTAGTGACCAAGTTTGGATCAATCAATCACATTTCTCTACCAAAGCACAGATGAGAGCAGGTGAGACAAGAAAAAAAAAAAGAGACCATGTGACATTACTTCCAACAAACGTAGCAACCTACAAGTTGTTTCAGGCTTTCACTATGCGTGATTTTCACTACACAAACCTGAACTAAAAGAATTCATCAAATTCATCATTAATTCAAAAGCAACTTATATTAGACTGAGCGTAACAAGGTAAGGGTCTAGAAACATGACTGCAAAAATAGCTGCTCAGTTAAAAAACAACTAGACACTAACACAACCAAACAAATGTGTGTGCTATTGATATAATGTTTAAAATTTTCATTTTTCAACATTATAGCCAACATCAATACTGGTGAAAGGCTAAAACTGTTTCACTAGGTTCCTCTGAGAGAAGTGTTACTCAAATTACAAATGCATGGCAGTGGGTGCATTAATGAAAACTTCAGAGAACATACAAATGCATAAGGCCAAACACACAAAGCCATTAACTTGCATCTATTAAAAATCATAGTTATTTTTAGTATGCAATTCAGAATGAGATGCAATTTTTCAGATGATAATCTCTATAGTCAAGAATCAAGCAAAAAAAGAAAAAACCTCACAGAGACTGCAGGGAAATCGTACAGTCTGGTGACAAGAGTCACAGCTAATGCAAGGATTCTGGGTGGTCTGTTAACTCATTCCAGTTTGCTATAGTATCACTAGTGAAACTAGATGTTACACAGCAGGCTTAAACAACCATCAGGCCACTGAGAAATGTCCCAGTGCTCCCAACTGGCTAGCAGTCACTGCGGATAATGATCACATGACCATGCATCCTATATGTGTTTAAAGCTACAGTAGGCAGGAATCTATACACATCCTCCTGCAGCAGTTCTCTCTCCCCTCCCTCGTCTAAGCCCAGAGATGCACACATATGCAAGTGCTTCATGAACTTTCCTTTTCCAGATTAAAGACTTCGTCAGATCTGGTCCTGAAAAGCAATATCCTAAAATCTCCCATCAAGGACTAGGTTTTCTAAAAACAGAGCCCAGAGGAAGTGCGGGAGAACATCCTAAGTACAATATACGCCAAAATGTTTTTTGGGGGGATTTTTTCCCAAATGATGCCAAAAAGTATACAAAAATACAATAGTCTCTGCATTTCTTCCTCCCACTTTCTAAAAGAAGTGCCTCCCAGCAGAAGCTTTATATTAAAAGAACAAACAGGAAGGTGCATCAATTTTTAAACGCAGGGAAACAAACAGATGAAATACCCAGAATTTCAAGCTTTTAACTTAAAGGTCATGAATAAAGTAAGTAAACTGTACACAATGAATTAAGATTTAATTTGATTTATGAGATTTATAGTTGTTAATGTATAGATTCATTATTATCCATTAACAATTTATTAGATAAATATATTAACTACAAATTATTAAAATAACTAATAGCTTGTTAAAGGGACATAGCAGTTCAGCAGTTAGCTCAAAGATTTTTTTCTTATTTTATTACATTGCCTCAAGTTGTCTATATGCTGAAAAGATACAGTAAATGTTTAGTTTAATGCCTTTACTGGAACACACTACCAGACTTTGTTCAAGATGTCAACATACCCACCATACTCCTAATTGTTTTGTAACTGCATTTGTCCCTGTGTGGTGTTAGACTACAAGGGACAGACTCCAACAACACGACATTTAATAGTGATGCTGCACTTACTTCAACTAAATTGAGAGTGATTCAATGTGAACCTACTAATATTAAATTTGAAATTCAAATGCATCTTTACCCTTCATACTTTTTTACTTATGCATGTCACAAAAAGTTAATTAAGATCTACAATCACTAGACACTTTATTAGGTATATCTGGTACATATTTGACACACTGTTAGTTCCCCTTAGTTCCTTGTGTTCTTGAACACCGCCTCACTGTACATAAATGGCCTCCACAGATTTCAGTCAGATCAGGATGGGAGATGGGAATGGGTAGATTCAGATCATGGATGTGCAGCCGACAAATCTGCAACAATTGTGTGATGATATTTAGTCAATATGGAAAAAATAATCTCAAGCATGTTTCCAGCACGTCACGGAATCTTTACCACAAAGAATTAAGGCAGTCTAGGTGTGCCTAACAAAGTGCCCAATGAGTGTGTTTCCCTGTTATTACTGATGATTTAGAAGAGGTAGCAAAGGCAACTGCATTAGCAATAATATTACCAAAATATTAGCATTTACTATACAGCACTGTATACTGGAAATACACAATAAGACGGTCTCTCTGCTAAGTTAAAGCCTCACACAAAGATTTACTGATCCCAACACTCACCCTGATTTGAAACCAAACACTTCAGTTTCACTGAGTCATTAGACAAAGACAGACAGCAATGTTGGCATGTCTAATCAGTCCCTAAGTGCTCGTCCCATCTCATTTAACACTCAATCCAGGCTACTCAAGTCAGTATTAGATAGCAGCAATCCACCCATCAGTTTTGTGCCTCAAGATATCATGCTGCTACATCTTATATACCCATAAAAGAAAATGTTCCAGTCTATCTTCGTCTACCCGTGAAGAAAGATCAGTGCACGTGTTGCTGTAACACAGCATCACTACAGACGTCAAACAGACTTGCTTTGTTGCCCAAGGTCACAGGAGCAGAGTGGATAGCTGTCTAGTGTGTGTGAACTGAGGTGTTCCAGTTTAAAGATCGACTTACAGTTCACTAAAATTGCCAGCACCCACATCAAAAGCCTTGAATGTCATAGAAAAATCTATTAATTGAACCCTACGCTAGTCATCCTTGCAATCCATCTCAGTACACATTAACAGTATCATCAGCCTCCAGTGACTCAGTAACTTTTCAGATTATGGCATCAACAGCAGGGAAGAAATTGAATAGTCATAAAAAAGCCTCCCAAAGTCAGTGACCATACTAATCACATTAACAGACTCCAAGGTATGTTTTTTCTTTTTAAACATAACAAACTCAAGAGCAATTATTTATCATTTCTACATCTTACTGCATTCAACCATGATTTTACAAAGGCAGTCAAATGGAAAGACTTCATGTATCCTGCTATGTTATTTTTGTTGTTTTGCGTTTATCATTGTGGTAAATCTGATCAGAGATACTTGTTTGAGTTTCTATGTACTACTAAATAACTCCCAGTGTATTTAGTATGTATGGACAACAGGGTACATTTGTTTTTCTAGACTGGTGCATTAAAAATTTGTTACCTTAGAGATTTAAGTCAAAGCACAGCTGATGATAGTCAACAAAAATAGTCAGTAGAGCCCAGCCGATGAAGACATTTGGACAAAATGTCTGTATTTGTGTAAAACACTTTAAAGAAATCAGTAATATGGCCTAGGGGTGAGCGGTATAAACAGTAGAAACGATATGAATTTGGCCAATGGTAGAGATTTTGACTATACCACAATAGCACATGTTGATGGTGTCATCAAGCGGCGCCTGTTTTGGTTGAAAGCATCGCAGCGGCTGCAAGCAATATCATCTGCAAATTGGGTGACAGTAGCGAAGAGACGAAGCACGTTTTGGAATATGAGCCAAAAACTGCGCTTCCTCCACTTCCGTAACATTGATTCATTAATGTTGAATTCTCTCGCAGCTGCTCTATTCCCATGTTGTTGCAGTATATTAATGACTAACCTCGTATTGTGGATGGATTATCTCAGTTGTTATCCTGACTGAAGTTTGGTCCGTTTACAGCATCCTGCCATGCGATTACATTTGACCCTCACGTTAACTTTTATCAAGTGGAAAAAAGTTAGCGTTCATCCACCAGCTTCACTGTTTATGTTATGCTAACATAGCTGTCTCGCTAGCGATCACGTAGCACATCATCATATACCAGCTAGTCCAACTTCAGTAACCCTACAAAAGTCATTGCTGTTTAGTTTCCTGTCTTCGTTTATGTTGGAAGTGATAGCAGAGCTGTACGTTTTATTTTTTTCTAGAAACCTCTCTGTCAGAACATGGCATATCATGTTTAGGTGGAAACTAGCAAGCTAACTTCCAGCTAACTTCTAATTCTGCTCGGTTTTCATGTTTGCCTGGATATTAAACTTAATTGTTACACCTGGTAAAGCAGCAACACTGACCATTTTATTAAAGATGAACAAATTTAGACAGTTTTTAACGCTCAGTGTTCATTTGACATGGGACCTGAAGCGGACCCAGATTACTCTGCGAGGCTCCTGACTACGGTAGCGGTAATGCTCCGACAATCCATTAAGCGGTGCAGCTTTGTAGCTTACCAAAGTCGTACTAAAACATTTTTGACAGATTTTTGAGCGCCGTGTACCACATAAAATCGGTTCGAGGTGAATAAGCACAACCAGAATTCATACATTAAGGCGCACCAGATTATAAGGCGCACTGTCAATTTTTGAGAAAATTAAAGGATTCTAAGTGCGCCTTATAGTGCAAAAATAAGGAAGAAAAGAATATATTGCGATATATATATCGTTACCGCGCATGCTTTAAGTTATACTGCGATATGGATTTTAGGCTATATAACCCAGCCTTAATATGGCCTCATGTAGCAGACAGGGAATCAAAGTCAAACGGAAGACGTAGCAAGTACAGTGCCAACCTCCAGACAATCTAGTAAACAGTAGGATCCTTTTACATGTACACATGTAAATAAGGAAGTGATTCGATTTTTGTCAGACCAGTAACAAAATATGAAGGAGATGTTTTGGGTTTGTGTTTCCCATCCAAGCATCCTGGCAGTTCATTTCATCATAAATCTGGTTAAAGTATAGGTTGAGTGGGAGTTACTGGATCTACTGTTTTTAGTTTGGGTTTCTATTAGTTTTCCAAAACTAGTTTAGGAGAGAAGCCGGAATCTGATGATCCATTGTGTGGTTGGTTCAGGGTTTTCTCTGTCTTTTGTTTGTTTTAGCTGGAACTCCCGTTTCCTTTTGTTTCCAACTGCAATTTCTGTTGAATGGCAGCAGTGTTGTGGTATCTCAAATGTTGGGTTGCTTTGAACCTTAAATTTAGGGATCATAACAGTAATTTACTCCAAAAAGCTTTAAACTAGTGACCCTCTGTAAAGTAGGAAAATTGAGTGTTTCCAAAACTGAATCTGTGAAGTATCTATTAGTGAAAGGCTTGAGACTGTTCTGCCTACACCTTTACTTACTCCGTGGATAATACTCCAGACATGGATGGGGAAAAAATGCAGCAGTTGAACCACAATCTTTACTAGGGGGCTCTTTGACAGATGATTGAAATCAGAAAATTGAAGGGGGCTGCACTCAGCATCCAAACAATTGACACCACATTCATTTGTTGCTCAGACACTACGACAGCCTGAACTGCACCTAGTCATGGTAAAGTCAACATGATTTCTCTTTTTCTGGTGCCTAAAAACCCAGAGTCTGAAGAGAATTTCAACAAAGGAACACTTTTCTTCCAATACCAAAAGACACTTAATAACAGTGAGTCAGATGAAAGGTGATCTGATCGTCTCACCAGAGGGTAGATCATCAAACGAGCTGCCTACAGGCCTCGTCACGATTCATCAGCATCTCCTCCTCTCAGCCACTCAGCTGTGATGACTTTGTCTGGATGTGACTGCTTTTCTCTCACAGACAGCAAGAGCTGACTGTGAAATATTGAGCACAGAAATATTGTACCTGATTGACCATCTCCTGGTCTCCAGCTGAGTTGTTCTGCTGGAGTGTGATGACTGTCTGAATGTCACAATGACAGAGTTTGTGATAGAGCGAGTGGCTGGGCATGGAAAAATGAAATATTACCTCCCGTTATCACTGCTGGCCTGTTGTTGCTGTAGCCTTGATGTGTCCTCTTTCTACTCTACTTGAACACATCTGTTACTGAAGTCTAAAAAAACCAAAAAAAACCCATAATTTTTATGGCACCCTGGCTGCTTCAGTACATGATGTTCAGAAATACCAGCACAAGGAAATATACTGCCAAAGAAATATAATACCAGGGCAACAGAATACTAGTGGTCCATTCATCCAGTCTAAATTGCTAACAAAAAAAAAAATTAACACCAGCTACTTCATTAGTGGGTCAGATCCCCTTTTGCCTTCAGAACTGCTTTAACTGCCACTATAGCTCATCTAGTGCAGCAGCAACCAATATGAGAAGGCTTGGAGTCTGCCCCAGAGTTTATGTTTCATTTGTGTTATGGTGAGGTCAGGAACAATGCTCATTGCCACAACTGTTGTCGTAATTTTATCTAATATGTAAATCTGAGTGTGCAGGTGCCTCTCCGTGACTGGTGCATCCAGGGGGACGGATCGCACCGATTGGCTAATGACCGCATATAATGACCGCAGCATATAAGAAGACACCGCCATGGACGGCCAGTCATTCATCCTCGGCCCATCCCAACCGGCAGACTGTATGTTCACTGTTTAGTAATGTTTGTTTAATGCAGGAGTATGTAGGGGTGGACCGCCTTTTTGTTTGATTACAGTTTTCTCCTGTTTTTGTTAGTTAGGGAGGTAAGTCATTGTCGTTTGGTTTAATTCTTTTCAATAGGTAAGCTTGATTTATCCCTGAGATAGGCTCCCTTTTGTTTGTTGTTTTGGCCGAAGTTATAATTCGCTCCCTTCCTTTGTTTCTAAATTCACTCATTGTAAATAAATCACTGTCAAAAAGTATTAATTGCGTGATGTGCTGCTTGGGGTTGGACGGGGTGGATCACCCTTGTGTTATAGTCTGGCCACGCCTAGACGGATCATAACATAATATAGACTGTGATGTTTGAAAGATGGTCACTTGCTACCCAAATGTGCCAAGAAAAAAAATGCCCGCAGCATTACACCATCAGCACCAGCCTGAACCTTTGATACGAGGCAGGATGGATCCATGCTTTCATGATGTTTATGCCAAATTCTGACCTTACAGCCAAAATCACCCAAATTGTCCAGTTTTGGTGAATTACAGCTTCAGTTTCCAGTTCTTGGCTGACAGGAGTGGCACCCGGTATGCTGCTTCTGTTTTCAAAGTCGTTCTTCTCAGTTGCTGTTGTTTTCCTTTACCAGCTCGACCAGTCTGGCCATTTTCCTTTGACCTCTTGCATCAACAAGCAATTTTGATCCAGAGAACTGATGCTCACTGGGTCCAGAGACTTCCTTTGGTTGAAAGTCCAACTGTGTATTTGCATGCAGAAGTTTAAAAATATTCATCTACGTCTCAAATTATTTATGACCTCAATAAAAACTTTGCTGATAAGCTAATGATCTAAATCATTAGTTAACATGGCTTTACCCTGGGAATACACTGGGTGAGTGTCGTTCACACATTGTAGTAGCATTCCAGTATTGGAGCTTTTTGCGTGCATGGGGAATTTTATTTTTAACACCTATTGGATTTTCTATGCCAATCTTGTATCTGTCTTATTGCCCTCTGGGATGCACTGTGGCACCTCTAGTGGAATCGCAAGCATTTCTTTGAGTGACACCAATCAGCTCCATGCATTGAAGTCCCTCCTTACATATTACATCTGGTTTTAAAAAAGCAAAATAATTAACAGCCAAAATGCTCAACTTCAGCCTTAAAATAAAGAATCCATGAACCAATGGGGGGGAAGTCTATCCTTTACAGTGACTTCACATTCTTATGCAACACACAGAGTACGTAATGCATTTTAGTAATGCTGCAGGCCAGCCAGCTAAACTTGGCACAGAGCTTGGGAAACAGGAAGCTCCAGATATGGGTGACAGTTCTCTTTAGGCTCATGACTACGAGTGCCCCCGTTCAAATCGTCTAAATGTTTTCATATTTAGCAGTTTTGCATAAAAATGGAAAACATGTTTTGGATGGTGACATGCCAACTGAGCATTTAGTCCGCCTCCACCCTACACCGATGTGACTTAATAACAGGACTTCAGAATAATGGCCCAATGAGGCTCACGGTTATGATTCACAGCACAAACTACGAATAGCTTTTTTCAACAAAATGTTTTTCCCTTAATGATCACCACAGAAAATGGTTGATGCAGAGCTCATTTTGCTTTTTCTTCTTTCGCCTCTTCTTCTGACTCCAAAACAGTGTGCAGCCAAAGAAACAGAGATGTCCCATGGCTAACACTCCTGCCAACAGAGCATCTTTGTGGCTATAAATAGTCAGTTTTCAATCTTCCCTTGTAGCTTCTTTAAAAGTGCTTCCTGGGAAATCTATCCCTTTTTTCAGATAGTAGGGTACATTATTTAATACTCTGCTGCTCAAGGATTAAATGACAAATCAATAAATATTTTTCAAAGTCCAAAGATCATTCCTGGATGGAAGATCCACAATCTTCTATTGAACCAACCTCTTCACACTAATGGAGTCTTGTCATTACACATTTTTTCCCACATACACATGTAAGAGTGTTAACCTAAAATAATGTCATCATCTTCCCTCTCCCGTCTCCCCCCAAACCAAAACGTCAAACAGGGCACTGACTCAGAGCAGATAGCGTGAACAGGACAGGAGACTGATAAATAGAAAGAGACATGAAGGAGGGCACACAGAGGACCAAAAAGAAGATAAAGGTGTTGTAGGTGGGTCATTTGGGAAGAGGGAACTTTTGCTACCTCTTCTGGGTGTTAGCTTGTCTTCCTCCTCTTGCTATCAGCCACAGTTCCCCAGGCCTCCAATATCACGCTTACCACTTGCACATATGGAAAGTTATTTTTAGTGTTCCATATAGCATAGCACAACATATGCACAGGTGTTAAAGATACATATTGTTTGTGATATTATTGTAATAAAATTCTCTTGATTAAAATTGACTGTAATTATTTAACCTCATTAATTTATTAATGAAACTAAACATTTTACTTGTGCAATTAGATGAAAAAATATGAAAACTATTACAAAATAATTTGTCAAATGTGCAGCTCTTCCTATTAGATAATCAGCTCACATTTTAATTCATAAATGTAAAAAGAACTGCATGCCAGAAGATCAGGAACATTTTTTGGTAATGTAATACTCAAAAGATTCCCCTAGAGAGAGACTTTAAAGAAAGCGATGAAGCAAAGCTAAGCATGAACAAGCAGCAGGGAAAACACTAAGTTCGTTTCCCTCAGATGTTACCAACTGGCAACACACTCAAGAAACAGTTTTTTTAAAGTTTTTAAAAAAAATTCTGTACATTTATTCAACCGCTGACCTGAGCGTCACCCCCACGTCTTTTTTCTCATTAAGCAAAGTGGCACTTGTTCCTGTAGCTCATTTTAGTTCATTGCTGCAGCCATTATGTGACAATGTCACATGTCTGAATTCTCATTTCTGCACTGGAGAAAAATGAAAATTATAATTAAAGGTTTAATTATCTCCTACTTATTTATTATGAGAACAATCTAAATAAATGCCAAGATAATATATTGAGTTTTAAATTTGAGATTCCCTCTTAATATAATCACATTTGACTAACTTGAGGCTAAACCAGAGTTCCTTATATATTTAAAATTACCAGAACTGTATGGAGTACCGTAATTGTCGGGCTATAAGCCGCTACTTTTTGCACCAGCTTTGAACCCTGCGGCTTTTAGTCAGGTGCGGCTTTTCTATGGATTGTCCGTGATTTTTGTCATATCGTAAGAGGATTTGTTTTGTTTGTTCTGCTGTTGTACGGCACTACGTTGCCTGGCGGAAGGACCGGGGTTCAAGAGTGGTATGTTAGTCACACGTCCGTCTGCCAGGCAACGTAGTGCCGTACGAAGTAGCGCGAAAAACAAACTTCAAAGTAGCGCTACGCATTCAGCGGGAGGCGTGGATGATGTGCGGCGATAAACTTGCGAAAAGCAAGTTATGCCCAACTCCACCGGTGGATTCTGACAGCGTGGAAAAGTGTGAAAACATCCACGATCACCAACGGATTTCTAAGGGCTAGACTGCTGCATGATGGAGAGGAGGACACCGCCACGGCCCTTCTGAGGGTGTTCGACTCCAACACTGACAACGAGGATTTCTTTGGTTTTGAAAGTGACAACGAAGGAGAGAAGCGGAGAGTGGATGACGAAGCCACCCTGAGCCTGTTCGTTCCGACACTGGAGAAGAGGACTTTGGTGGTTTTAGTGCGCAGGAAGAAGAGAAAGATGGTGGTGAATGACTGACTTTTCTTCTTGTTAAAGCTGTGTCACTGCACCTGAGCCTAAAAGGTAGTCCGGATCTATTGTTCTGGTGTGCTGTAGGTTATTGTTATGTACTACATGTGCAAATATGTACCCATAACTTGTTTTTCAAAATATTAATAAAAGGGGTGTGTCTCCAAACAGCCATCTCTTTCCTGACAATTCCCTTTGTGCATATTCTCTTACATATGATGAGTCAACATTGAAACACCTGCGGCTTTTAGTCAGGTGCGGCTAATGTATGTACAAAACAGGATTTTCCCCTGATTTTAGCTTGTGCGGCTAATATTCAGGTGCGCTTTGTAGTCCGGGAAATACGGTAAATATCGTCTAATTTCGTTAGCAAACAAATGCAAATGCTTCAATGTAATTTGCATATAACTTGGGGAATGCATTTCCCCCCGAGGTTTCCATGTTTTCTAAAGCCATGTGCTCAGTGGCATTGTGCAAGTGTTTCTCACACTTCCTTGTAACATCTCCAGATTTACATCTATATTTAGATCAAACAAGCTCTTCATCCCTGAGTATTGAGCTATTTTTCCATAACAGCCACCAGAATCATCACAGCAATGTCCCCTAGACCCAGCTGGAGATAAGGGAGTCTTTCCCCTCAGAGATTTCTTAATATTTCAACACGATCATGCTACAGTGGCTTCTCATTATCCTTGTATCATTTCGTTTGAAAACTACATACCCTAAAAAGATTATGAGTGCTAAAACAGCAGTGGATATCTGCAATCAACTTTGATCATGCATCAAATAAGGATACAGCATGTGAATAGGCAGAGCTGGTTTTAGAGTAGGTGGTAAATATTCAGTAATATCCAGTTTAATCCTTTATAATTCAGACCTTTGCTGAGGACTTTCCGAACCCCCAATCAACACTAAAAGATAAAACAGTTCAAAAGTCCACAAACTGCAGCATCATGAGGCACTGTTTAGATCAAGAGGAAAAACTCTTTCCTGTTTGAAACTTTAAAAGTGATCTTTAAATTCATCAGGTAATGTTTATCCATTTTGGTTGGGGCTCAAGTACACCAGTGGCCTAAAATATGGCTGTGTTAGTGAAAATCTTTCTACCAATAATTTTGAATTCAATAAAAAACCAAAATAAGATGCACAGAGATGTGCGGATTGACCGTCTAGAGAACTGAGTCAGCCAATTTCCAGCATTCTTGGCTGAGACTAGTCAGGCTTGTGTATTATGAGCCGTAATGCCATATGAGCATTATGGCGATGATGAGCCAGTCCGTTTCATGCATGTACAAAATACTAACAGCAGCACAGGCAAACAGCCATGCCCACACTCACAGCCACATGCATTCATTAGCATGGAAGGTAATGAGTAGGGGGAACCACTAAAATGTTTGCAAATAAACTACCAACGCAAAAACAGCTAAAGCTTAAGCCATCATGTGCTCAGAGTGAACCACAAGCCAGCAGCCTCGGTATGAGCAAAGGATCAAAGCAGTTACTAGGAAAAAATCTTCAAAAATACAGTTTTACATTTATATAGCAGACAAAGTACATCAAAAAGTACATTTGGAACCTTTGGGGGTATTTTAGGCACTCTTTATTTGGTATGCATGGGTCAGACAACACTCACTTTCAAAGTCAGCCTTTAATTTCATATCTATATCTTTTGTATTTGTGATGATACAACATCTGTCTGCAGACAGACAGAAAAAACAGACATAGAATCACCTGCCTAAGTACTCAAAACTGCCTTTTTAATGTGCCCTGTTACAGCATGTGTCAAGTTAACTAAAACTACTTTTGGAAATAAATAAACCTAAGGCTCTGATGGAAATGTTTATTGATACGTAGGATGTCTTCACGACTGTCAACTGCCTTCAAAAAAATCTTGTTTTGTCATACTTACTGTGATGCTACAATGAAAAATTTTCAAACACAAAATCTAAACTAAAGTGAGCAAATTGATACAGGAAATTTACCTAAACTACAGGGAGTGCAGAATTATTAGGCAAATGAGTATTTTGTCCACATCATCCTCTTCATGCATGTTGTCTTACTCCAAGCTGTATAGGCTCGAAAGCCTACTACCAATTAAGCATATTAGGTGATGTGCATCTCTGTAATGAGAAGGGGTGTGGTCTAATGACATCAACACCCTATATCAGGTGTGCATAATTATTAGGCAACGTCCTTTCCTTTGGCAAAATGGGTCAAAAGAAGGACTTGACAGGCTCAGAAAAGTCAAAAATAGTGAGATATCTTGCAGAGGGATGCAGCAGTCTCAAAATTGCAAAGCTTCTGAAGCGTGATCATCGAACAATCAAGCGTTTCATTCAAAATAGTCAACAAGAAGCGTGTGGAAAAACCAAGGTGCAAAATAACTGCCCATGAACTGAGAAAAGTCAAGCGTGCAGCTGCCAAGATGCCACTTGCCACCAGTTTGGCCATATTTCAGAGCTGCAACATCACTGGAGTGCCCAAAAGCACAAGGTGTGCAATACTCAGAGACATGGCCAAGGTAAGAAAGGCTGAAAGACGACCACCACTGAACAAGACACACAAGCTGAAACGTCAAGACTGGGCCAAGAAATATCTCAAGACTGGTTTTTCTAAGGTTTTATGGACTGATGAAATGAGAGTGAGTCTTGATGGATGGGCCCGTGGCTGGATTGGTAAAGGGCAGAGAGCTCCAGTCCGACTCAGACGCCAGCAAGGTGGAGGTGGAGTACTGGTTTGGGCTGGTATCATCAAAGATGAGCTTGTGGGGCTTTTTCGGGTTGAGGATGGAGTCAAGCTCAACTCCCAGTCCTACTGCCAGTTTCTGGAAGACACCTTCTTCAAGCAGTGGTACAGGAAGAAGTCTGCATCCTTCAAGAAAAACATGATTTTCATGCAGGACAATGCTCCATCACACGCGTCCAAGTACTCCACAGCGTGGCTGGTAAGAAAGGGTATAAAAGAAGAAAAACTAATGACATGGCCTCCTTGTTCACCTGATCTGAACCCCATTGAGAACCTGTGGTCCATCATCAAATGTGAGATTTACAAGGAGGGAAAACAGTACACCTCTCTGAACAGTGTCTGGGAGGCTGTGGTTGCTGCTGCACGCAATGTTGATGGTGAACAGATCAAAACACTGACAGAATCCATGGATGGCAGGCTTTTGAGTGTCCTTGCAAAGAAAGGTGGCTATATTGGTCGCTGATTTGTTTTTGTTTTGTTTTTGAATGTCAGAAATGTATATTTGTGAATGTGGAGATGTTATATTGGTTTCACTGGTAAAAATAAATAATTGAAATGGGTATATATTTGTTTTTTGTTAAGTTGCCTAATAATTATGCACAGTAATAGTCACCTGCACACACAGATATCCCCCTAAAATAGCTAAAACTAAAAACAAACTAAAAACTACTTCCAAAAACATTCAGCTTTGATATTAATGAGTTTTTTGGGTTCATTGAGAACATGGTTGTTGTTCAATAATAAAATTATTCCTCAGAAATACAACTTGCCTAATAATTCTGCACTCCCTGTAATTTAAAAAAAAAAAAAAAAAAAAAAAAAAAAAACACAGATGAGGTGAGTCACAATTCCTAACGCAGGTCATTCCACACAGCAAACGCTCAGATGATTTGTCTTTAAGCATGAGGTGGGTCACCAGGTTTCTGGCTGATCTCAGGCTGCACTGTGGTTAGCACGGAAACAGCAATTTGAGAATATATATTTTGAAACCAGGCCATGAAGTGCATTAAAAGTAATAAACAATATCTTAAAATCAATTAACTGAGTAGGTCACCATCCTCATACTGACAGTTCTGGTTACAAAAATGCCGAACAAACTAGCTCTGCTATTGATTCATCAATGAACTCTGGAGGTCCATTTAAAGGATCACATCATTCCCTTTCTCCTCTAATATTTCTAGTAGCATCTCTCTATTTAGAGTGTTTGACATTGACTTTTCCAAACAAATAACTCTCTCTCTGAAATTGTTGTAACTACTTCTACACTGTGGCTCCCAACAAACTCAAATAACTTTATATCCAAAATATAATGACTAAACAATGACCCTCCAATGTCTAACTAAACATTTTGCCTGTTCCATTTAACACCTAATTAACGTGTCATAATGTTATTAAACTATTTTTTCTCTAAATATTTACTTACATAAATTAGAATGCTTCCAATTCTGAAATAACATTAGTATAATTATAATCTTACAGTTTATTTGCAACACCGGTATTACGCAGTTGTTCCCTCCGAATTTCTATTATCTGTACTTATGAGGTATTGCTGAGTCATGTAGGCCCATTTAAAATGCATTTTTCATTCAAGTTTAAATCATTTGAACTAACACACATGCATCTTAGCTACAGATGTAGTTTCATCTAAGTGAGCCCTTTTGTAACAGTCACAGATTTCTTCTTAATATTGTGAAGTACCATGCTGCATCATCAAGCATTTTTCTATTAGCTCATATTCACCTTCTCACTTTTTGGGTAATTTTTAATAATTTCTCTTGCAAATATATATTTAACCGCATTATCTGGTGCACAACTGTCTAGCTTGTGGCAAAACAAGGGGAAATATTCATGTAGTATTGCCAGCGTTATTGCTAACTATCCCTCACTGAAGCTGCTTTCATGCATGAACGACAGTTTAAGGAGAATGGGGTCGAGATATTTTTCACTGCTTTCCTTCCTTACACATAGCACACAGCAGGACATGATCCACACGACTGAGGTGAGAGATGCCCAGGAGACAACATGTGATGCCTGTGAATGCAACAGAAAAATAAGCTGCACATCGATGTAGTTCGATAATCACGCTAACACTGTGCTAAGGAGCCAGAAGTTTAAAGACAAGCTCATTTTTGATCTGGCTGTGCTGGAAGTGGAAATTCTCACAAATGCACACCTTGTCCAGCTCAAAACCTTATCAGCTGCACATATCAGTCTTCTTAGATATGGGAAAGCACTCTCAACTCCAGCAGCAGACCTTATCTCACCCTTGGGGCAACTCATTCCCCAGAGACATCACAGTGACAGATATACTGCCCAATGAAAATACCCTCACAGCACTAATAACACCAGCCCCCACATGTAGTGGTAATCAAAGAGCAGACAGCAAAGCTCAGGATGAGTATGTGTGTGAGGCAGCCTGCATGTATACATGTGTGTGTGTGACTGCATGTGATCAATAATGAGTCTCTAGTGTGGGAGTAAAAGTGGTGCTGGATATCAGACATGAGTTCAGAGGTCACCGGTTTCAGCAGCTTCACTGCATTACTGATTTTTATTTCTGCATTTCTTTTTTAAACAGGTCATTTGCTGGAGTTTCCTTGCAATTATTTCTATTTATAACACATTAGGACCACATGAAGCCTGTCACGCTGACACTATATTTATTAAGTGCCGTATTAGAGCTTAGTGTATTTGTTTCCACAAAGAGCAGTAAAAATACAACTTTATTCAAGTTCAGCCTGAATTTACATGACTTCATAAAAAGGAATAAAAGAGGCAAAAGTGTTAACTTAGATATCCAGTGTTGCTGAGACAGCTCACGGGTAAGGATGTATATTGAATTTCACATTTTTATTTTGATTTATCACTTACTTATGTGAGGACGAAATGATGCACTAGAGCATAATTTAATTTTCATAAATCTCACGAGATGCTTTACTCTGCTCCAGGCAGATCTCTGAGTATTTCATCTGGAGATTAAGGATGATAAGACAAGCACATTTTAGCTATAGAGTCTTGGGTCATGCAGAAGCAGGGATGCAGTGCTAGTATATCTCAATCACTACTTTGTTAGGTGCACCTGTTCAACTACTTGTTAAAGCAAACATCTCTAATATATCGACCAATAGCATGGCAACAACTCAGTGCATTTGGTCATGTAGACATGTGCAAGGTGACCTGCTGAAAATCTGCATCGTAATGGGGAAGAAAGACAATTTAAGTGACTTTAAACACAGCATGGCTGATCCTGCCAGACCGGCTGGTCTAAGAATCTCAGAACAGGGATTTTCCCTCACAATGATCTCTATTTACAGAGCATGGTCCAAAAAAGAGAAAATGTATAGCCAGTAAGCCACAGTTCTCTCTTGTTGATGCCAGTGTTCAGAGGAGAATGCCCAGTCTGCTTTGAGCTGATAGGAAGGCAACTTCCCGTTGCCTTCCTATCAGATGCAGAAGAGCCTCTCTGAATGCACAGCAGATAGGGAGCAGAAGACCACACTGCGTGCCTGTCCTCACAGCTAGAAAAAAGAAAGATCTCAATCCAACGGAGCACCTTTGAGATGTGGTGGAACAGGAGATTCATATTATGGATGTGCAGCAAACAAATCTGCAGCAACTCTGTGATGCTATCACATCAGTACAGACCAAAATCTCAAAGGAATGTTTCCACCATCTCATGAAATCTGTCCACAAAGAACTAAGGCAGCTCTTAAGGCAAGTACTGGAAAGCTGTACCTAATGAAGTGGCAAATAATTGCAAAGTCTTGACAAGTGCATTTTTATTATAAGGTTCAAGGAGGACTGCAGTGCATCCTGCAATGTATATAGCCAAGAGTAAACCATATAAAAGGCAAAGTCTATAAATAGCTCGGTGTAATACTCACTGCTGTTTTTTTCTTTAAATCTAAGAACAATGTTAAAGAAAAATGGGACAAATCGTTAACGTAAATGGTGCTAGTATATGCTGAATATGTTAACTGCAGAGGCCCACAGAAAGTGTCACTGTGCTGTTAAAACTAAAATGATCATATCAATAAAGAAATGTGACCTTAACTGCACATTTTTATGGGAGCAACCACACACCCTAATGAGGTTTCAACTTCATGACCCAGTAGTCATGAAGTATAGTTACAGTATGTCATTGCCAGGCATATGACGTCATTGTGACCTCAGCCTGTCATATTACTACATTTCATGGAAAGGCAAAACACACACACAGACACACACAAACCCAAAACTATGGCCTTTGCTGTGTAGAGTGAGACCTCCTACACAAGCCTTCCTGAGTGCAGGCGATGTTTACATGTACTACGTAGTGTGATATATCGACACACTCATGTAAATGCATACTTGTGCCAGTAAGGAATTGCATGTGCCAAGAGGAGTCTTGTATTCTGCTGAAAGCCAAAGAAATGCTCCCCTGATGCCCAGCCACATGCCATCTGTCTGCTGCATGATATAAATCCTCACTATGCAACAAGGACGAGCATGAATACACCTGTAAAATACAGACACGCACACACAAAGAGGAAGGCAGAGAAATTCACAGGTTCCAGCTACAAATACTAACTAGAAATCTGCCTCACTGGGCGGGTCACGTTATCCCATCTTATTCCAAGTGTTCAGCCAAGAGACACGTGGAAGATTTAACACACATGGCAACATGCATACAACTTCTGTAAAGACAATATTTGCCCATTACTAGAAATGGAAGCAGACAGCAAATGCAATTAATGTGCACGACTCACACAAACAGCACTTCTTCAACAGCATATGAGGAAAGAAATGACTTCTAAGCACCTGGGCACTATTTACCGACTGTGCTCCTGAGCTGGGAAATGTATCATTTTATAGTTAATGACACCAGATTTTTTAATACTTTGTATTAATTGATCACAATACTTTACACACCTCATATTAAAAAACAATCCTCGAGCATTTTGACCCAATGAAACAAAAAAAAGCTTTAAAAAGGACAGTAGATAAACGCTTACAAATTTATAAGGGTTAAACACGCCTTACCCCATAAACGTTTGCATTCTTACTATGTCATCACTTTAGAAAAATAGGTTAATCTAAGTATTGTTGTACACAATTCTTTCTGAATCTGAGGCCGAGGCTATACATCCATTTCAGAATAAGAGAGAAACGATACCTGCGGACACACACACGCTGATTTCGCGGTTACCCCCTATACACCATCACACATCTTCTACCAACCACGGGATTTCAGTCATTCATCAGAAAGGCATCTACTGCGCCGTGCGTGTCTGGGAGGGCTGTGGACTAGGCAGTCTCCGATTTGGGGGCGGGGAGATGGGCCAATTTTTTATTTTTTTATTTTTTAGCTGGACCGAAAACACAATTTTGCTCAGCAACAGAGGCGACACATTTGCACAAACCTCCGCTTGTTGTTAACGGATACACAATACAGAAGCAGATGAAAATAATCGCCAAAAACAAAATAAAAATCATATCTGTGTGAGCGTGAAGCGCCACAGGGAGGTCACTGTTGCTGCTGGCAGAGACAGGTGTCTAAATACCGATATCGATTCTGTGCGAGCTTTAAAGCCATTATTTTCCACGCATTCTCACTGAACCCACACAGAAAGCCTTTTTCATTGAAGAGGACTCCAGCGCTTTGACTTGATTAAGGTCCGAACTTGCCCCAGCAACAGACAATAGCTGCACAGTCCCGTTTCCTCTCATTTCTTCCCCATAGCATCTGCGGGCAACGCAAACACTTACCGCGATGAGATGGAGAAATATTCCACATAAAATGTGACTCCATTAAAGAAGAAGGTGAAGAATGTGGGTGGGGGGGAAAGGGGGAAGCCGTGAACTGCACCCACGCTACTACCGCTACTACTACTCCATCGGCTGGGCAAAGCGTCCGCTCTCGGTTTGTGATGTGGATCACGCAGCGTGTGAGCCCATGAGGATGGATGCTGTGCCTTTTCGGGGGGCGGGGACAAGACGCGTACTCATCTCCAATGGAGCGTATTTAATTCTGTGTAGGGACCCTTGTGTTACAATCAAGTAGGCTGTGTAGCCCACTTTTATCCAGCCACCCTGCCCTGTAGACCTCCAGGTTAGGGGGGAAAAAATCCTGGATTTATTCACCTTGTCTCAGAAAGACAGCATGATGTCTGTTCAGGTCTGCTTAATATATTCATGGAGCGCCACACGTTCACAGGTGGATGCTTTCTGAGATGTGGGTGCTGCTGATTGAATTCTGAAGATTCATACCGGCGCTCGTGTTTGGTAAAAAACAAACAAACACGATTTTTGCGATACTGTAGGTAATTCAGATTCATTTTTGCTTATATCACAGAGATGTCGACACAGGTGGATTTGACGATGAAATGTACACACATTAATTCCAAATATGTGATAATTTATATACGCCTGAAATTACTAACAGCGCCTTTAAAAGGGCACTTTCAAAAAGTTTTCTATGCAAATCATATCACACACCTCTCCATGTTGCCTGTACGCATCAGATGTGGAGCTCCTCCAGAAGCAGTATGGGCACACTTTACTTCCTCGTTGGTGTTAGACCCGCCTCCACAGAAACCGAGTTTATCCAATAGCCTCAATCCTTGAAGTAGCTATGCTTCTGGATTTTTCAGCCCCATTCAAAGGAGAGTGCTCTTACTCTAAACCATGTAGGGCTAACGCCTAATTCTAACTTTTTTCCTTTAGTTTTGAGACTTTTTTTATATTCAGGATTCCAAGGGGAAAATTATAAATATTACAGAATTCTGAAAAAAAGTGACAATTCTGGGATTAACGTCAAATTACAGGTTACAATTTCTGAAAAGAGTTCATTCAACGCATATGGGTGGCCCCATTCCTTTTCTGTACAATCTTATCTAATGTTTTTAATAGTAATTTTCTTAATGACATAATGTGCCTATCTGAATAGATTTGTTACCTGGTGTTATGCTAGTTTTAGACATACCTACAGGTCACTGTTAGCAGTGGCTGTGTTGGGGTTTTGAATGAGTACAAATAATTGGGAGACAGTTTGATGTGTATAGAAGCACACTGGTAGTTTTTGATTGCTTATTTGTGAAGGATTTTTTCTACTTTTTGTAGTGTGGCCAATGTTTTTAAGTGTCTGTTTAATACAATTTCAATAAAACTGCACATATGGCCAGTATGAGTGCAGATGAGCAACAGGACAGTAGAACACAACTTTGTGAGTTTGAGGTTTGAGAGATCCTCAGTGACATATTGCACCCTCTCGATGGTGAATCTGTTAGTAGGACAAAGGTACAGGATCCCACTTTTTCAAACGTTTCATGCCCAGAGATCTTTTCTACCTTGTATTTTAACACGGTTGAACAAATTTAGTTCAACAGTCCATGCTGGGGTCCCCATCTTCCTGTTCTATTCATTTTTGGTCTATTTCTTTAAACACAGGTAATATAGTATGGGGTGGGGGGTATTTGCATATAGTTGCGTTTTGATTTTGAGCTGATTTTACTGAAGCACTTTCTTGCTGTGAATGCATGTAGCTGTTATTTTTATGGTTATGGTTATATTTATCCAACAGTTGCCACTAGATAAATGTGTAATTTCTGAAACCATAGTAAATGTCACAGCTGTTTTTCCATTGATTCATAAGGTTCATTTTCTCAGTTGTCTAGTCACCGATCACCAGTTTTTAAAATAGCTGTGAAATTTATATTGAAGAGTTCAATTTTAGGACATGCCTCAATTTCCAGAGGCGAAATTCCTTCTGAAATATAATAAACCCAGTGATAAACCAAAGAAATATTCTGATAATAAGAAGCATTCTGAAGGGTTTTATGCTTAATTAATTGCCAAGGGCAATTGTTAAAGCGTTGTCCCTTTTTGTATTACGCATACTCATACATACATGATCACTTCCTCAGTACAGGGGCATGGTTATGCTAGGGAGGGTTTGGGCTAAGATTTTACTTCTATGACTAATTAGAATAAAACACATTGATGGATAGAACCACAGTTCATTTTGATAGCGCTATTACATCATGGTTGAATCTTGTGCTTAATTATACATTACATGTTACATTGATTTGGTTGGGTATTTATTTCTAACAGAATTTTCTGGTTTCCCTTCCCGAGGGAAGACCATTTATACTTCTTATCCATGTTTTTTTCCCCAAAGTGTAGCTTATTGAATAATTTATCTTGTCTCAAAGGATAGACTAAATACCCACCTCTCCAACCCAGTAACTTGTAGCATTAGCACTGTGAAAGCACTGCTACCATAACTGGGACGGATGCATTTAAGCCAAATCACAGTATTCATCACTGCTACAAGAAACACTGGTGTGTTCAGTGATCTAGATTCAGCGAGCATGCTACATTACACTCCATGCTCAGGCTCCCCATCTTCCTGTCCTGTGCATTTTGAGTCCAGTTCTTTCACTCCTCCGCTTCTTTCTTAGTAGCTTTAGGTCACACCTACCAAGCTGAGCATGTAAATACAGGTATAAGACCTGATATTACAGTAAAAATCAAGAAATGTCCAAACAGCACAAGTTGATTAGCAAAGGGGATGCAAAATGTTATGGATGGATTTGTATCTAATTTTTGGTACTAAATGGGGGCAGTGATAGCCTAGAGGAAGACAATCGTGATTGGTACTGAATGGTTTTAGGTACAAGTTAACACATTATCTGAAGCATAAACAATAACAATAATTTAAAAAAATTTAAAAACAAAACATGGGTCATAGTTTTAAGTACGGGACTGCACATCC
Organism: Mchenga conophoros; assembly: GCF_057382185.1. Classification (NCBI taxonomy): domain Eukaryota; kingdom Metazoa; phylum Chordata; class Actinopteri; order Cichliformes; family Cichlidae; genus Mchenga; species Mchenga conophoros. The sequence continues at coordinate 39,429,465 of NC_140532.1, forward strand.
ATGAGCTAATATGCTAGATGAGGTATTAAATTAGATTTGTAAGTTATTTGTATGTTATACAAGTAGTAGAGAACTTCAAGTTCAAAATGTTGGACCTGTCACAAACAAATTAAATGTCAGTAATTTAGCTTGCAAAAAGGGAAAAAATTCCCTTTCTTAAATAATGTGTTATTAAAAAAGAACCCAGATGTAGTCACATTTCTTTTGAAAGAATGCAAAGATAATTAGGAATGATCCAAAATGAAAAAAAAAAACAGACTCAGTAAAGAAAAGCCTCAAAACTAACAGCAGCATGAAATGAAATTAGTAAATGCATTTACAGTAAATACTTTCCATTTGCTTCTGCTTTTTCTCATGTGATGATGATATACCATGGGACAGCTGCATAGGAATGCACAGCTGGATGGACTTGTAAAGACTCCTGGGTTAACACGTGCCATTTGGTCTCCAGAACTTCATCAAAAGAATATTGTCTAGCAACATTTTACTTTTTAGTGTCAGGCATGTTTGTGGTACTTCTAAAATACTGTAACCTGTTAGTCAGACTGAAATTCATGTTTATACTAACCAGCCGCTTTGTTAGGTCTCTTTTTCAGCTGCTTGTTAATACTCGTTATATGACAGGAATTCAGTGCATTTAGGCATGTAAGCATAGTCAAGGCAATCTGCCAAGATTTAAATAATAATGCAAATAATGGTGATTTAAGTGACTCTGAATGTGACATGGGTGAAGGTTCCAGAAAGGCTGGTCCGAGTATTTCAGAACCTAGTGATTTGTTCTGTTCTGCTTTGTTTACTCCAGGGAGAGTGCACTAAAAAAGAGAAAATATCCAGTGTGTAGCAGTTATCTGAGTGAAAATGCCATGTTGATGCCAGAGATCAGAGGAAAAGGTATGTGTGCAGAAGGACATCTTTGGATGCATACCCGCCCTATGGAAGACATCCTGCATCGTCCCGGTCCCCAAAAAGAACCGGCCCAATGAGCTGAATGACTTCCGACCGGTGGCACTGACGTCACATCTTATGAAGACTCTAGAGCGGCTCTTCCTCAACTTCCTCCGACCACAGGTACAACATGCCCAGGACCCACTACAGTTTGCATACAAGGCGGGTGTCGGAGTGGAGGATGCCATCCTGTACCTCCTACACAGAGCCCACTCACACCTGGATGGGGGAAAAGGCACGGTCAGGATCCTGTTTCTTGACTTTTCCAGTGCCTTTAATACCATCCGGCCCTGTATGCTTCAGGAAAAACTGAACAGGATGGAGGTGGACCCATGCCTGGTGGCTTGGATCTCCGACTACCTCACCGACAGACCACAGTACGTCAGGCTGAAGGACATCACGTCTGACACTGTGGTCAGCAGCACAGGAGCACCACAGGGAACTGTGCTGTCCCCTCTTCTCTTCACCCTGTACACCTCTGACTTCTGCTACAACTCTGAATTATGCCATATTCAGAAGTTTGCAGATGACACGGCCATCATGGGGTGTATCTGGGATGATCAGGAAGAGGAGTACAGAAGTCTGGTGAGGAACTTTGTCGCATGGAGTCACACAAACCACCTGCAACTCAACACCTCAAAGACTAAGGAACTGGTTGTGGACTTCGGGAGGTCTAGAGCAGGTCCACTGCCGGTTCAGATAGAGGGGGAGGAGGTGGAGGTGGTCAACAAGTACAAGTACCTCGGGCTGTGGGTGGACAATAAACTGGACTGGTCATGCAACACAGAGCACCTGTATAAAAAAGCCCAAAGCCGACTGTACTTCCTCAGGAGGCTGAGGTCTTTTAACATCTGCAGGAAGCTCCTGAGGATGTTTTACCAGTCGGTGGTTGCTGGAGTACTTTTCTATGCTGTGGTGTGCTGGGGGAGCAGCACAGCAAAGAAGGACTCATCCAGGCTGGAGAAACTGATCAGGAAGGCTGGCTCTGTGGTCGGCATGAAGCTGGACACTCTGGTGACAGTGGCAGAGAAAAGGACATTAAAGAAACTGATGGACATTATGAACAATGCTGGGCATCCTCTGCACACGGCCATAAACAACCAGAAGAGTCTGTTCAGTGACAGGTTGCTTCTCCCAAAGACAAGAACTAACAGACTTAAAAACTCCTTTGTCCCACACGCCATCAGACTGTTTAACTCCTCTCTGGAGGGGAGAGGGAGGGGAAACAGGAGGACAAAGGAGGGGGGAACAACTAAGCTGTAGTGCCTCTTCACCTCACTGTACAATACCTTGTGCAATACTTTTTGTTAATAGTCAACGGTGCAATAGACTCAATACTTGAAATGTGCAATTCACTTGTATTTTTATTTTTTATTCCTATTTATTCTATTTATCCCCTTTGTATATTTTATTTATATTTGTCTCTGTATTTATATATGTGTGTGTGTGTGTGTGTGTGTGTGTGTGTGTGTGTGTGTGTGTATATAACAATTCTGTAACTGTAACTTCGGTCGTTGCTGTGCTTTTTTTTGGAAGTCGAATTTCCCAGAGGAACCCACCCGAGGGATTAATAAAGTTCTATCTTATCTTATCTTATCTTATCTTATACCCCGTCACACCTTTAAGCTTATCAGCTACAGCGGCAGAAGAGGACACCAGGTGTGGCTCCTGTCAGCTAAGAACAGGAAACTGAGGCTTCAATTCACTCAGGCTCACCAAAATTGGATGATAGAAAAATGGGAAAGGGTTGCCTGGTCTAATAAGTCTAATCTGCTGCAGCAACATTCGAATGGTAAAGTCAGAATTGTACACTATATGAAAATATCAATCCATCCTGCCTTGTCTTTAAGGCTCAGGTGGTGGTGGTGTGATGGTAGGGGCAATATTTCTTTAGCATTAGCTTAGTTTGGTTTGTACCAACTGTGCATATCTTAAACACCACAGCCTACCTGAGTATTGTAACTGATCATGTCCATCCCTTTATCACCACAATGTACCCATCTTCTGATGGCTGACTTCAGCAGGATAACATGCCATGTCACAAAGTTCGAACCATCTCAAATTGTTTTGTTAAACATGATAATGAGTTTTTTGTAGTCAAATCACCTTCACAGTCACCAGATCTCAATCCAATAGAGCACTTTTGGGATGTGGTTGAAAATGAGATTCACATTCATAGCAAACAACTGTGTGATGCTATCACATCATATCAGTCAATATGGAACAAAATCTGTGAGGAACATTTCCACCACTTTGTTGAATCTCTGCCATGAAGAGTTAAAGCAGTTCTGAAGAAAAAAGCATGTCCGACTCGGTACTAGCAAGATGTTCCAAATATAGCAGCTGGTGAGTGTATATCTATGGCTCATCAGGAGGGAATATGTTGTGATAGTTTTCAAGTTCCTCTTGCTGGAATGTCTCAGATTAATCAGATTGTGTTTTGTTTACTAATATTTTGTTGACACTTGTACAAAAAATTTGGTGTTTCCTCATTAAAATAAATGTGCTGTTACTACTGGCTGCTTTGCAGGACACATCCTGATTGTAAATGTTGTATATAGCTGGTTAATATGCTACTGAATTTGGCATGATGAAGCATTTATTTGTTTGAGTCCTATAATATACTGAACTGGGTGGATTAAACATTTAATTGCTACTGATAGAACTTCAATAAACGCAGAATTTAAAAAACGAAATACTGTATTTGAACCAGTATGATTCTTTAGGCCAGATGTTCCAGCATGTCCAGTTTTGCTGCACTAAATTTACAAGAGTCAGAGTCAGTCAGCTGGGAAAACTGGTTTACAAGAGAGAGGTCAACTGAGAGTTATTCAAACAGTCAAACAAAACAGCCCGGTGTGGTCAGAGCACACAGGATGTCATTAGAGTAGCAGGAGCACAGTGTTTGTTACAGTAGTAATCTGATATTGAAAATCCCCTTCCCTGAAAACATAATCAATATTCTGAACAGTAATTTACAACAAGAGCATGATACATTATTTTCTGGGAAATGTAAGAATTTAACCCCACCGCTACCAGCTGTTTTAGCAGATTTATGGTTAGCGTTCACATATTTGGTGGTCATATGTTCAGGGTAAAAGGAGATTTCACACCTGAATCTAATTTACATTTACCTGTGTCCTCTACTGTTTATCCATGAAGATCATGAAGACATCTGCTGTGGAGACATCAGCCTATGCCCAAATAAAGAAATTACATGAGAATTGCCATGTAGTTCTCACAGGTCTTTCTGGAGCATCAGACAGCAGCACACACTAACACCATCAGAGACTCTGATGTGTAAAATAATTACATTTTTATCAATATTTTTATATGCACCTAAACTGACATATACTGTACAAACACACACACAGAGCAATATCTGCTTTCATTGCATCCCACAGCACGCTTGTCATCTCATATAATCTATGCCTGTTATACCTGTTATGCTCCCCATCTGCCAAAGAGGCTTGACACAGACTCAGCAGCATAGTATAGTGTTTTACCAGTAATAAAGCATAGTGGTAAGAAGATGACTGGAGTGCAATCCAACATCTAAACTGAGTTTGGAGTCAAGAGTCTAAATATATATGGTGCTCATCTACAGTTTAGATGATGGGGTTACATAGTACCCAGCTTTACTCCTCTGCAAAAAAGCTAAAAAGAACAAGGGGAACTATTACAGTAGAAAAGAGGATGTGAAGACAGGTGGGCAGAAACAATTATCAACAAAGACGTGTGATTATACACCCATCAAGGTTATTAGGGTGTAAGAAATATTCTGGCTGAACCACAAATAAATGTATAATAGAATCATTTCATGTCAGTCACTGAAGAATAATTTAAAATGTTTACTCAATTCAACTCAAATTTCTTTTAGAGCACATTTTAAAGCAACTCCCACTGAGGAAGTTCTTCCTTCCCACTGTCGCTCAAACACTTGCTTATAGGATGTCATCTGATTCTTAGGGTTTCCTCTGTTTTCTTTTTATTATTGCAGAGTCTTTACTTTACAATATAAAGCACCTTGAGGCAACTGTTGTTGTGATTTGGTGCTATATGAATAAAACATGCTTGAATCAACCCTGATTTATAACTTTCTAATATTGTAATTTCTAATAATCGTAATGTTTTTTTTTTTTTTGTTTTTTTTTTTTTTGGCCTGTCCCGTTTGGCTCTTTTGCCATCAGAATTGTTGTCTAAAGGCAAAGAAAGATGCCCAACGGATTTACTTTACCAAACTGACCATCCCAGCCTTGCCGTAATGGTCCATTTGATTCACCTTTTATTGTTTATTTTATTTTCACTTACTGAATACGGGACAGACTTGACTGGGGGAAAGAAGGGGAGAAAGAAAGAGGGAAAGAGAAACAGCTGAGAAGAGGGACGGGGGAGAAGGGCAAAAGACAAAAACCAACAGAACGGGCAGAGAAAAAAAAATGCATATATCAATCACCTGGATCACCTGCTGAGAAAGAAAAAAGAAAGCAAGCAGAAGAGAACAAGAGTAATAGAATAAACAACATCACAATGATATATGGGAATATGACAGTAAATACTAAATGTTAAACATTATTGTGCAGCACATAAGATCAACAGAACACAGTGTGCTTTGAGGTAGGAGCCAAAAAGGGTGTAGTTTGTGGGTGTGATCACCCGTGTGTACACCTGTGAGCATGGACGCGTTTGTTTTTTGTTTTTTTAAAAGGTTCCTTCATGTAATAATCTGCTAGAGGGTGTGGGGGGGCCACAGCCCCGTCCTCCAGGGCTTGAAGCAGGTGTGGAGGAGATCAAAACTCCAGACATCCAGAGGCCCCCAGAACACAAGAGACCAAGGAAGACCAACAGAGGGGCAGCCGCGCCACTGTCCCAGAAAGAGCTGAGGAGAGTCCCAGATGAGGGCTCACTCAGCAGCCGCGGAGCAGAAGCCAGGGGGAGTTGCAGTGACGCGCCCGTGAGCTCCGCCGGCAGCCAGCTGCGCCTGAGTGACCGAGCCCCAGGCCGAGAGGCCGGGGGCACCCCACCTCCGAAGTGGCCCGAGCGAGCCCCAGGCTCCAGGCCCCGATAAGCGGCCGCCAAGGAGTGAGCCGGTGTGTACCTGGACGCCCATCCCCGAACACAAAGAACCACCAACGCACCGATGTCTGAGGGGGTCCGCCACTGGCAGGGGAAGTGGTGGTAGGGGGAGATAGGCCTCCAAACCTTGGAGGGCCTGAGATGTCCCCAGAGAGGTGGCGCCTGACACCCAACCTGACATATAGACACAGACATACAGGCACACACAGATACAAACATCCATTCCCACCCTCATGTTCTCATATGCACTTACTCCACACTCAACCAACGTGGAGACAGACATAAAGAGACGTTGTACACACGATCACACTCCCCAAGCGTACTCTACAAACCGGGTCTAGGTGCCCCCGCCCCTGGAGGGGGGAACTGCACCCAGACCCAGGTGGTGTTTCCCTTTTCCCTGCGGTGGGGGGAGGCAGACCGCCCCGACTCCGCAGCAGCAGGAAGGCTCCACACTCCAGACCCCAGTCGGACGGCCAACTCCTCCTCCTAGCCCCCCTGCTCCAGCAGGTCGCAGAGAACGGGGGTGAGAGAAGACTCCAAACCTCCCTCCACCCGCTCATTGTAATGTTGATGCATGTGTGTTCTAAGGTGCATTTAAAACCCAGGAGGGCATGGAGCTACCTGCCAGAGAGCAGCAGGTAAGCGCATGGTCCCTCCTGCTGGCCCTCAATGTCTACGTGTATTTAAAATTGAGAGGTGGGCAACGATGCCAGGGGTGGGGTGTACACCCTGATGGTACTTTGGACTCCGTGTATCGTGCCCACCCCCAAGATCCTATATGTATGTGTAATGAGAGTGTGAGTAATGTGAATGTCTAAGTTGTGGGATAAAATTGAGGCAGAGGCAGCCAGAAGGGGACAGAGGGGGGGGGGGGGTAGCCTCCTCTGCACCCTGGTGACATACCCCTACTCCAAGGCCCTGCATGTGTGGGTGGTTGTGGTGGAGCGGGAAGAGGGAGGCAGCTGGAGATGGGGAGGGAAGGAAGGGAGGGGCAAGTGACCCCTCCCTGGGGCCAGCTCCCCCGCTGACCCCAGTAGGCACCCCCATACTCCGCGACCCGCCAGGGAAAGGGGGCCCAGGCCCATCCAGACCGGGCCCAGTGCAGCAGCGCCGCCTGGCCCCACAGAGCCCGGGACAGTCCACCCAACCCCACCACAGAGAAAACTGCACCCACCCCACCATCCACTCATCTTCCAGACTACATAAGACAATAAGCACCCAGGCTGAGATCTTCCTCCACCTCTCCTGTATCTCCCCCTCCTGCAGAGGGAGCTCCTGAGGAGAGGAAAGCTCCTGCAAGATGTGACAATCTCCCCCACCAGTTGAAGAGCCCCCCAGGTGGCTCGACGCACCGGCGGCACCCTGCTCCAGGGCTGGGCCCCCATGCACCCACCCGCCCACAACCCCGGCAACACACCAACCAGGACCCAAGCCCCCGAGGCCCGGTCCGGGTCCCAGCCCAGAGACGGAGCGCCCCCAGAACCTCACGCCCATCCCGGACCCACCCAGGGGCAGCCAGGCTACCAGGTCAGTAACCCACGTCCGTCAGCACGGACCCTCCCCTAGCCCCGCTGCACGCAGCCGCGAGGAAACAGTCACCTGAGAGCCAACAGAGCCCCTAACCGGACATGACCGCTACCCCGGGTTGAGCCCCCCAAGGAAGATGCCTCCGGGGAACCCCCCGACGCCCTAAGCCTGTCCCTACCCCCACACCAATCACAACAGTGAAGGCGGGACCAAACTATGACCCCCCACCCCCACTAGGTGATGGAGCTGATCAAAGGAGCCCAGAGCAATTGATCTGATGTGGTGGCAGAGGCTGTATCAAGACTAATGTAATCTAATAGATAATTTCTATATTGGTTAGAATTAAGATTATTTTTATTTTTCCAGTTCATGAGGACTGTTTTCTTGGCTATGCATAGGGCAGTGAAAACCATATGGTAATGTATTTTAATAATAATGATCTATTAGTAATCTGTAATCCAGTGGCAGCACTGATACCCAAATATATCAGCCTTCCTTTGAGTTAGTTTTTATTAATCACTTTCAAGGCCCTGCACATTTGTATGAACCAAGAGGTAGCAAAGGATGGTCACTGCAGACTGAAGTCTGGCCTCACCAAACAATCAGTAGTAAAGAGAACTACACTTATAGAGCAGGAACTATTTTTTCTGGCGCAACATTTTTGCAGAATCATTTCACTACAGCTGTCTTTTCCACGTGGGCACCTTTTCACAGTACAGTCAATTTAAATAATAATCTTCTTATGAACAAGAACATTTTTATACACATAAAGTGTAAGCTAAAAAGATAACAAGGCTTATTATATATGTGTGTCCTTGTGGTGTACTGCAACATGGTAGCCATGCATGCATAAGGAAAGTGTGACTAACCAAAAAATGAGTGTTTGGCCTTCAGGGAAGAAAGGGACCACGGGAAAAATGAAATGAAATGACACAGATTTATGCAACATCCTAATGTAAGGCAAGAGTCTGCCAAAGTCTAACCGATCAAGGCCTTTTACTTCTGTTCAAGCAACCATGCATTTCAGGTTCTACCTAAAATTAAATATATGCTAAAACACATTTTAATACCTTAGTTTTCGTTCAAATTTTTTAACATTTGCTTTTACACTTCATTATGGTGACATGCTCTTTAACTGGAAAGTTTCACACATGCATATGTATATGTATCCATCCATGTATGTGCATGCACCTATTAACATCACGTTAATATCTGTACACTGTAGATTTTAGACCAAATGTGAAGCAACTGTGGGATTTTAGTAGTCATTTATTGATTACTACAATATTACTTCACATGTGTAACATTCTCCAGAAGTCCCATGTTTCCCCCATGTAACAAATCAGCAATAGTGGTATGTCCTCTTCATATTGTTGTCACACAATTGTATTAATGGCAGAAAGGCATGATTTTTACCTTTTTAATGTGTGCAATGTGTATTCTGTATTTTAGCGTCTCTGCTCTTTTCACAGGATTGTATGAGACTAATGATAGTCACACTCCAGATCTCCCTCTTCAGCAGTTTGCCAACTGCCATGACTCCTCTCTCCATGCTCTCAGTTAAGTCTCTCAGTGGGTTTCAAAAGACTCTCGCTCTTTTCTCCTACACTAATAAGAAGCTGAATTTGTGCAACTGTACTTACTGATGGAGCCTCAGAGTCGGTCTGAGACTGACGGATTAGTGTGTCTGTGTTTTGTGTGTGTGTCTACGACCCCATTATTCGGGAAGCTTATTGATCGGAGGGTGTTTAGTTTCTCGGCGACTCCTAAGCTGTGGGCTCGTTTCCATGGTAACCACACAGGCCAGCCATGAAGCAGTGGCCTTGGCTGCAATCGATGTTGGAGAGGCACGCAATATAAAGAGCAGACAATGAAGAGGTTTTAAATGTACTACTGTCAAAGCCACAGAGTAATTTACAGTGAGAAAACAGACAAATACTTTGATGCTACAAATGCAGACACTTGCCTCGAAGGACACGTTCTTATATATATATCTATATATATATATATATATATAGATATATATATATATATATATATATATATATATATATATATATATATATACATAAAGACACTTCTTGTAGTTGATCACCTAGCTAGACCATAATGTGCTCCTTCTTTAGCCAGGCCTTAGTTGCCTTGGGGGTATGTTTTGGGTCATTGTCATGCTGGAAGATCCATACTGAGGAAAGGAGGTTCTTTGTAATTGATTGATTGACTATATTCTGTGTGCCACATGGCTACACTGTGAACTATTACTTTCACCAGCCAGTCAATTACCTTATTTCCCAGTGGCACTTGATAGGTGTCATGCACAGTGGGATTATTTTGCACCAGTAGTGGGAGCGGTGAGACTAAACTAAAACAGAAGAGTTGTTACTGTAAAAACGGAGCAATGAGCTGACCTTTGCCAAATTTTCCCCTGAGCCAGGGGAAACTGCACACTTGGATCACTACAGCCAGCAGGACCACAAAAAAACCAGCATTGCTGGCAGAAAATAACATTACTGAATGGAAATGCATATTTTGATGTTTCAATGTTGCATAAAATATTAGAATAACTTGTCTTTTACATATATGACCTATATTTCTGAAACAAAAGTTCACACACTGAGGCACAAATAATAAAAAAAACAAAAACAAAAAAAGAATGTGTCCACATACAGCCTGTATTGGGAAGGACTAATGGTGATCTGTTGCTATAAATAACTTGGCTCAGGAGGTTGTCGTGGTAACCAACAAACTGATGCCAGGGTGGGAATGCTCAGCTCAGAGAAAAGCAGACTCAGCGGAGGGATGAGTAACCAAAATCAGCGGTCTCCAACCTTTTTTGCGCCACGGACCGGTTTATGCCCGACAATATTTTCATGGACCGGCCTTTAAGATGTCGCGGATAAATACAACAAAATAAAACTAGTACCGGTACCGAAAAAAAATGTATTCATAACACACGTGAAAAGACCCAGGAAAACCGAGTAAACAATAAAAACGATAACAAAATAACGCTGAAAACCGATAAAAACCCTGAAAACCATACATTTCACACCTGAGCCTCAACTCTCGCGGCCCGGTACCAAACGACTCATGTACCCTTCCGAGGCCCGGGGGTTGGGGACCGCTGACCAAAATGGAAATCTGTAAAGGCGATGGGGCTGATACGACGACAGGAAAGGACAAACGTTCGCATAAGAGGAGAAAAATACAGGAAGATAAGAGATGAGACAAGTGGAAAAGGAAAAAATAGAATGGGAAAGTATTAGTGTGGATATCGATGAGGATAGGGAAGCAAACATAATGAATGTTGATAAGTGATGCATATACAATGAAGAAAGCAGAGGTGACTGAAAAAAGACAGAAATTTGATGAGGCTAAGGACTGGAGGAAGACCAGCAAAGAATGTAAACACATATATAGAGGCGTAATAATGAAAAGATTAAAGATGAAGGGACATAATGTCATGGTCCGGAGTCTGTGACTCCGTGTTTATGTTTAGTCTATTAGTATTCTGTGGTTTTGGTTACCTTGGGTGTTTGTATTCTTCTGTTCATGTTCCTATGTTCTGTGTCCCCCAGTCTGTGTTTAGTTGGTGTGTTATGTCATTGCGTGTATGTGTTTCCTGTTTTATTGTGAAGGTCTGCGTCTTATGTGAGTGTTTTCAGTTTGCCTCCCTAGTCTCGTCACGATAATCACTCCCAGCTGTGTTCCCCACCTGCGTGTAATCTCCCTGTGTTCTCTGGGTGTATTTAAGTTGTGTCTTCTGTCATGGTAGTTGCTGGTTCGTCTGTGTTATTTCCCTTCCACCCTTCTGTGTTGATTCTCTGGTCATTCTCCCTGCATGTCACGTTTGTATTCCGGTTAGTGTTTTATTTAGTTTTCCCAGTTTAGAGTTTTCACCGTTTTGTTCCTCGCCACCCTGTCTGTTGTACCTTTTAGTTGCAAATAAACTCACCCTCCACTTCAGCAGCCTGCAGTTGGATCCATTATTATTCACACGGCTTGCCCCGGCAAACCGTGACAGTACGAACCAGCCACAACATGGATCCAGCAGACTTGCCCGGGGAGAGGGATCTGATGCAAGTCCAACGCCTGGTCGACTGGATAACCCACACCTCGAATACGAGAGCAAGGATCGTTGGGATAAATGGTATCGAGGCGATCCTCAACAGAAATCCCTATCTCCGCCAGGTCAGAGGATGTTTGGACTTATTGGCCAACTTGTATGAAGCCCGGGAGGCGGCGCAAGCTCGGGAACTGTCGGACTGGGTCCTGCAGCAACAAACTACAGCCACCCCGGAGCAGCCGCGTCTGCCTCGCCTATCGGATGCGATTTTTCCAGGCCCGTCGGAGCCCTCTGCGGGGAGGAAACGCCGATCGCGCCGCGGTCGCGCCACCCCACAGCCGGACGTTCGGACTTCTAATTCGCCGGCTGTGGTGAGTGAGGACTCTGTGTCTTTTCCAGACAATGTGACTGTTCATTCAGGGGCTGTGTTTTGTGTGGCGGATGTCAACGCGAGCTGCGTATCGCCTGCGCAGCTACTCCCAGCTCAGTTAGCTCTCCCGCAGCTACTCCCAGCTCAGTTAGCTCCCCCGCAGCCGCCCTCAGTTCAGTTAGCTCCCCCGCAGCCGCCCTCAGTTCAGTTAGCTCCCCCGCAGCCGCCCTCAGTTCAGTTAGCTCCCTCGCAGCCGCCCTCAGTTCAGTTAGCTCCCTCGCAGCCGCCCTCAGTTCAGTTAGCTCCCTCGCAGCCGCCCTCAGTTCAGTTAGCTCCCTCGCAGCCGCCCTCAGTTCAGTTAGCTCCCTCGCAGCCGCCCTCAGTTCAGTTAGCTCCCTCGCAGCCGCCCTCAGTTCAGTTAGCTCCCTCGCAGCCACCCTCAGTTCAGTTAGCTCCCTCGCAGCCACCCACAGTTCAGTTAGCTCCCTCGCAGCCACCCACAGTTCAGTTAGCTCCCTCGCAGCCACCCTCAGCTCAGTTTCCAGTGTCCCTCACAGCCACCCTCAGCTCAGTTTCCAGTGTCCCCCTCAGCTCAGTTTCCAGTGTCCCCCTCAGCTCCAGTGTCCCCCTCAGCTCCAGTGTCGCCTGTAGCAGCTCCAGTGTCGCCTGTAGCAGCTCCAGTGCCGCCTGTAGCGCAGGCCCCAGTAGCTCCAGTGTCGCCTGTCGCGCAGGTCCCAGTAGCTCCAGTGCCCCTGCTACCCGTAGCCCTGGCTCCAGCATTACCGGTTCCACTCATTCACTCCATGCAGGGAGAAAATTTAAGGTCCAGTCAGGGAGTTTCTCGCGCTTTAGCTGCTTCAGGCACCGTTCTGCACTCCAGGGCTTCCCCAGAGGCTAGGTCTCAGTCCCCAGCTGATTCTGGACCCCTGAAGGTTGAGCAGCCCTCAGAGAACAACTCCGTGTCAGTGCTGTCTGAGCAGGGCCAGTGCTCAGCACAGCATCCATTGCCTTCGTGTCTGCCAGAGGACTCCATGCCTGCTGGCTTTGTGATGGCTTCTGCTGGAGGGTCCGAGGGACCGCTCCGGCCTTTGTCCCGTGTCTCCGCTGGAGGGTCCGAGGGACCGCTCCGGCCTTTGTCTCGTGTCTCCGCTGGAGGGTCCGAGGGACCGCTCCGGCCTTTGTCTCCTGTTTCAGCTGGAGGGCCCGAGGAGCCCGTCCAGCCTCCTGCTTCGTCAGCTGGAGGGCCCGAGGAGCCCGTCCAGCCAGCAACAGCTGCAGCCTCATCACCAGCTGAAGCCTCATCGCCAGCTGCAGCCTCATCGCCTGGTCCAGCCTCGGAGCCTTCATCCTCGTCTGGTCCAGCTTCATCCGAGTCTTCAGCCTCGTCTGGTCCAGCTTCATCCGAGTCTTCAGCCTCGCCTGGTCCGGATCACCATCGCCTGAGTGGCCGCCGTTGCCTTCCGCACGGCCGGCCCCCGGACCAGCGCTGTCGTCGTTGCCGTCCGCACGGCCAGCCTCCCGAACTGTATCCACGTCGCCGCCGTTGCCGTCCGCACGGTCGGCCCCCTGAACTCTTTTTGTCTTGGACTCCTGTGCTGTCGGCCTCCTGGCCGGCCCCCTGAACTCTTCTGCTTTGGACTCTGTTTTCCTGTGCTCTGGTGTGCCTTTCTTTTTGTTTTGGACTCGTGTTTTTGTTTTTCTTTGTGTCTTTGACCTTCTGGTGCTCCTGTTTTTTTTTTTTTTTTTGCCCCGAGCCCTCCGTCCTGGACCCCCGCCGCCCGCCCTGGTCGGGTTGTTTTCTGTTTTTCTGGCTGTTTTTTGTTGGGCTGTCTGGAGCCAGCCTTTGAGGGGGGGGTCCTGTCATGGTCCGGAGTCTGCGACTCCGTGTTTATGTTTAGTCTATTAGTATTCTGTGGTTTTGGTTACCTTGGGTGTTTGTATTCTTCTGTTCATGTTCCTATGTTCTGTGTCCCCCAGTCTGTGTTTAGTTGGTGTGTTATGTCATTGCGTGTATGTGTTTCCTGTTTTATTGTGAAGGTCTGCATCTTATGTGAGTGTATTTAAGTTGTGTCTTCTGTCATGGTAGTTGCTGGTTCGTCTGTGTTATTTCCCTTCCACCCTTCTGTGTTGATTCTCTGGTCATTCTCCCTGCATGTCACGTTTGTATTCCGGTTAGTGTTTTATTTAGTTTTCCCAGTTTAGAGTTTTCACAGTTTTGTTCCTCGCCACCCTGTCTGTTGTACCTTTTAGTTGCAAATAAACTCACCCTCCACTTCAGCAGCCTGCAGTTGGATCCATTATTATTCACACGGCTTGCCCCAGCAAACCGTGACACATAACATACTATAGAACCTAAAGCATTCATGTGGTCAAGAGTTTTCAAAGGCAGAAAAATTTTAAAATGGGCACTCTGTCATTCACTCTGCCATGCACACTTTAAGCAATCAACATATTCTCAGTCCAGTCCAGCAAATAATGCAATTCTTACACTCTTGTGCTTGTCTCATATTCATTTGAGCCTGTGTCTTGCACTTGGCTTCACTTTGTTCCACTCACCTTAATTTCCTTTTTACTTAGGTTATAAAAATAGCATGCTTTGGGTAAAATATTCACATTAACTCTGCATGTTGAAAAATGTTGCTTACCCAGTACATTTAATGTAACAGTAAGTGGCCTTTACAATGATGAGCTGGAGGCAACACATCTTACTATCTTACTATTGCCATAAACCCAGTGTGCGAGGCCACTGAAGCCAAAAGACACTGTGTGCTTATCTCTGTGACCAAACAGCAGTATTCAGTGATGAAATGGATAAAATCACATCTGTTTTTCATAGTTTAGGTCCTGTCTCAGCATTCTTGTTAAAAGTATAATTTGAGCTTTTCATTGATATGCTTTGTCACATACTATCAGGTTTCAATTTGAAGACCAGTTTCACTCTTGTGCATTTATATACTGCTGTGCAAAATTCTTGATCCACACCTCATACAGGTTCTCATACAGTGGACTTGTGATTAATGGGAACTGGTTATTCTATAATCATTTTCAATGGACCAGCTCTAGAATCGCTGAACCTGAAACCTCCTTTAGTTATGCTGCTGGGAGCTTCCCATGATGCATTATTTCTTTGTTTGCTAAACATAACAAGAGGTCTGTCAAATGTCAGAGAACTAATTTGAAATGATAAGTAATATATCTCCCAGCCCATTTCTGATCAGACTTTTAGGAAAAGAAACCTATTTTTATCAATGGAGTGTAAAAATAAAGTGTATACTGCACAAATACAATTAGGATATCGGTCACAAGGTGCAATCATGACCTAAACAAATAGTAGAACTTGTATTGAATGGGAGTCCCTGCTTACCTTCTAGGTCTGGGTGTACTGCCCGAAAAGTGGGTTTTTCACTCCATTTGTACATGTACAGTAGAATCGCAGGGGTAATAGCCTAAGTCTTTTTGGGCTGGTTTTAATTTAACAGAGTTACACGATTTTTAAAATACCAAGGGTGTCAAAATTAACCTCTTGGTAGTTCTAATATTAAACTTTGCCTTTTGATCATTGCATCATTGCATGTTATTAAGGACTTATTAAGGAATTATGTCAATATGTGGGCATAGTATAAAGATGTATTGTTAACTGGTAATTATGTGATAATGTATTTCAGGTCATGTTACAGAGTAATGTAGACGTAAAAGTACTAGTAGTGTGATGAATTCGTTTATCTGGAGTGCATTTAAGCAACATAAGGCATTACTAAAGATACAAAAAAAACTGTAACGAGTAATGACCCCAACACTGCTGGCTGTAGCATCTAAATGAAGGGTATTGAAATAGTCAGACTAAGATGAGATGAAGGCATAAATGACCTTTAGAAAGTCACTGAAGGAGAAAAGTGGCGTCAGTGTGATTAAGTGCCCTAAATTGAAAGAAAGTTTGTTTCTCAACAGCATTTTTTTGTTCATCTTTTTGGAAAGGGTTTTGTGTAGATGTCTGGGGCCAAGGTCACCACTGATGTGGAGGTCATGAGTTCCAAACAATTAGACTTCTGTGTTTAAAATTAGAAGAAAAACACTAAAAGAATTTAAAATAATAAATAAATGAGGTTGTTTTCTCCTCATTTCAGTTAAGAAAGCAGCAGCTATACAGCTAGCCATGACCACAACTACCCATGTACTGTTCATTGATATAAAACTATAAACTGCTTATGCTATAAAGAGGTAGTCTACTTCCCTCCATTGACCATGCAGGACAGACAGATGATGGTGCTGACCTAGACTCTTCATGCCTCTAACAAGACCCATACAACAGCTGTCTGCCTTAATATGTGCGAACAGAGACTAATGCTGACATGAAGCTTTAACGGGATCACAGGGAGAAAAGTGGGGGGTGGGTCCCAGCTGGGAAGCCAAAATGTTTGGAGGGGAGGATTGATGTAAAAGAGAGGGGGCGATAGGGGAGTGGGAGCTGTAAAATGAGTGGGAAAAATCAGAGGGGGAGGGTCGCAGGGGAGTGAGCAGCAAAGTATGGCACAGTTGAAGTTGGTTTGAGGGAAAAGGAAGAGAGATGTGTGAAAGTGAGAGGGATAATAGGGGTGGGGATATTCAAGGGGGATGTGGGCTTAACGAAGAGGGAGATCGGGGTACAGGGAGGATTATGAGGCGAGACAAAAGCCCTCAGAGCTGGAGCTTTTCATTTTCATCAGCCACAAATCATCACACCCTTTCTGTGGTATTTTTCTGACATGTTTCATTCTATCTTCATCTGTTTGATCATAAACACAGTCAGTGGAGAATCCTCTCTAATGCTGTGTCTACATTCCTCTTCTTATAGGCACTTTCCTTCTGTTCCTTCTCTCCTGTTTTTTTTTATGTCTTGCCATTTCTTTGCTTTTCCCTGGTTGTCTCTCGTTCTCCGTTTGAAGAAGAGCTAAGGAATATTTCCCCAGAGAAATCCTACAAGAGCGAAGCTCTCTGGAGTGTTTGTCTTTTCTTCCAGCACAAAATACAAATAAAATCAAACTTAAAGTTTTGCTTCTGAGCAACCTCTCAAACGGTTCCTACGGGATGTGTGTACGCCTACTAAGCGTTCTTAAATTTGACATTTCGAATGTCTTCCATAAACTGTCCTCTGGTCGCTGCACTTGAATTACTTTGAACAAACGGGATAATCTGTTTCAGGAGAATATGCAGTCTAGCTTAAAGTGTCCTTTTCTATAATTCTGAAAGGTGCTCAGTGCTCACAGTGGAGCACTTAAAAATTTAAATAACAGAACATTTTGTTCATTGAATACCAGGTATCAGTGCTCTTACACATGTCTGTGTGTCAACAGAGTGGCCTGGTTTCACATTTTTCAATCCGTACATACAGCAAATTTAAAACCAAAATTTTCATAAATGGCTTTTTTAAAAATTGTTTCCCTTTGTAATATGAGAGCTGTGCTATTAGGTGTTCTAATCTGAGTAACTGAACCAGACCATCCAGTTGTGTTTGTGAAGCGAATTTAAAGCCTGAGGACGTATTTTTAACACTATTTTCTGCCAAATAATGTTTTTGTTTTGCCAAAGTATTCACTCACTGTGTCTTTACTGTTTCGCTAGCTCAAGCCTTCCCAAAGTGTGAAGCATATCTTCCCTTTGGTTTCACCTGCACAAGTGCCGAGGTAGGTCTCCACTGCAGAATTGGTTTTCCCTTGTCAGGAGCAGCGCTGGGCTGTTCAAATCACGGACAAACAGTATCCCACATTCTTGATTTTTAGTTCACAAACACTTGTTGTAATGACTAACTACTCCTGACATTTTGGAGATGTTAGCTCTTTATACAGTAAAGTTACAGTGGGATACAAATAATATCAGGCTGATCCTGCCACGATTTGTTCCCTCGGTTCAAATCACGGACAAACAGTATCCCACAGTTTTTTTATGTTTTTAAACCCATTTTGCACAGAGAGGCATTTTTTGAAAAATGTATTGATAGCAATGTTGAATATTATTACACAGGAAAACAAACAACTACAACTAAAATAATCACACCGTGACGCCTCTGACTTTGTAAATGGAGGAACAGTAACTGCGTGTGTATGTGTAAGCGTGTAAAACCTGAAGATAGAGACAAAATACTGTTAATCTGAATATCTGCCATTCTGCAATTCATCTCATATAAACAATAACGTGCGCACAGCGTGACGTGAAAAAAGCACATACCTTTGACGTTGCCTGACGAACTCTGTATTCCTCGTCCACACGTAAATGCAAAAGAGGAGGTTTAAAAAATCTCGCTGTTTACGTGTGAACCAAACAGATGCGTTTTCAAAAATACCCATGTAGGTGTGGACGTAGCGTAAAAGAGTTAGGAGTTTATTTTCTTACTACCTGTAACTTATTGCAGATTACTTGTATTTACTTAATTGTTTACTAAATGTTTGAGGTGTGAAATAAACCGCAATGGAGCAAAATATGAGTGTGTGTGGTTGGAGGATGTGTTTGTGCGTGCGGGGGGGGGCAACATTTTTCTTGTAAAACAAAGGGGGGCCCAGCAAAAAAAGTTTGGGAACCACTGCGCTACCTTAGCTTAGCTCGTAGCCAACTCGCTAGCAGCATGGCCTCTTCATCTGTCCCTCCTGCACTTTCTTGCTCACTGTGTCAGATGTTTAGTTACTCCTCGGCCTCCTTTAGCTGTGATGATACTTGTAACCAGTGTTGCCAACTCCTCAGTAAGGAAAATCGCTATTGGCTGTCCTAAAAGTCGCTAGAAGTCGCCAAATGACGTCATCGCCTAATTTGCATAATTGGTCATGCTAATGTAATTGTAATCTATGTTGTTGGAGAGAGAAATAACATCGTGGAAGAGACATAAAGTGAGTAAAAAACGTCCTAAATGCAGTTAGAATTTATTTAGAACTACAAATTAAATTTCTTTTAGCAATTATTGTTTTTTAATGTCACAATTCCAACCCTGCTCCTTTATCCAGGCTTGGACCTGCAAAAGTGACCCGAAATTGGCACTCTGGTGGAGTTACTTTGTGTGTGAGTGTGTGTTTATAAGTAGTTTTAAACCTTGTGATCCACAAAACAGCATAACAGTAAAAGAAAAACTGACTGAGTTACAGTCAGTGCGGGAGCAGTGGCTTCACTCATGCACGATTCATTTGCCGTTTGGACGCACAGGTGTGAACATCTCCTGCCCTGATAGCAGCTGGGGGAGGACTATCTTCCGCCTGGGAGTGCTTTGGCATGGGTGAGGTGCCCAAGGCAGCATCGCTGCCTGTTGAGAGTAAGAGCGATACGCGTTTTCACGTCAAAAAGTCATCATAAATAAGTCTCCAGTAATACCAGAAAAAGTCGCCAGATTTGTTGCTAGTCGCTTTTTAGAAAAAAAGTCGCTAAGGGGGTCTGAAAACTCGCTAAATATAGCGACAAAGTCGCTAAGTTGGCAACACTGCTTGTAACAAATGTAGCATATTTGCAGCTCTGGAGGCCAGGATTACTTAATTGGAGACTCGGCTTCGCACCCTTCATTCATCCGTAGCAAGCCAGGCCCCTGTAGCTGGTGCAGCCGAAGATAGCGTAGGCCCCGCTAGCTGTTCCCCGGCAGACCCCAAGCAGCTGGGTGACGGTGAGGAGGAAGCATAGTCTTAAACAGAAGCCCCAGGTACACCACCAACCTGTTCATGTGTCTAACCGTTTTTCCCCACTCAGCGACACACCCGCCGGGGGTCAAACTCTGGTAATTGGTGATTCTGTTCTCAGACATGTGAAGCTAGAGAGTGGTGTCCCAGAAACGATGTGGGCTTCATAGATAATTGGCAAACCTTCTGGAGGAAACCTGGTCTTGTTAGGAGAGACGGCATCCATCCCACTTTGGATGGAGCAGCTCTCATTTCTAGAAATATGGACAAATTTATTAAACCCCCCAAAATATGACTATCCAGAGTTGGGACCAGGAAGCAGAGTTGCAGTCTTACACGCCTCTCTGCAGCTTCTCTCCTCCTGCTACTCCCCCAAAAAACCCATCTCCATAGAGACTGTGTCAGTTCCCAAACAGACAAAAAACAAACTAAAAACCAGCAACAAACAACTTAAACACAAACAATTACAAAGAAAGAACAATAAAGTATCCACATCTGAACCAAAGAGTAAAACAGTGAAATGTGGATTATTAAATATTAGGTCTCTCTCCTCCAAGTCTCTGTTAGTACATGACTTAATAATTGATCAACAAATTGATTTACTCTGCCTTACAGAAACCTGGTTGCAGCAGGATGATTATGTTAGTTTAAATGAATCAACACCCCCGAGTCATTCTAACTACCAGAAACCTCGAAGCACAGGCCGAGGAGGCGGTGTGGCAGCAATTTTTCACACCAGCCTATTAATTAATGAAAGACCAAGACAGACTTTTAATTCATTTGAAAGCCTGATGCTTAACATTGTCCACCCCAGCTGTGAAACTCAGAAACCAGTCTTACTTGTTATCATCTATCGTCCACCTGGGCCTTACACAGAGTTTCTCTCTGATTTCTCAGACTTTATATCGAATTTAGTTCTGAGCTCAGATAAAATAATTATTGTGGGTGATTTCAACATCCATGTAGATGCTAAAAATGACAGCCTCAACATGGCATTTAATCTGTTATTAGACTCAATTGGTTTCTCTCAAAATGTAAAAGAACCCACCCACCACTTTAATCACACTCTAGATCTTGTTTTAACATATGGCATAGAAACTGAACATTTAACAGTGTTTCCTGAAAACCCTCTCCTGTCTGATCATTTCCTGAGAACATTTACATTTACAATAATTGATTACACAGCAGTGGAGAGTAGACTTTATCCCAGTAATGTCTTTCTGAAAGCTCTGAAAGTTTAAGAATATAATCCACCCACTGTTATCATCTTCAATGCTCATAGAGTATGTCACTGATTGAAGAAAATAAGAACAACCCCATGTTTCTCTTCAGCACTGTAGCCAGGCTGACAAACAGTCAGAGCTCTTTTGAGCCAACCATCCCTTTAACGTTAACTAGTAATGACTTCATGAACTTCTTCACGAATAAAATTTTTATCATTAGAGAAAAAAATACCAATAATCATCCAACAGATGTAATATTATCTACAGCTACTTTTAGTACCGTTGATGTTAAGTTAGACTCTTTTTCTCTAACCCAGATGTTAGACAAAGTTAAGGAAATTACAGAGTACTTAAAATGACTTACTCACTACTTAAATTTATACTTAATCTTTCATATACAGTATAATTATTTCCTATTTGTTTCCTGTAATAACCTGTCTGTTTACGCCCTTATTCTAGGTTACCTAACTTTAAGTGTTTGTATGCAAATATAATAACATTGAATTTTAAATTTAAAAAAACATTGAAAATCCATTTAATTACAGGGGAATTACACCCTTAGTCACTGGCTGTATTATAATGTGCTACCATAAAATGTTCTATGACCTTTACTAGCAAGTCACTAGGGTGGAAAAGAACAGACTAAAGCTGACTTCTGCCCTTTTGGAAATAGTTTGTTTGTTCTGTTTATGCGCTACACATTGAAATCACAGTGATTCTGCAGTTTAGACGCTGAGAAGTCACTTCTTCAGGTGGATGGTTTTAGCTGAATGAAACCAGATGTGCTCTAAGAAGCATAAATAGGGTTATGATGTCAGCAGAGGAAGGGTTTAAATGGCTGCCATAGCTACACCAATTAAGCTATACACTATGAGTTATAAAGAATTATAAAGAAACAGGCTGGCACACTATTAAAGGACTTTGACTGAATTCATTTTCACAATATATAATAATTCAGGCTCCAATTTGATCATAGTTTTGAGTATATACTTGTAAACCTCAGACTGAAAATCCACAATAACTCACATCTTACGTCTAAATTAGCCTCAGGGAAAAAAAACAACCCATAATTCTCATCTCATTTTTAAATGAGGATGACCAAAACATCTTGCTCCCAAACTCATGAATACTTTCAAGAAGGCTTGCATAGACAAACATTTTCATCCACTTTGCTGCAATTTCATACTTATGCCCTGGGGTTCTCTGTCAGAAACACAGATCTGTGTGGTCTGAGCTAAAGACTGAGAGATCATTCATACACAAACACATATATACAGTATGTGCACATAAAATCTAGCTGCCTGTTTGTGTGATTAAATCACTGTTGTAAGACAGAGCAGCCAGCATTCATCTCCATTATAGACTCAGATGGTTAAAAGCTTATGGAAGCAATATGAGTCAACACACACACACACACATGCACACAAACAAATGCACACCAGGACAACAAAGTGGAGCAAACACAGTAGTAATGGATTTGGCTCAGGGCACCAAAGTGTCCAACAGTGGAACATATAAAAAATATATCTATTGTACTCAAATACTTTATATTTTGAGAGTTTGATTCAATTCCACATTATAAGTGCACACAGCAGACACGCAGATGATCAAACCTATGATAAAATAAAAAACTATCCATCACAGGAGAAAAGTAATTTATTACCAGTCAGAGCAGAAATGTGCTGCCCATGGGGATAAATACTGTAGACTTACATCTGCAGGAGATAAATAATACAGCATGCAATCTTTTGTTCAACCACTTCCTTTCTTCCCTCTTATGTTTTGTCACCTCCCCACCTCTCACAGAGTCTCACAGGTCAGTGAAGATAGCACAAGCTGCAATGTGATGCAAATCTACCAGCCACCCGTCTGTGCACTAATATATTTAATGCTGTAAGATTCTTCTTTCAAAATAAGGAAAAGCAAAGTCTGTTTAGCCTGTATTTCCATTAGCGTCACTCAAAGGTCACTCTTTTTCAGCAATGGCTTTGTCCTCATAAACTTACTGACTGTATGTGAGCATAATGCTTGATTGCAGCAGTAAATTTTTTTGTGTTAGGTAATTTACACTGTAGGACACAATGCAGCAGCTGTTATAAATGTCAGGACTACGGTAATAACACTACCTAAATATTAGGGTAGTCTGACATTATATCTATGGTTTAAAATCACTGTGCCACTGGAATTACACTATCTGCTGCAGCAATTCTAACTGGAGATAATTTACCCTGTTGTGTTCACATAGACAAGTATATCTCTATTCATTGCACTATGAATATGGTGCACTTACATAGAGCCACCGTTCATTTCTGTATATTTTGATTCCAAGGAGTGAGACTTTCATGTGAGCTTTTACTGCAGTCTTGCGAAATAACTCTTCAGGATTTCTGAAGTGTTTCTTTTGACTTTGGCTGCTTTTTCACTTATTTTCAGTCCAGTCCTTGTACCTGGTATTTTCAGAGAAATGTTTTAACTTAAAAATTTTTATATTTGGTTATTAAGCGTCTTAACACTGACCTATAAATCATTCAAGGATAAGGCACCTAACTCAAGACAAAGCAGTCTTGTGTCTACATATAACAGACAATTTAGCATAAACTCTGTTTTAAATTGTATCTTTAGACACTTTTTTACTAACAGGCCATTGCAAAAACACATCATTTGGTCACATTTCTTTAGATGAATATAAGGAAAATGCAAAAATAGCATAGTTTGACAGGCTTGTGTTGATAACAAGGTGACTTCAAAAGATCTATTAGCTGAAAACTTGGCATATCTCATCATGTGTATTTGAAAAGTTGAGAAAATTAGACACATGTAGTAAAAAAAGAACTGACAGCCAGATGAACAGTACCTGAAAGTCATGTCTTTGTGTGTCAGGCTGACACAGAACCTGAGAGATGCATCTGGACCTTCACTTGATCCATGTAGTGTTCATCAAAGCCTGATCAAAAATGGTGGAAGAATACAGTTCAATTTGTTTTCAACTGTTTTGTTTTTACATTCATTGGGGCCCAATATGCCCAAATATCAAAAGAAATTAAAAATACATGCCATGTAATAATAGTTCGGGTCTTAGGAGGTTAAGCTGTGTTGAAAATAAAGGTTATCATACCAATTATTGACTGGGAATTTTATTTTGGAATTTTACAGACTCCTTATTCAGTGTATTTCTATATATCTTTTCAGTGATTTGCTGTACTTATTTCCTGTTCCTAGCAGATTATAAAGAAACAAAAGGGTGACTCAAGGCTGTTGCACAGTACTGTACACGTTACAAAATTTATAAAGGTTAGATGAAAAGGTTACAGGTTATTCATAAACAGAAACAAACTAAATACATAAAGAAACAGCAAAATATCATTTTTTATGACGAAGATGTCATTAAAGAAATGTGAAATTACACTTGCCACTCTTATTCATCTGCATCCTTTAAGCATGTTTACAGCAACATTGACTGCCATGTGCACAGCAGCTACTAGAAGCATATGTGTGTTGGCACATGTGAGATCACCATATTTCACATTTAGTTTTCCGTTTGGTGTTTGCTCGAAGCACACACACTGTGAAACTGATCAATTTTGAACATCAAAAATTATTTCACCTTATATAAAGATCAAAAGCTAGACAGCATAAAATGCAATCAAAGATGAAACTGGCAAACCTGTAGCCAGGATGATGTCACGTCAGACCTTAGAAAACTCTTTGTTTTTGTAATCCTTTCAGGATGACACAGCGTTCTCAGCCAGGACATTGTTTTCCAATATTTCCTTTACCTGTTATGATTTTGAGACATGGTTATATAGATTGTTTTACACAAAGCAATGTCTGATTAAGCATAAGATCAACTCTGGGCATATGCACACGTGTACTCAACAGATCTGGATAAAAACAGTGTATAGAGGTGTCTAAGTGTGCAACATGCACTGACTTGATGTTAGTATCTGATAGCTTGAATGCCTTTGACTGTTTTTGCTATAGCAAATCAATCTTATAGACACACACCATTGCTGTTTGTGTAATAAATAAAATAAATACCAGTGGAACAGTAGTGGAATGGATGTTAAATATTTATGCTGGAGCTAAATTATGTTGTTGAAAAGACACTAGGAGTAAAAGGAGGCAGAGAAACAAAGACATTTTCTTTTCTTTGAGAATTTATGACAATGAGAGAGAGAGAGAAAGAGTAGGAGTTGCAGCCTAAATTAGGGAGATAGCATCTAAGAGGAAAAATAAAGGCAGGGGGATCCAGAGCCTGAGAAAAGGGATTATGTAGGCAGCAAAGGAGCAGTATTACGAAACCATATTTTTGAAGCCATGGCCTTAGGCAACAATGTGAATCTACATAGAAATCTGGTCAACGAAGTGAAGAACAGAGACAAAGAGAGAGAGAGAGAGAAACTGACTTTATAAAAATAATTATACATTATAACCAACGTGTGTAAGACACATTACCTTCTAATCAATCTTGAAGTCATCCACTTCCCAGTTCAACATTATTTTCCAACATGCAAATCACTTTCTTTGAATGAATGAATGAGTGAACACACTTGAAAGCCAGTTGAGATTCAGAAAAAGTACCCCTGAGGTTTTCTTTAACATTTAGGTTAACCTTTCGTTACAGTGGGTGTGTAGACCGCTTGCCCCTGCTCGGACTATAAAAACACAAGCAAGTGTATCAAGCCTGAGAGGATTCAATCACGCAGAATGTCCAGACACACAAAACCACTGAGGGAAGATCTGTTTCAGCTGTGAAACATCTTAGCAACTGATTTCATTTTCTGGTGGATTAGTACAGAAAAAAATGTGTATATTAAAATCTATATATTTGAGAGTTGGTCAGCCATTCTCAGAACTTGAAATTAAATCAACAGCAAGTTGATATGGGGAACTGATTATTTTTTCCAGTCGATTTTATCGACTGCAGCTGTGTTATTGTTGCTGGCTGTACTTCCCTTGATGTTGGAAAATGTATGACCTGTTTAATCTCACTAGCCACTAGATACACCTATCCAAATGTCTAACCAGCCAGTAACATGACAGCAACTCAGTGCATCTAGTCATGTAGACATCATCAAGACGACCTGCTGAAGTTCAATCTGAGCATCAGAATGGGGAAGAAAGGGAATTTAAAGGACTTTGAACATGGCATGGTTATTTGCACCAGTCAGGCTGTTCTGAGTATTTCAGAAACTGCTGATCTGCTGGGATGTTCCCACACAATCATCTCCAGGGTTTACAGAGAATGGTCTGAAAAAGAAAAAGTATCCACTGAGCGGCATTTATCTGGGTGAAAATGCCTTGTTTATGCCACAGGATAGAGGAAAATGACTAAACCCCTTCAAAGAAGGCAACTAAAATAGTTAGAAGGTAACTGAATAAAAGCCTGTCATTATAAATGAGATATGCAGATATGCAAAAGAGCATCTCTGAATGGTAGTGGTGTGCAATACTGCAAATTTTAGTATTGATCTGATACAAATAAACATAGGCCCAGTACTGCTAGTACTAGTAACAACACTGATCATTTTAACTTAGGCAGCTCATGGATGCATCCTGCCTTGTATGAAGGGATATTTTCTTGGCACTTGTTAGGCTCCTTAAAACATTGTTTTGCACAGCTTGCCTGAGTATTATTGCTGACCACGTCTTTCCCTTGTTGAACACAGTGACCAACTGGTGGCTGTTTCACGCAGGATAATGCACCATGTCACAAAGCTCAGTCATCGCAAGCTACAGCAGCTGCTTGATGCTGTCACATCATTATGGACCAAAATCTCTTATCTCTGTTTCCAGCATGTTGTTAAATCTATGCCAAGGCATTTCTAAAGGCAAAAGAGGGACCAGGGCATTAATGAAGTGGTTGGCAAGCTCCAATTAAATCTCCAAATTGATAAACATGAGTTACAACTTACGAACAAACAAATATGTGTACATTTACTGAAAGCAGTAGAAGTGGTAAAAAATTAACTACACTATTTGCAGCATAGTGGAATAGTAAAACTGTCTTGTTTAGAAATTCTACATGTTTTTGCAAAACTATTAATGGGAAGAAGATATAAACAGCAATTTTAGTGAAATGGGAGAGGAGGAGAGGTTGCAAGTGATCACAGATATATATAAGAGAAGCAGAAACATTAGTAACCACTTAATTTTGCATTTATAGCTAAAAAGGGGATGAAGCTGTATTTGCTTTGCAGCTGGAGGTAAATAAATTTTTAATTAGGGTTTAGCTGCAGCAAAATATTACAAAACTGTGTCACTTGTTGTCTAATGGCAGAATGTCTGAATTCAATGAGCAGCAAATTCAGTATGACTTAAATAACAGAAACTTCTTTGTGTGTATACAGTCAACATTTCACAAGTAGGTTACATTTCAGCTTCTATCTCCACCTCCTACTACAATATAAATCTAATTTTTTCAAGTGTAAGTATGAGACAAGTGAAAATTAACACAGTGATTATGATGCTGCCCTGCCGTAAAAAATATTCTCACTTAAGGAAATAAATGTTTTTTGAGAGACTTTCCAGTCCAATCGTGTGCTCTGTAAATATCTTTATTATGCCCGGTAGGATGTTTACTTGTGCTCCAAGGTAAATAAATAATGCAATGTTTAATTAGTGTAACTCTAACTTTGCTAGAGTAGCAAAGGCTGCTCTTCCCATACAGATAGCATTCTCACAGTGGTCTCCTACTCATCATCTAAGAGCTTTTTAATGCTTGCTAGACAATCTTTTTATTAGTTGAAATAGCTTCTCTGTGTTTTTTCCTTGTGGCTCAGGAGGTAAAGTTGATCGGCGACTAGTTTCGAAGGTTGGTGGTTTAATTCCCCCCTCCTGCACCAGAAGTTACCCATGTGAGAGTGTGAATGTTTGGTTAAAGTGCTTTGGCCATGAAAAATGTGTTTGCGTGAACTGATGAATAAGACTCACAAAGAAACAGAGTAGAAAAACGCTACATAAGCACCATATTTGCCATTTTTCGACCAATTTTATCTTTAGAGATAAATCTGTATCTATATAACCTGCTGCACAGTTACCTCTGATGTGTTCACTTTGCCGTGCAAACAGCTGATAACATGAAACACGCTTGTTGAGTTTCCACTGAGCGACAGCTTTAGCTACCTCTCGCTGTTTTTAACTGTAGCACGATCATCGTCGTTATTTTCCCCAACAGGCCTCACCAAGAGTGGAGTTTATGTTTGTTAGTTCCTCATCAGCTGAGAGACACTTTATCAGAATACATAATAAAAAGAGAGATTAATGTGAATACTTGTAAAGGCCGTTGTCTCCGCCATCTGCCACAAACATAGGACTGAATATGCGAGGAGTCAGAAGGAGACAGAAACATTATGAATGCCTGAATGGATGCATATTCAGGCTTTTGAGAAATGAACTATTAAATTACACTTATTATCAGAAAAAAAAAGTTATCCGAGTATTTCAGTGTGCTACTTTGTAACACATTATCCCAACACATTATCCCAGTTGGAGTTGGCTCTCTTTTCCCTGCCAACATGATCCACTATGAACCTCATGGTAGTAAAGACCTGCCAGTTGATCTTCGCTACAGGACAGCAGTTTTCTCAGAGGTCTGGGTTTCACCAGTTCTCTGCAAGTCAGCGAGTCAGTTTGTTGTACAAGCAGGAAAAGTCTGAGACTGTGTCGACATATCCAGCTAACAAAGATTCAGTGTGTGTGTGATGTTTGTGTGTGTGTATGTGTTTGAGAGAAATAGAGGGTAGAGTTTTATAGACCCGCAAGGGTACACTGAGAATTAAGTGTGAGACAATGCCATTGTCCTTCACTGTTTGTGCATTTTTACACTCACCTTTCACCTTTCAAAAACGTGCTCACCTTGGACCTTATTAAAGATGTAAGAATAAATAAAACTCACAAACACACACACACATCCACATAAACACAGGAAAACACAAGACTTCCTTAAGCCTTGTCTGTCTTTAAGTATACTGCTGGGTCCTCCTGTTTTCTCCTACGCAGCACTATTTTAACAATGTCCCATTATTGCACATGCACACCCACAGACACACTCACATTCACACCACTTGCCCTTAGGGAATTATGAGCCATTAATTGTGATATCGATGTTGTAGTTGTGGCGGGTTTGTATATTTTACCATATCTCTTATGCCACAAACGCCACAGCAATGCAGCCAACACAGAGGATCCACACTGTGTGTAAGCTCGTGTTTGTGTGTGATTTTATGCCTGCTTTGTCTTCATGTGAATGAATTGTGTGTGTGTGTGTGTGTGTAGGCATGCAGTGGTGCGCCGCTCTCCATTTTAATGGCAATTCCGACAGAGCCTTTCCCATCTTGCCGTTGTCATGGCAACCAAGCGGGTAAGCGGCCACGTTTGTCTCGGGGGCCCTGGCCTTCTTTTGCGTGTCACAGCTGCGCGCTCACATGCACATATACAGACACACACACACGTGCATGCATAGACACCAAAACAAACCTGCAGAAATCATAAGTAGAAGTACATTCAACCCACAAAACAAACATTTACTTGCCAGTGCACGTGCACACACACACACACACACATGCACATACACACATTGTTACAGTACTGTATGTACACACAGCACCCACCCTCCAAGCACAGGGTTATCCTCACAGTTATTCCCACACAGTTTCCCCTCCTCCAAACCAGTACTTGGGATTTCCCAGTAAAATGCTAACAGTAATGTTCCTCCCTTTACCAACTGCTTTATAGCTCTATATATACTTCACATATACTCCACCACCCCAACAGTCTGAACCGAAGTGTTAGCCCTGTGTCTGTGTGTACGTTATGAATATGACTAGTCAGCAAACAGGACACAATTAACAATCTCCTCTCTGATGTTTTATTCACACTGCTCATAGATGGATAAATGTTGACGGCAGATAGACTCCACATTGCCATCAGACCAGAACTCAGAAGTTTAGTTTAAGCTTCAAGCTTTTAGTCTGAAAAACATCACTAAGGAACTGGCAGAAAAATTTAATTAGCATGGTTTTATTTTATCTTCTCAACTGTTGAAAGTGTTGAACCATGAAAACAGTATTCAGACTTGAGATTCTGTAAATGTTTGGGTATTTTTTTCGACATAAGACATTTTGGAAAGCATTTTTCCTGATAATTTCAGGAAAATTAAAAAGTGCTGTTATTACTGTGCAATCTGAAAAATGAACTTCATTGCAGAAATCATTTTTACATCTCTTGCAGATATAAGTGAATAATATGGCTTTCTAATTAGTATTTGCACTCCGTCTTGCCTTGCAACAGTGATGCAAGACCATTTGGGCAGTTTGCTCTGAGCACACCATTACACAGTATCCAAGAGCCCGAGTAACACAAACTGTGATCAGATGGTGAGCCACTCCGTGCACATATCATCACCCCATGCCAATTTTGTGACTGCACAGACTTGTCTACAGAAACACTATACATGCAGTTTTCAAGCAGACTGACTACTCGTCCATCATGTCTGCACCTTTCTTACTTACCTTCTTACTCAGCTGATAGCTATGATATTAAATACCAAAAAAATAAGGTAAGTGTCCTTTGTATCCCATATTTGGTTTGTCACTGTCCATTTATTTTACATTTTGATGGCAGACTGACCTTAAAAAAACAGGTGCTAAAAATAGCAGTGAGCCTCACCTGTTCCAGTAGTTGCGCTTCAGATCAGAGAATGGGTCTCTTTTGTTTAATATTTTATTTCTTTTAATAACTTTTTCCTGACTGGAAGGATGTTGCCATCCTGCATGTTCCTCCAAATCCTGCCTCGGATGTTTATGAATTGTTTATCACCACACGTATTTGCACAACTGAAGTGGGTCAACCACTCAAACTGTCTGTATCAAAGTTAAGTATCTGCAAATGTTTTTGTACCGCTTTAAAGCACTAGCAGTGAGTGAAAATTTGCATTGTCTTGTTTTGATTGCATTAAAAATGTCTTATACAACTTTTATGTTAAAAGTTTGCGCATATTGTTCTTATTAATTATATTTCTTGTATAACTGCCTTAAGTAATGAAAATCTGATTCAGCTGGCTTCATTCGATAAATAAAATGCTCGGTAGTGTTCATTTAAACTGGTTGGTTTTCTGTCATAGACACAGCTTTTAAGCGTTGTCCACACATTTGTAAGAGGGCTGAGTTCAGGGCTTTAGGAAGGCCAATCCAGGAGCTTAATGTTAGTCTGCTTTATCCATTTAAAAACCATTATTGATGTGTGTTTAGGATCATCATCCTCTTGGAACACCCGATTGTATCCGAGTTTTAGCTGTTTATTTGAGATGAAGTTGAGCCACCATGCTGGACAGCTACTACAGTGTGTTCAGGTTTGAAAGCCTTGGCTTTACTTTTCCAAACAAACCTCTTTTCTCATTCAAGCTTGAAGGTGATCATTTTGGAGCAGGGCCTTCTATCTTGGTCTGTGCCCTCTCAGTCCATGTTAATGTAAACCTCAGATGGTTTTCCCTCAGAAGGGTATAAAATCTTTAAACATATTATTACACCGTTACTGAAATCCTGTTTTAATTATATCCTGGGGGGTGGCAAAATACCAGTATCATGGAACCAAGCTCTTATCTCTGTAATATCAAAGTCTGGAAAAGACAAAACTGAATGTAGCTCCTACAGACCTACAGTGGCTTGCAAAAGTATTTGGCCCCCTTGAACTTTTCCACATTTTGTCACATTAAAGCCACAAACATGAATCAATTTTATTGGAATTCCACGTGAAAGACCAACACAAAGTGGTGTACATGTGAGAAGTGGAACGAAAATCATACATGATTCCAAACATTTTTTACAAATAATTAACTGAAAAGTGGGGTGTGCGTAATTACATAAATATTCAGCCCCCTGAGTCAATACTTTGTAGAACCACCTTTTGCTGCAATTTCCTAATTTCCTCTCATCTGAGAATGATAGTTTTGATCATCTTGCAGATCCTGACAAAGTAGTCGCACATCTGAAAAGCTTACTAACAGATGAGTTTGGAATTTGTAGTTGTTTAGAAATGGCTACGAGAGATCTTCCCAGTTTGTGTAAATCTACAGTTCTTCACTGAGTTCCTTGGACTTTTCTTTGGACTTTTGTTCTGAATATTGGTTAATCCAATGCGATCAAACAAATTGTTTTTATGCTGGCAAAAAGAAACTACCAGTTATAGTCAATCAAGCTTACCAATAAGAAGTGTATGTGTATATTTGTGTATGTGTATATTTGACTCAATATATCATTTTGACCCTGTGTGGATTAGAATAAATCCAAAATAAATTCAAACTTGTGCATCCAGTTCTTGTTTGTTTGCTTTGTAAGTCCTTAAAACTAAAGTATTATCTTTAATTCAAGGCCAATAGAGAGTTGGACAATGACACACTATTAAAGATGATTTTGAATCACCAGTTAAACTTAGAGGCTTGTTTAAGTTTCCATGTCCATGAGCACATTTGGATCAACTTGGGTCTTATGGAAAGTTTGCAATCAGACGACAAGCCGCTTAGCTTCTATCTACCATGCAGATTTGTCCATGGAGATATAACATTGCACCAAATATGCATTCACCCTTAAGGTGGAATTCAAGGAACAAGAATGAATACTGCTGTTGATGTCCATAGTCCACGTGTGCAACAAAGTGTAATTGTAACAATTACATGTAACAACCACTTTGGGTAGAAGCCAGAATGTCCAGAGGGAACTGATACAAGCACAAGAACAACCTGCACACTCCACACTGAAAGGCCACTAATTATTTTAAGTCCTTCAGGTATGTTTTGATGCCTAATGTTCTGAGATTTCATTTCATTACAATGAAAGCAAGTTGTTCGTGTTTAAAGTGTTTTTGTCCCCAGTATTAGTGAAGTCATTTGTGTTGGAGTAAAATCTGTTTGAGGTACTAAGTGGGTCAGAGCAAATCCCAGTTGTGGTTCCTGTGGTATACCTGGGCTATTTTAGCTCAAAGACTTTCTTCAACAACCAAAACCCAGTGGAGCAGAAAGCAGAAACCACTTGTCTCTGTCTGTGCATCTGTCTGAGAGTGCAGGAACCAGGCCTGACATTTTTGTTATACAAACTACACACACTAACAAGCTAAATGTCTGACACAGTGTAGAACTTACCTTGAAAAAGATTTGCTAAACAGCAGAGCACTCTCTGCATACAACATCAGCTTTTGAGGCGAGGCTGAATTGTGAGTCTCTTTTACAGAGATTTGTTTTTTGTCATAGACATTTTTTGAGAATTGAGAATTGTAATGAGAAAAACAACACATATAGGGAGAGATAATGTGGCTATAAGTTGCAGTAAATCTCTAAAAGAATATAATCGCAATGTAATCTCTAAGGTAGGAAATTACTGGCATACTTCCACTTTAAAGTCTGACAGCCAGCGCCCTCTACTGGATGCTTCAAGGACGCGCAAGTCCAGCGACCGTCAGGTTTTTAATCATTATTTTTTAATTGGAAAGAACATAAATTTCATAATTTGCGGCACATCTTCATTATTGCACACATAAAAATGTGAAAATTCAACATAATCAAAAATAACCTTTGAATTATAACATTAGTCTAACAAACTTTTCTATATGAACTCATAAACTCATAACACTTTAAATCCTGCATATTCAGGTTATTATATCCTTTGTTACAATATAAATAATGCCTCATTGCATCTGTTTTACAGTAAATATATAATTGGCCACAAAATAATGACAATAATTAGCTTTCTTTTGCAGAGTAGACTGTAGATAAATCTTATTATATTTCAAACATTAGTTTCTTTAAAATACATAAACCCTGTTTTAAGGATCTCTTAAAAACACAGTCATTGTTCCATTTGTACTTACACCTATATGTCTTTTTTTTACATGACTTATAAATCATCAATCACCTTTTAAAATTTTAGAATGGCTCCATAGTGATCCCTGGTTTGTTCCTGGGACAAACACAAATCCCTACTGAACAAGGAAGTAGCTTTAATAGCTTTATAAATCCATAAGATGGCAGTAGACTTCATGATTTTAAAGATATTCTGCAATGTTCATCATCTTGGGTTACATATGCAGTACGACTGTAAGATATTACAGGGTAGTTCACATTATGAGTCACTTGATTATTGAATGCTACTAAACCCAAATGTGACTAACTGGTGGCCTGGGCACAAAACAACGCCTCATAATATTCAGTTTCCCCTGCATCAATATTCTTCACTCAGTCTTTGAAAGGCAGAAAATGTCCCAGCACTAATCTAAGGCCACAACTCATAATATCAGAACTGCAGGGGAGCAGAGTGAAAATGGAAAAAAGCCACATGTGGCAGATTCTAATACTCTTGCTAAATGTCAACAATGAGCCAAAACATGGAGAGAAAAATATATATATATTTTTTTAAATGTCATTTTCAAACACATCCATAGAGTTGTAATTGGTATAATAACCACAGTTTCAGACTGTATTTAAAAGTCATCCTGAAGCAAATAATATTCCATATCAGTCTCGGTCGTTGTGTCCTTGGGCAAGACACTTCACCCGTTGCCTACTGGTGGTGGTCAGAGGGCCCGGTGGCGCCAGTGTCCGGCAGCCTCGCCTCTGTCAGTGCGCCCCAGGGTGGCTGTGGCTACAATGTAGCTTGCCATCACCAGTGTGTGAATGTGTGTGTGAATGGGTGGATGACTGGATATGTAAAGCGCTTTGGGGTCCTTAGGGACTAGTAAAGCGCTATATAAATACAGGCCATTTACCATTTATATATGAATGTTTCCTAATATTAAACAATTAGCGCCACATAATCTCAGAACTCAACATCCTTAACAGTTAAATTTCACAGATAAACTCATGCCCCCCAGTCTTCTTTAAATATTACATTGAAATTAATTCTGTTTTTTGTTAATACAAGTTATTTAACATTTGAATTAAGCTAAATTAGTCTGCTCTCTAATGGATCAGTTCTTCTGCATCCTGCACAAATTTCAGTCAAGTTTTAGGTTTCACCTCACCCTGCCCATCTAAGGGTGACAATGACTTATTTTTAAGACATCAAAGTCTGACACATGCTCCTGGAATTCAGTAATATGTCCTTTAGTGAGTTCCCTGAGTTATATACATATATATATAACTTCTCCTGCACACAAAACCGTGTTTTAACTGAAGCTGGTGATCATAGCCCTTCAGCAAACTCCACAACTACTGGCTGAAATAAAGAGCTCAAAGGTTTTATCAGTAAAATATCTAACAACCATTTTATTTTCTGTTGCCTTTTCATGCCTTGTCATGAAAATATGTCTCTCTTCTGTGAAATCCTCTGCACAATGCTGTTGTGTTAGTGCACATCCATTTATGTTTTCTGTGCTTTGAATTTAACTGATCCAATTTTCTGTGTCTCATATGTCTCAACTTTTTCCTAAATGTGCTCATAAACAAATTGAGTTCAGTAAATAACCTATAATATTAAAACTTTTAATTTCTCAAAGTTATGAGTTTATAAATGAGTCACTTCTGAGCATCACTATTTCTTCTATATTAGAAAAAGACTTAAGAAGAACCAAGCCCATGGGGATAATGCATTAACTGTATATGTTAAAATCTATATATTACCATTATAATATATTGCCTACGCTCAGCAACATGAATAACCAAACACACGCTAGTAAAACACAGCCTCCAGGGTGGGATTGAGTGTTGGTGTGTGTAAAAGAGGGTGGAGGGTGCAAGAGTGATGCCCATTTAAGGTCGCTACCTAAACCTCAAGAGCTGCCTCTAAATAGCTGACATACCAAGCAACACGATAACCATGGACTCAACACAAACTGATGGGAAGGGACACAGAGGGAGAAAGAGGGCTCAGCAGTGAGGAAGCAGATGAGCTGAGAAGAAACCATACAAGTGATGACAAAAGTGTGACAACCAGGAATGTGAAACATGTCAGTGCTTTAAGAAATGTGATATTCACTTTGTCCTTGAGCTGGGTAAATGACCTGCACAGCGAAAAACTCAAGACCAAGAACATTTATGGCAGTATTGAGCTATAATACAAAATAGCTTTACAACTTACACTCAACAAAAATATAAACGCAACACCTTTGTTACTGCTCCCATTCCCCATGGGATGGACGTAGAGACCTAAAATTCATTCCAGATACACAATATAACCATCCCTCCCAAACAGTGGTCACAAATCAGTCCAAATGTGTGGTAGTGGGCACATCTGCTATATTGAGATAATCCATCCCACCTCACAGGTGTGCCACATCAGGATGCTGATCTGACATCATGAGTAGTGCACAGGTGTACCTCAGACTGCCCACAACAAAAGGCCACCCTGGAATGTGCAGTTTTTTGCGCTATTGGGGGTCTGGGGACCCAGAACCGGTCAGTATCTGGTGTGACCACCATTTGCCTCATGCAGTGCAACACATCGTCGCATGGAGTCTATCAGATTGTCAATTGTGGCCTGTGGAATGTTGGTCCACTCCACTTCAATGGCTGTGCGAGGTTGTTGGATATTCGTGGGAACTGGTACACGCTGTCGTATACGACGGTCAAGCACATCCCGAACATGCTCAATGGGTGACATGTCCGGTGAGTATGCTGGCCATGCAAGAACTGGGACATTCTCAGCTGCCATCTGCCCTGAACAATGTGAACCATGATTCATCCGTGAAGCGCACACCTCTCCAACGTGCCAGACGCCATCGAATGTGAGCATTTGCCCACACAAGTCTGTTACGGCGACGAGCTGGAATCAGGTCAAGACCCCGATGAGGACGACGGGCATGCAGTTGAGCGTCCCTGAGACGGTTTCTGACAGTTTGTGCAGAAATTGTTTGGTTGTGCAAACCAATTGTTCCAGCAGCTGTCTGGGTGGTTGGTCTCAGACGATCTTGGAGGTGAACCTGCTGGATGTGGAGGTCCTGGGCTGGTGTGGTTACACGAGGTCTGCGGTTGTGAGGCCGGTTGGATGTGCTGCCATATTCTCGGAAACGCCTGTGGAGACGGCTTATGGTTGAGAAATGAACATTCAATGCACGGGCGACAGATCTGGTTGACATTCCTGCTGTCAGCATGCCAATTGCACGCTCCCTCATTGCTTGTGGCATCTGTGGCATTTTGCTGTGAGACAAAACTGCACATTCCAGGGTGGCCTTTTGTTGTGGGCAGTCTGAGGTACACCTGTGCACTACTCATGATGTCAGATCAGCATCCTGATGTGGCACACCTGTGAGGTGGGATGGATTATCTCAATATAGCAGATGTGCCCACTACCACACATTTGGACTGATTTGTGACCACTGTTTGGGAGGGATGGTTATATTGTGTATCTGGAATGAATTTTAGGTCTCTACGTCCATCCCATGGGGAATGGGAGCAGTAACAAAGGTGTTGCGTTTATATTTTTGTAGTGTATTTAACCTCCTAAGTCTTATAATTTGTCTGTGAATATCTGGCACACACAACTACAGACCATACGTTGTGCAAAATTACCTGTCTTCCCCATTATGATGCTCAGGTTGAACTTCAGCAGGTCGTCTTGATGATGTCTACATCCTGAGTCTAAATGTGTTGAGTTGCTGC
The DNA here is from genome assembly GCF_057382185.1 of Mchenga conophoros. Lineage (NCBI taxonomy): Eukaryota > Metazoa > Chordata > Actinopteri > Cichliformes > Cichlidae > Mchenga > Mchenga conophoros. Next base: position 39,466,882 of record NC_140532.1, read on the forward strand.
CAAGTGATTGGTTGATTATATATTTGCATCAGCAGGCAGTTGAAGAGGTGTACTAATAAAGTGGCCAGTGGGGGAATATTGATTGGTTTAAAAGTGTGCTCCACTTAGCTAGTGAGATTCTGGGATAGATGACAGACAGATGGGTGACGGTGGTAGATGAGTAGCACCTTAACCCTAAGGGATTTGAGTTTTTGTTTTACTTCAGCTGTAATCTTTTGTATTGCATTGTAAATGTTTTCATGTCCTTCTTCCTGTCAGTGGGGGAAAAATATTGGTTAATAACAGCAGGAAAAAAGGAAAGATGTCAGAGTGAGGCACGTTCTCATGGACTTGGTCAAATATTAAAAGAAGGAAATAAGAGAAACCAGAAAGATTAGATTCTGCTTTTCCCTGGCCCCCTTTCATTGCTGCTAAGTGTGCATCCAGCAGGTTATAGAGCCCATAAAAAGACATCTGAGCTCCTTGTTCAGCTTTCTGAGAAAAGTTCCCATAGACTAAACAGCAATCACTACCCTGCACTTACTGTAGCAACCAGTAGTCAGTTTAAAATATCTGATGACATCCAAAAAGCCACAAACCACTTTTACATTGGGAATATCTGTAATATGTTGTGTTAATTCAATAGCTGATACACAATCCTCTTTGTGTTTTCAGTTTGTTTGTGGTACTTATCTGAGAGATCTGTAGTTGGACACGGGAAACTGCTGCCAGCTGTGGATATTTATAAACTGTTACAGTGAAAGACAAATTAAAGAACACGTTACAGTTTTGTTAGATATTTTTGGAGTCATAGAGAGAAAAATGGACATTTATCTTTCAGTGTGCTGCACTTCTCCTTGACGTATTAGATATTTCTCATTTCTCAAGCTGAAATCTGAAGGAACTAACTGCAATCTCCCAAATGTAGTCATTATATGTCCAAGCAAAAATTCTAAACTAGGTTTTTTTCTTAATAAAATATAGCCTGTGGCGGGAGATTTCAGCCAATCACAGGTCTTGCTGGTTGATCTGATATCCTCGTGTTGGTGTTGTTCCCAGATCATCATACTAAATGTTGTTCCAGGATCAACATTGCAAGTGACCAATCAGAATGTTGTGACGTCATACTTTTGCGACTTCGGGAAAAACCGGCGTAAAACAAAAAACTGTACTTAAGCTGCGTGAAACCGCCTCTGTCCGCCGATCAACGGGCCCTGACCCTAACCCTAACCCTTTAATAAACAGTAAGCAGAATTGATATTGTCCTTGCAACATTGGAATTTCATAAATGCATGAATGGCTTGGCGCGCAAAGGAATAACGTCACAACAATGTGATTGGTCACTTGCAATGTTGAACCTGGAACAACATTTTCATGATGGTCTGGGAACAACACCAACACGAGGATATCAGATCATCCGGGCCCTGTTTCAGGAAGCCGGTTTAGTGCAAACTCTGAGTAAGTATACCCTGAGTTAACGAAAACTCTGGGTTTTCGGTTTCACAAAGCGAGTTTAGATTAATTCTGAGTGAGTTACTATGACGACACACTCCGTGAAGCTAACCTGCCCCCTAGCAGGTTTACTTCAACTAACCCTGACCTTCTCCGCCTCTTTGTCAGAAACCTGACTGTAGGAAGTGTCAGACATGGCGTGCTCCTTCCTTGAAGAGCCAGTAGATGTTGAAGCACAAATTCTCCGCAGAGCTCTCCGCCGGGAGAGAGTGATTAGAGCGCGTTCGGACATTTTATCATTTCCTGATGATTTCCTGTGTGAACGTTACCGTTTTTCAGCACAATCTATAATTTATTTGAATAACATCCTCAGGCCTAATATTGCTCATGTGACACATCGCGGACATCCTCTCAGTTCTGTACATATTATTTGTATTGCACTTCGGTTTTTTGCAAACGGGAGCTTTCTGTATAATATTGGTGACGCTGAGCACGTTTCCAAGGCTACCGTCTGTCGGGCAGTCAGGAATGTTACAGTTGCACTGAAACGTCTCCTGTACTCGTCTGTGGTGTTCCCCGGTCATAGACCCACAAGATTTATCAAAGAGGGATGCCACAAAATTGCAGGTATCAGGATGAACGAAACTTAATTCATGATGTGGTGATACTTGAACTACTACTTAAATTTTACATTTATTTTCACGGTTCCCAGGCGTGATTGGCTGTATAGATGGCACTCACATTCCAATCATTGCTCCTTCAGTAAATGAAGGAGACTATGTGAACAGGAAGTCTTTCCACAGCATTAATGTACAGGTACATAGTTCCCTGTAGCATTTCAAACTAACAAATTATTTCATTATAGTAATGGATGCTAATTTGTGTTCTCTGCACTGTGAAGATCATATGTGATGCTGCCAACATTATCACAAATGTGGAAGCCAAGTGGCCAGGCTCTGTGAGTGGTGGTGGTGGTGGAGGACCCCCACCTGTTTTTCGGGCCTCCGCTTTTTTTCTAGTGGCTATAACGGGTCACATTTGATCATACAGAGTAAGCAAATATGTACTTGTAATGTGCTCAGATAATTTCAATAAGTGCTTACAGAGGGGAAATTAATGTAGCCTCTAACTGCAATTGATTTACATCGGACAAACAGACCAAGCACTATGGCTCATAATACAATTACACCTTACCTGTTTGGACTATATTTTTATATTTCATTTTTACTTGCTGCCAGGAACGTTTGGGGCCTGTTGGGTTGCACCTGCGCTCAAATCACATCACAAAATAAAATGTATGAAATAAAAAATAAAATAAAATATAATGAAATATAATAAGATAATGTGTTAAATGGGTGGAAATCCCTAGATCAATGTTTAAATGAACACTCACGCATTGACTCTGTCGGCTATGTTTTGCCATGCATGCTCCCTTTCTTTTGCAGCTGAGGCTGTGTTATTTTTTTTCCGCAAAATTTGCATGTTATCGGCATATGCTGCCAATTAGTTGACTGAACTAATTGTTATCAGCCTTTCTGAAACCGAATATTCCGAGTTGGACAGTTCGGGGTTACTCAACCCTGAGTATCGTTTTTCACTCTGAGTTTTCTAAACCGGCTTCCTGAAATAGGGCCCCGGTCTTGCTGGGTAAGAGCAAAATAGTCTACATAGATAGACGTACGTGGCTGAAGAGCTTAGAGGACTTTCACCCAGAAAAACAGGCTTCATATCCAATCTAAAACCAAACATCTCTGTGGACCTTTGGTTTAATTTTTCAACACATATGACACAAATAATTTAACACGTAATTGTCTGGTGAGAGGGGCTCTTGTTAGAGATACGAGAGCTGCTGGGGTAAGGATGCATTTTCAGTTTCTGTTGTGTTTTAGTTTTGGATGCATTCTCGCTGTAAAACTCAGGCATGTTGGATAGTCAACCACCACCATACTGGGTACACCTGTTCAGCTGCTTGTTAACGTAAATATTGAATGAACCACTCTGATAACAGCACCTCTGTACATTTAGGATTTTAGAGATGTTTATGACGGCCTGCTGAAGTTCAAAATGAGCATCAGAATATTGAGGAAAGGTGATTTAAATTGACTCTGAACATGGCATGTTTGCTGCTGCCAGACTAGTCTGAATATTTCAGAAACTGATGATCTACTGGGATTTTCAATCCTAGCTAAGGTTCAGGAAAATACTCCGAAAAAGAGAAAATATTCAGTGAGCAGCAGTTCTCTGGAAGAAAATCCCTTATTAACGTTAGATTTCAGAGGAGTGTGGTCAGACTGCTTGGGCTGACAGCAACCAAAGTATTGCAGAAGAGCATGTCAACCCTTGAAGCAGATGGGTTACAGCAGCAGAAGACCATAATGGGTGACATCCCTGTCAGCTCTAGGGATGGGTACCGGTGTCCGGTGCCATGATGGCACCGGTTCTGACATAAACGGTAGTAACCAGACCGAAAAGCAGCGCACATTTCGGTGCTTTATTTCGGTGCTTTTTTTTCCTGAGCTGTGATACACTTCTAGCCAATCATTTTACGTTTCCGAGGATAGTAGGCGGGGCCAGGTATGTAAGTTCTGTTAGAGCAGAGCTACAGATTAAAAATGTCCAAGGCGAAGCGGTCAAAAGTCTGGCTGTACTTCACAGCAAAATATGCAAACTCAGCAGCAACAAGTGCTTTAAGCTGATACTGTGATACTGTCAAAGGAGGTAACACCAAGAATCCGATTAAACAGCTGGCGACGCATAGCGTTTTTTTTAAAAGCCGAGAAATGCGCCGTATTTGATAGCTTGCTGCGAGACCTCACACCGTGCATGTCGGGTGGGTTGCCAGTTATCGGACCCGGAGCAACATCCCCCAAAAACCCGAAGAATAGAGTCCTGGCCCCTAGCCCTGCCAGTGTAGCAGAAATGATGACGGATGATGATGCAGCAGCAGCCGCTCTTCTCTGTGTGAGTAGCTTCATGTTGTTCGTGTGTAATTTACGTTGAGTAGGCTAACCACGTTATTACATTAATGCATGTAAGGTGAACTAGCAAACATCATCATAGCTACATGCGGCTGTCCTCTTGTTTGATGGCAGATACTCCCTTCACCCTGGCCAAAAAGGCTAAAATGACCAAAGAAAAAGTGGGAAACAGTTAAACATGAGAGGGTTTAAGTTTGTGTTTTTTCCATTGTTTAAGCACTGCTTCCAGCCAAGAGTGATGCCATATATGCCACATAGCTGCAGAAAAGGCTAACATTGTTATCTTTTTACAAAAAAACCCAGCTGAACATGAGAGGTTTTTGGACAAAGTTTGTGTTCTCCATTCTTTAAGCACCGGTTTGAGCACCGTTTAAGCACCGGCACCGTTTCAAAAGTACCGATTTGGCACCGGTATCGGATAAAACCTAAACGATACCCATCCCTAGTCAGCTCAGAACAGGAAACTGAGGGTACCGTTTGCACAGACTCACAAAAAGTATGCGATAGAAGATTGGAAAAACGTTGTGTGGTCTGATGAACACTCTAATGGCAGGATCAGAATTTGGTGTAAACAACATGACGCCCTGGACCCATCCTGGCTCATATAGGTGAGATGGTGTGGGGGATATTTTCTTGCCACACTTTGAGGCCCTTAGTACCAACTGAGCATCCTTTAAATGCCACAGCCTAGTTGAGTATTGCTTCTGACCATCTCCATTTCATGTCAAAAAGCTCAAACTATCTCAAATTCTTTTCTTGAACATCACAATGTGTTCACTGTCCACAGTCACCAAACCTCCATCAAACAGAGCACCGTGAATGTGATGGAACGGGAGATTCACATCATGGATGTACAAATCTGCAGCAACTGTGTGATGCTGTCACATTAATATGGACCAAAATCTCTGACGAATGATTCCATCACCTTGTTAAATCAGCGCCATGAAGAATTAAAGCAGCTCTGAAGGTACTAGCTAAGTGTAACTAATGAAATGGCCAGTCAGTGTAAGACAGTGTGTTCTGTCATGTTCAAATCAGTGTTATAACACAGCGCAGTCCTGTCACTCTTATCCCTTCAGAAATCTTCCATTTCTGAAATCTTTTTTTAAATTGACCAAACAGTGTCTTTTACTATCCCACCTGTCTCTTTAAAGAAACCCCTCGTCATCCTCAGAGGGGAAAGGTTGTTTGCAAGAGGTAGTTAGTGAAAACAAGCTGGCCACTCCTTTCATCATCCTTCAACTCCCTAAAGCCATTGTTTCTCTCTCTTTCTCTCTGCTGCCTCTTTGCCACCCTCTCCTCCCTATCCCTGGCTATATCTCTATGCAACAGTCAATGCTTTCTTTCATCACTCCCTCCTCAACCATATCTTTTGACTAAATTCTCTTTCTCGCTCTTTCTGTCTATATGTCCTTCTCGCTCTCTCACTCACACACATACACACACATGCTTGCACCCGTTGCCTCCTGCTAGCAGAGCGGGGTGATGCAGGAGCGGCGGCAGCAGCTGCTCTGACACATCCTGGCGTATAGAGAACACACACCGAAAAGGCAGAAGGAAAGAAGGAGGAGGAAGAGGAGGAGGAGAGGAGGAGGTGGAGAAGATACAGAGGCAAAGAGGGAGGAGGACGAGGAGGTGAGGAGGAGGAGGACATAACTCTGTCAAAAGGACACTAGAGGACAGGAGTGGGAGAAGAGGACGAGGAAGGAGAGAGAGGAAAAGGGAGCGCAAGAAGCAGGTGTTGCAGCCATGTCAGACACACCTTTGCAGCGGAACGGCACGGCAAACGCCCCGTAAGTAAACCACGTTCATCTTTATGTTTCTATCTCCGTCCATCGCTCCCTTCCTCACCCGCATCCCTCCTCTGCTCTTCCCTCCATCTGACAGCCAGGGTTGTCATGGGAACGGGAGCTCCGTCATGGTGAGGCTGCTGCTCAGTCATGACTGGAGAGGAGACACGCGGCACACCGTGTACACTCCTCCCTCTCTTCATCTCACTCTGCCTCTCTTTTCTTCACTTGCCCTCGCACTCCCACCACAGATATCTCACCTTAAAGCACATCAGCCATTTAATGCTACGCTCTGTTTTCCTCTCTGTGTTGCTGTCTTTGCTTTGTGTCTTCAGCCTGTCTCTGTAGAAAATCAGCTTTGCACTCCTTTTTGCTCATTTTCCTCCATCCCCTTCCTGGTCTGGGATGCATGATATATATATATATATATATATATATATATATATATATATATATATATATATATATATATATATATATATATATATATATATATATATATATATATATATATATATATATATATATATATAAAATGTATATGTGTGTGTAGAGAGAGAGAGAGAGAGAGAGAGGGAGAGTATGTGCGTGTGCAGTGTGTTAAGTTGTAGCATTGTCAATGTGGAGGCTGCAGGCTTGGTCCAGCTTTTCTGTGTCAGCAGAGTCCGCCATGCTGCAGACCCCTGCTTCCTGTGTGTAATTTTTGTGCGTCTGTGTGTGCGTGTGTTCATTTGTATAGCTTTTTTTTTTTAACTCATGAGAAATAAACCAGTGCAAAAGCAGAAAGAGAATGAAATTTTAAAAAGCCACTTGGTGAAATTTAACTGCCAGTTATTTTCTAGACACAGCATGAAAGTCAGCCTAAAATGAAGCAAGTAGTCATGAAACCACACAGCCAAGAAAAATGAGGAAATATGTGTTGAGAATTGTGTTTGGGATTAAAAACGATCTCTGTTGTACAATGCCTTGCTCGTTCTAAGAAAGAACATTTCGATTATTCTTACATATTTAAAGATAAAAGAGTCTTTTGTAACGAGGAATGCTGTTCCAAACAAAACCCTTTATATCAGGAAATTATCTTACAGTGGGGCAAAAAAGTATTTAGTCAGCCACCGATTGTGCAAGTTCCCCCACTTAAAATGATGACAGAGGTCAGTAATTTGCACCAGAGGTACACTTCAACTGTGAGAGACAGAATGTGAAAAAAAAATCCATGAATCCACATGGTAGGATTTGTAAGGAATTTATTCGTAAATCAGGGTGGAAAATAAGTATTTGGTCACCTCAAACAAGGAAAATCTCTGGCTCTCACAGACCTGTAACGTCTTCTGTAAGAAGCTTTTCTGTCCCCCACTCGTTACCTGTATGAATGTCACCTGTTTGAACTCATCATCTGTGTAAAAGACACCTGTCCACAGCCTCAAACAGTCAGACTCCAAACTCCGCCATGGCCAAGACCAAAGAGCTTTCAAAGGACACCAGGAAAAGTATTGTAGACCTGCACCAGACTGGGAAGAGTGAATCTACAATAGGCAAGCAGCTTGGTGTGAAAAAATCAACTGTGGGAGCAATCATCAGAAAATGGAAGACATACAAGACCACTGATAATCTCCCTCGATCTGGGGCTCCACGCAAGATCTCATCCCGTGGGGTCAAAATGATCATGAGAACGGTGAGCAAAGATCCCAGAACCACACGGGGGGACCTGGTGAATGACCTGCAGAGAGCTGGGACCAAAGTAACAAAGGTCACCATCAGTAACACACTACAACGGCAGGGAATCAAATCCCGCAGTGCCAGACGTGTTCCGCTGCTGAAGCCATTGCATGTCCAGGCCCGTCTGAAGTTTGCCAGAGAGCACATGGATGATACAGCAGAGGATTGGGAGAATGTCATGTGGTCAGATGAAACCAAAGTAGAACTTTTTGGTATAAACTCAACTCGTCGTGTTTGGAGGAAGAAGAATACTGAGTTGCATCCCAAGAACACCATACCTACTGTGAAGCATGGGGGTGGAAACATCATGCTATGGGGCTGTTTTTCTGCCAAGGGGACAGGACGACTGATCCGTGTTAAGGACAGAATGAATGGGGCCATGTATCGTGAGATTTTGAGCCAAAACCTCCTTCCATCAGTGAGAACTTTGAAGATGAAACAAGGCTGGGTCTTCCAACATGACAATGATCCAAAACACACCGCCCGGGCAACAAAGGAGTGGCTCCGTAAGAAGCATTTGAAAGTCCTGGAGTGGCCTAGCCAGTCTCCAGACCTCAACCCCATAGAAAATCTGTGGCGGGAGTTGAAAGTCCGTGTTGCTCGGCGACAGCCCCAAAACATCACTGCTCTCGAGAAGATCTGCATGGAGGAATGGGCCAAAATACCAGCTACTGTGTGTGCAAACCTGGTAAAGACCTATAGTAAACGTTTGACCTCTGTTATTGCCAACAAAGGTTATGTTACAAAGTATTGAGTTGTATTTTTGTTATTGACCAAATACTTATTTTCCACCCTGATTTACGAATAAATTCTTTACAAATCCTACCATGTGGATTCATGGATTTTTTTTTCACATTCTGTCTCTCACAGTTGAAGTGTACCTCTGGTGCAAATTACTGACCTCTGTCATCATTTTAGGTGGGGGAACTTGCACAATCGGTGGCTGACTAAATACTTTTTTGCCCCACTGTATATGAGTTGAGAAGACAGCTACAGTTTTGTAATGTTCTTTGTAAAGCGAGCCTGTTGCTTTAAGAGAAAATAATATCATGGGTGGTTTGCAGTGTGTTTGCAGATTTGGTGTTGGTGGATGTTTATATTACAGTTCAGGGAATAACAATTAGGAGGAAAGAAAGTAGTTTGCAATCATGAAATCATGAATATAGTCAGCAAACTGTCCAGATTCTTGACTGGAACATCAGACAAACACAGACAGTCTGAAGTTGTTAAAACATGACTAATATTTGGTATCCATATCCAGAAAGCAGACACTTGTTTATTTAAAATTAAACTCCCTGCCAATAAAGGAGAACAGGTGATTATATACCTAAACTAGCTCACACTATAGCTCCCATTGTAATATACTTCTGCTGTAGCTGTGGCCTCTCAAACAAATTTCCCCGAGCATAGAGTTCTCAAATCCTTGGCATAGATGGGCATAGCTTCTAAAGGAAAACTGATGTGTAATTGTGTAGAAGTCCATGGGAGAATGGCCCTCAGTTCCCTTACTCTGTGACCTCAAATACTTTCCTATTAAATGTAATATTTTGTAAGTCATGGTCCCCATTAAGGTCAGAAAGGAGGATAAGGCAGGTGCTTTAGGGGGGCCTGCTCTGTGATTGATACGTCAGTACCATCATTTAAACAGCAATTTAACAACTCTAAAGATGGTATATTTTTTTTATAATTCATTCACTCTGTGCTGCTTTGACTGCCTCACTGTTAATTTTGCTTGGTGTGTGGCGCAGATGTCTCAGTATTGTATGAATCATGGCATTAAAACATATTAACTTGCATCTTTTTCTTCCTTACAACACTGCTGAACCTTCACCTTGAACTATGAGAAGCTTAAGATGCTCATCATACTAAAAATGTAAAAAAACAAAAGAGATAATGGATGGTCAGTTGAGATTAAATTACAATATATCGGCGTGGTTAGCGGTCAGTCTGTGGTCTCACATGTAATGTGATCTCAAATGTGGTTTTGTTTCTGTTAGTAATGATAGATGTTAGAAGATGTGAGTTCATCAGTTCATCAGATTGCCTTTTCAATATCCGTTTATTCTGGCTATGATGTGTCCTTGTGCAGGGTTTGTTTTCTATGTTGGAAAAAAAAACCCTCCAGAACTATCAGAAAAGCAAATGAGTGATCAGTGATTTGGTTTGAGTGGCATCCAACTTGACTTACTGCAGCTAACTACAGGCTTAGAGCCTCAATCTGCAATCGTCAGACACTTTGACTGACAGTTTCCACTGTCTTTTTTTCCCCTTTCCTCCTTCATAGCCACACCCATGATCAGGAAAGGCCAAGAAGGTGCAGCGAGGCATTAAGCAGACATGCTTTGCTGCTGCATCAATAGTTAATGTTATAATTGGAAAAATGAGGCAGTGCTGTTGTGATTCAGCCAGTTTATCACACCCTATCTGTGCTTTCCTCTGCGCTGTGGGCTCAGTTTAATCACCGTGTACCCTGTGCTCTCCCTGGGTTGTCCACTGATTCAGCAGAAAGACGAGGTAGTAGTTGTGGTCATGTACATTGCAGACGCCACAGTGGCAGATGGCCCACTCTCTGCTGCTTTTTATTGCATATACAAGCAAGTCTTAAAGGGAAGGCGTATAAATATGGATGGTATAAACTGATTTATATTTACTGGAAGCACATCAAGATAAAGAAACACTAATATTTAAACAGTCATTTGTCCTACTGTTCAGTGTTTTGATTGCCACTTAAAATGCATTGGAAGCATGTTTATATTAGGACAGTTTATTGATGCAGACTGTACAATGAAATGAAACAATCAGATCATTAGAAATAATCAGCAGATGAGATACTAATGAGTTTCTGCCAAAAGGTCTGTGTGAATGATTTAAAGATAATGAGTTATATAAGAAATTGAAAATAATAGTTTCACAAGTGAAATAAAAGGTGAAAGGAAAACATTTTAGAGCCCATTCATTCAGTTGAGCCCACTCTACTGAATCTGCTCTCCTCAGAGTCTCAAATGTCTTGTTGATGTGCAGGGATACAAGCAAATCTAGTGGTCTGACTCCTTTGACACTATTAATCAGCATGTGTTAATCATGAGACTGAGGCACTGGGTGGGTATATCTGTTGCAGTCATCATTAGTCCCCCTCTCACACTGTAGCTCTGGAGAGCTGCTTTCTGTGACCTGTTTTATTTCTCTTGTAATTGCTTCTTTACATCAGATTTGTTAAATGCTTTTATTTAATGGTTCATTTTATGACACTGTCCTTTACATCACTTTTAAACCTAGAACTAAACCTAAACTAAAGTTCTTAATTCTAAAAATATCGTCTGTTCTGCGTATAGTCCTGGATGTCGGCTCTCCCCACATTAAATCAGCAGTTAGATAAACTGTCACTTGGATTTGCAGGTCAGAACTCTGGTTGGATCCTGTTTTTATCAGTTGAGAGACATCAGTAAATTGCTCCTATTACATCAAAATCTGAGATTTTTATTCACGCTTTTATTTCTCCTCGGCACGATTGTTGTAACTGAATCTTCACCCGAATCAATAAAACCTCCATGGATCATCTGCAGATTGTATAAAACTCTGCTGCAAGGCTCTTGACTAGATCCTCCAAGCGCTCCCACGTTACACTCCTGTTGATCTCTCTGTGCTGGCTCACTATTCAATTCAGAATTGAATTTAAAGTTCTGGTTTTCGTCCCTTCAGGGTTCTGCATGGTGAATCACCTACCTACAGTATATTAGTGACCTTTTACAGCCATATGCCCTCAGCAGGACTCTCAGGTTTTCTGATCAGGGCCTGTTATCCATCCCAAAATCCAGACTAAAACCTCAGTTGTGCCCCTTCAATCTATAATTTGCCCTCGAGTCTATGATCTGTGAGCCACCAAAGACTCATCTTTTAAATTATCATTTGTGTTGCATTTTACTTTGTTTATGTCTGGTCTCAGGTGGTTTCAGTACCTTGTCTGTAGAGGCACTATATAAATAAATTTACCTCCTAACTTATATATAAACAGTAATATATTAAAAGATCATTAAAAGATTAAAAGATAGTAAAAGATCCAGCCTTTTTCCTTCCAGTGCATCAAAAATCACCTAAAGCCTGAACACAAAACAGTTGTTTTTACAATTAACACGCTTTCGTTTTACTCACAGATTTGCTCTTACAAATAAAAAGTGCCCGAGGATGAGAAATTACAGCTAGACATTCGGAAAAAGAAGGAGCCGAAAGAACATGCTGAGGTTGTGAGTTTTTCAAGGCCAAGACCTCTGGCTTCCCATCTGCATCTCAGCTATATAGCAGCTTTTATGGATGCATGCAGTGCCTAAAATAGCATGCACCGACATCCATGTGCACTCCCCTCTCTCAATGTAAATTGTCAGTAAATTCAGATAGAAATGAGAAGTTTGCTTCATTATAATCTCACTTTGCAGTTGACTAGAAACGTTTTAGATTATATGTCATATACAGTATTCAGCTTTGAATTCAGTGTGATCTAGGTGAGTTATTCTAATATGCTTGTGGGTAATACACAAGGTTATGCTTCCTTAAACGGTGTATAGGTACCCTGATCTGGTTTTATGTTTTGTGTGGTTTTTTGTGTGGAAAGTAGCTGTTAACAATTAACGGCAACGGTAAAGAAAACCTGAAGAAGCTGATTCACATGAGACTGTGGCAGACTAAATACAGACAGCTGGTTGTTGAGATGAGCAAGTAGTAAAGTAAATATGTGTGATGAAATACTGAAAGCCAGTGTCTTACGAAAGTGCATGCTTCAGAGGCTTTTCTACCCTAAACTGCCCTTCATAAATGCTGATCATTACATCTAAAAAGGACTTTATAACTGAAACTACAAAATGAATGGGGAAAAGGTGAAAATGAGTTTGAAAGAAAACCCCATAAATTTGTGCATTTTAAATGCAGACAGGCAGACAGACTGTGTGACACACAAACCCAGCTTGGCTTCTCTAAGTGATGTATAAAATATGAATGAGATCAAGGTCTGGCAGTACCATAGCTAGAAATATGTCTGTTTGGGTTGCTTTTACTCCCTCCACATCCTCTTTCTCTTCCAATCTCTCAAACTCACATACAATAAGTAATAGTTTGTAGTCTGTAGCTGATGTGTTTTTTTAGTTATTTGGGGGAAAACTGAAGTGTGGGAGTACTGAGCTCAGGAGAGGCAGGCAAAAGTCCCATTAACATTGCACACAGATGCAATTTTCTGTCTTACTTTCCTTGTCCATATTTGCTCATTCCCTTTTCCACCTACTCTTACTTTGCATGTTGTTACATTTGTGCGCGTGTGTGTGTGTCTGTGTGTGTGTGGGTCTCACTGCTTCTGGTTCCACATCTGGAGGCCATTACGTCTGGGCTGGATTTGGGGGAGTAGGCGGAGCTGGGCTAGCTGTGCAGTGAGGTCATCGCGTCCTCGTTGCGATGCAGAAGAACAATGATGCTGTTGTCTCCGTCAACGACAAACCAGCGTGTCTGACGCCAGAATGAAGGGGCTGGAGGAGGAGGGGAGGTGGACAAGGAGAGAGTTAAAAGTACAGTAGGCCCAAAACAAGAAAAGAAAGAAAAGTACGATGTATTATTAGTAAGGAAGAATGATTTGTAATGACAGTGCGAGCAGCCAATATGAGGTAACTGGTATGAATCCAGGTTAAACTAAAGCACTCAGACATGCCAGACTTGAGCTCTGATTACAGTTATAAATTGTTTATTTTCAAGATCCCAAATAGTTCAAGGTTATATGGGATATGATTTATGTTAAGGATGTGGCAATGCGTTCTAATGAAGATGACTTTCAAGGTGTAGCAGAATGATATATTAAGGATTTGGCCCAAAAGAATATGTGACCAAAAGTTAATCATTAGGTAGCATTAGGTACAGGACAAATCTGATTTAAAAATAATTTTATTGCGTAAAAGAGACACTTTCCAGCAATGTATTTGCTTCACAGTTGTCCTCTGAGACATTCAGTGAGGTGATTTTTGTCTTTTTTTGTTAATTCTTACCAGATGATGTACATAAAGATGACTGAACATTAGTTACTATGAATATTTCAGTAAGACTGAATAAGTAAAACCTGAAGCATAACTAAATACTAAAACATTTTATCGCTGTGACAAAAGACATGCAAAGCTAAATGAATGCGTCAGCGGTCCTGAATCCCACCAGGCTACAGTATCTGCGACTGTGTGCTTTTTTTTATGCAATAACACTATAATAACACATTTATCATTTCTGGTTGATTTTCCCAGAGTATCTTCAGTGTGTAAATATTAAAACTACACACACTCACTCAAGGGACAGCTGCAGTTTTTTTTTCATCCACATTCTTGTCTTTGAGTAATGCAGTGGCTGTTGTGTCCTTGTGTGTCTGAATGCAAGCTTGTGTGTGTGTGTGTGTGTGTGTGTGTGTTACATGCTTCTGTATTCCCTAAAGAGTTATCCCGGACTGCTGCTGCTGTTTCTCCTTATAAGGATGTCTGCTTGTGGAAGGAGGGATGAAGAAAAAAGGAAAATGAAGAAGAAGGGCACATTTGAGGGAAAAGAAAGAGAAAGTGAACAGATGGAAGGAAGGACAGGTGGGATACGAGTAGGAATGAGAGCACTGGGGGAGGGGGGGTGATAAAGGTAGGGAGGATAAGATGAAGAGAGGGTATTAAAGGAATCGGAAGGAAGAAAAGAAGTTGAAAAACTGTAAGAAAACATGAGTAAGAACAAAAAAGAGAAAGAGAGCAGGAATGCAGCAAAGGAAAGAAAGAATGAGCAGAAAAGGTAAGACAGGAAGATTAAAAAGGTCTTAGAGGTGTGAAAAGAAGAATATGTGAAACTCAGGTGAACCTAGTGAGTTTTTTAAATGGGTCACAGGTAACAGTGACCCATTTAAAAAAACCACTGCCTTATCTGTGTGTGTGTGTCTTTCAATGATGTGTTTTTGCAGTTTATCTTAACAAAGATGCTCCACTGATGTTCATCTCCACACCCAGCTCATGGAGCGACACAGTTATCTTCCTTTTTTTGATCCTTTTTTTTCACCCTGCGTCTGATCCTCTAATGTAGGCAGCTTCTGTTGATGTTGCTTTGATTTGCACTAAAATAAATGGATCACCAGAGAGGCCAGAAAATGGAACCTGCCAAGTCAGCTTCTTCGATGATAGCGTGATAACCATGTGTAGTCTAAAATTTAGAACTGTGCAGGTTTGGGCTTTTTTATTTCTCTTCTAAAACTCACGTCATACAACACATGTTTTCACGTAACCATCACATCAGAGCCCAGCGATAGCAAAAGCAATAGCAGGGAAGTATTGCAACACCTGTTCGCAGCTGCAAGTTTGTGAACATGGGTGACCTGTTATTTCAAAGGAATTGCATCAATTTGCCATACCCTGTGAACAGTTTGACACTGAATCACCACTGTTTAAACATCTATTTAAGACATCGCAACATGGTGGAAAAATTGTTTTGAAATGAAAGATGCAATCACCTGGACCTCTAGCAAAGTTGAGCTTCTCTGCCAGAACTTATTTATTATCAATATGTCGCTTAGAACAAAAGAAAACATTTTAATCTGCTGAGCTAAAAAGCTGCTGCATTAGCAACATTTAGGTTGAAGGTTTGACCTCCTGAGACTCTGTGTCCTCATATGGAGACATTACATGTTGTCTTCTCAGCACATTTTGCCTCAGTCTTCTCAATAGTGTTTTATACTTTATAGAGCCTGAATGATATGTTATCTTTATGACTAATACAGATATTTGGTGATTTGGTGGATTTTTATATATAAATATTGCCAATATTTGGCCCAAAAGAATATGTGACCAAAAGACCCATGAAAGGCAAGATTACTTAACAATTCTTATGTGTAGTTATTCATTGACTCCTTTAGGCTCTACTTGACTCTACTCAGAGAGATGACTGTTCCTTTTGTGATTTTCCAAACACATATGTTGCCAGCGGGGAAGTTGTGCGCTCTTGTAGACAAACTTTGAGATTTTAACATTCATAACACTGTTGAATGATGCTTCTCCCATCTCTTCTTCACTATTTTCATTTTCATTTATCAGACATTATAAATACCAGTACTGATAGATGCAAATGGCAAATATCAACTGAAAATATCAGTCGTCATCGGTATGTCAGGCAGACTATACACTGCAAAATCTCCAGTGTTAAATTGACACTAGAAAGTGTCTATATGTGTCCACTCTTTTGAGTGTTAAATTAACACTTCTGACAGTGTTATATTTCTAACAGTAAGATAGTCAGTGTTAAAGATTAATAATGACTAACACTGAGCTGTGCTGATTTTCTATCACTGGAAAATAACTAAAAATGCTAGTAATATTTCAGTGTTAGAAAAAACCCCACTGCTAATGTTAGTCATTGTTAATCTTTAACACTGACTATCTTACTGTTAGAAATATAACACTGTCAGAAGTGTTAATTTAACACTCAAAAGAGTGGACACATATAGACACTTTCTAGTGTCAATTTAACACTGGAGATTTTGCAGTGTAATATTTTGTGAAGCAACACTGACCTTATTTTGTTGTGGTATAAAATAAACCACCTTTCTCCATATGAGAAAGCTGTCATTTTTCTGTAAAGCAAATTTACCTTGCCTTTGGGTATAAATAAAGTTACCTTGACCTTGACCTTGATGAGAGCATACTTTTTTAAAGAGACACATTAAACTAATTTCTAAAGCAGTAACAATTTCCTGTTCAAAGAGGAAGTTTAGATCATTTACTAACCAGGTCAAACTAATCACAAATAGATAGTACAAAGTAAAACTGGATCCCAAACCATAGCTTGAGTGTCAGGAGGTTAAATTGCTTACTCTGAAAGACACAAATACAAGTTCAGTTAAATAATAAGATCAATATTTCCATAGCAAATGGAAACAATGTCTGCTTTGGTCATCGGTGGACAGTTTTTGCTGTTGAACTGTGCACCCTGGGGATCAAATATCCCTGGGTGCTGTCCATAAAGGGTGACAACAAGATCACTTTTATCTCCTACTCCACTATTACAAGATGTATAAATTCACTCATGTATACATTAGTTTATCCACGCAGAGGTATAAAAGTCAAAACCAGAATCTTTAAATGGACTCTGAAGTTCATAGGCACTCTTCACTGCAACTGAATTAGTAACAGTGAGTGAGTACATACAAAGCTTAGTCAGTGTTCCTCAGCAAATGTTCCAAGGAATTACAATCATTTTAATTCAGATCTTGACACTATGGAACTCAACTTGACCATATTTCTTAAATGATAAAAGCAAGAAAAAAAAACTGAGGTTTTAAACATATATAACAGAAATATCCGAATCAATATAGGCCCTAATAAAGAACCTTGTGGTACACCATATGTTAAGAGAAGTGGAAGAGAACCTGAGCTTAGAAGTGGACAAAGAAAAGGACTGAGGATATGAGTAAGGATTGTTACTTGTCAGTGGATTAACACACAGTTTTCTGAGCTCAGAGTTTAGACGTAACCAAAGCATCCTGCAAGTGTTCCAAGGAAGCTTTGACTCAAGTCGTGAGTCAAAGGAAATGAAAAACCACAATAACTAAACTGATTAGCTTCTATGGCACCATTGTGCAGATGTTTTTGATAAAATTAGATTGGTCAAAAAGTCAAAAGTAATAAGTAAAATTATTTACAGGTAATCTGAAATAAAAGGCTAGGTTTTAATGCTTTAATCCCCCTAAACAGTGATTTCCTTATCTGTATGTTTATCTCCTGCTCCTAAGAAGTGATCAGTGATTATGGCAGGAGGTATCACTTTGTTGACTGATCTCAATAATAAGACGGCTTACATCCAAGTCACCTTTAGGATAAGGAGAAAGGAAAACTGCTGAAAAAAGGGGGAAAAACAGTCCTATAGTTTTCCTTTTGTTTTCTTGTCTTGTCTATTCTTGAGCGCCTTCGGGGAGTTCATCTTTCAAATTTGACAAATTACTCTTTTCCTTCTGTTTTCCTTACTTCTGCAATTTTGATTTCACTGTTTTTTTTTCTCTACCTCATTCCTTTTTCTCCCTCCTTTTTTCTCACACAGCTCGACCTCCATACTGCTAGTTCTCTCTCCCTTTCCTTCACCATCCTTCTCTCAGCTGCTCCTCCCAGCTGTTTAATCACACATGGCTCATGCCTAAAGAAGAGAGGGAGGGAGGGAGGGAGGGGACAAATGGGAGGAGAGACAGAGAGCGCAAAAGAAAGAGTGGGTGATAGACAGAGAGCGAGAGACAGCAAATGCAAGCAGTGGGCTGAGTGTGAGGGCACATGGCCAGTGAGTGAGAGATCTTTGCTTCCTCTCAGCGCAAGCCTCTTCTCCCGTTGTCTCCTCTCTCTGGTTGGATTATTGCCGAGGAAAGACTTCATCTGGATACTCCTCCTCCTCTCCCTGTCTCCCTCTCTCTCCTCTACTTTCCACCTCTCTTCCTACCTCTCACTGAGGGACTGCAGCTCTCCTTCTTCCCCGATCTCACCTCTTGTTCTCCTCTCATCCCCCTTTCCCCTGCTTCCCCCTCAGGATGTCGTGTGAGGAGGCTCAACTCCACAAAGAGAGGCTGCAGGCCTTGGCGGTAAGTCACTCTGTTTAAACAGGTTTTTTTTCTTTGCTCGGCTCTTCTCTCTCTCTCTCTCTCTCTCTCTCTCTCTCTCTCTCTCTCTCTCTCTCTCTCTCTCTCTACGTGTCTTTGACCTTCTGTCTGTGAGGTCTGCGGTGTCCGTCAGAAATAATGTTTCACCTCAGCGTTATCGCTTTCTTTCATTCACAGTATAAAATTTCACATGGCTGTCTCACACCTCTGGCTTCCAGAAAAGTTTTCCAGTCCTTTCTGCTCTTATAGCCTGCCATTCCCCCTAAGTGTATTATTGCCATTTACTTTTTAGTGTCACTGAAACACATACTCGGGGCAAGAACTGGTATCCACTTTTCTGTCTGTCATTGCTTCCAGCCAAAGTGTACTGAACTTTGACTTATAAAGTTAAATGACATAAAACCAAAGACAGAAAGTCACAGTGATCCAAGGATGAAACCCAAACATGGACTAGAGGTTATCTTATCTAATGTTTAGGAAAATTAATGTCATAAGAATCAAACTTAAAAGAAGTTGGCTTTCATGATCAAACTGAATCTGTACATGTCTGCGCAGATAATCGTTTGCCTACATATTCTGATATGTAGTCATTACTGTTTCCTTATAGTGAAGTTTTAATGAAGAAAAAATAAATTGGGCACTGCTAGTGATCTTTTCTGACAGAAATCTTGCAACAAGGAGATACATATGAATATGCTTAACATGTTGGAAGCCCTGCTGCATGACATC
Organism: Mchenga conophoros; assembly: GCF_057382185.1. Lineage (NCBI taxonomy): Eukaryota > Metazoa > Chordata > Actinopteri > Cichliformes > Cichlidae > Mchenga > Mchenga conophoros. The sequence goes on from NC_140532.1 coordinate 39,486,141, forward strand.
ACAGCCTCCTACACCCATTTTAATCAAATAAAACAAAGCGATTTTTGTTGCACTAGTTGTAATGTGCAGTATTCCCCTACTAGCTGTCTGTCTTACAACACTGCTTTGTTTGTCTTGTGGTTCCTGTCAGCTGTCATTGACATCCACATCTCCACAACTTGGAGGAGAATCAGCTTTTTAGTCAGGTTTTGAGGTATACTAGCTTCCCAGTTGTTCGGTAGTCTAGAATAAGTTTTGATAGTTGCCGTTGTGTTTTACCATCAGAAAGGCATCTGTGGAAGCGTTTGGCTCGGGGATGATGGGACTTTAGAGCAACAGTTATACCGAGGCTCACTGCCTGGGACTAAATTTGGCGCCAGCTAGGAACCACAGCATACCACGCACACTTAAGACGCTCAGAGGCACAGGAACACACACACGCATTTATACACAAGTGTATGTGCGGTGGTTGGGGTGGGGGCACAGCAGCAGCAGATGGAGAAACTATTTTGGCCATGTTTAAACATGGCAGCCATACCAGGCAACATGCACTTACACCAATGCAGGACTTTTAGAAAGAGAGTGGAAAGTTCTCAAACAAGCAGAAGCAAAAGACTCTGTTTCTTGCATAATCCTTGAACATTTAAAACTAAAGTGCTGAAAAATCAGTTAATAAATAGCACAAATGAGTTTTGGTTTCTTGAATGAGGCCATGAAAAACTGCAGAATATTCTGACTCTTACTGATACTGTAGTTTAACAGGTAGCACTGGAGATCCCACTGTAAAGCCAAGAGCTTTGACATATAGTAATGGGCAGCCGCTGAATACAATTAAACCACTTGGGCCTCTTTGTCTCATCTAAATGAACATTTGTCTTGTTTCAGCTAAGTGTGTATACACTATATCAAAGACAATAATAGTGCTAATAGCTTTCAGCCCCAACCAGCCACTTAAATAGAGAAGGGCTACTATTACACTAATAGTACTGAGCACTCTGTAAGCCGAAGACTTAGCCAAGCAGCGGAGGTTAAGAGTAAATACAGGAGCTGGACAAAGTTATAAAAACCTCTTCTGACTCATTCGAGTGCAAGTGTTTAGTCATGTGGTAGGAATTTTAGCAAGCATTGTTTGTCTTCCGCAAAGATATAGAGAGGTGATTTCTGTCTGACTGGCTCTCTGGATAAGCATGAATAAACCCTTGCAGAGCAGTATGTCGTGCACACATATATACGCACTCGTCGTCTGCGGTCTGCAGCTGACATGCTAATGATTTCATCAATAATTGATACTCATTGTCATCACCATCAGCGTCCATCCTCATCAATACTTTAGCAGATCTTAAGACAAATGGAAGGCTTCCTCAGAAAATCGGAACAGTCTTTTCTGTGTATGAGCCGTGCACAGTGTCATTTTCATTGCTTTATCACATGGTACTGACTTCAAGTTTGAGGCCACTACCATCCATTTAAACTGCATAAAAAGTCACAATCAGGTAGCAGACATCTGTTATTAAAGAATTAATTTACTGTAGAGATTCATTAATAACGCATGGCGCTAATGGATGTGAAAGATGTCTGAATTCATTAGATGATTCACATCTTCCTTTAGGTATTCTAGGAGCACTTTGGTCTTCTTGGCATGTAAACAGTCAGTTTATTTCCTGTTTAGACAAAGAATTAATGACACTTAACACCAGCAACTGTTGTCTATTATGTGCTGACATCCAAATTAGTGACTTCTAAAGAGAAAATAAACACTGATTGGTTTGTTCTTCAGATAATAATATTGCTTTGAGCATTAATTGATCAGTAAAACAAAGAAACAGCAAAATTACCAGCATTTAATCTAACAGTTAATTAGCTAAGTGGCTCATTTGTCCATCCCACATGCAAACAAAGATTCCCACAGTCTGATAGTGATTAGGGTCTGTCAGCTGCCAGTGGCAAGTGGTTTCCATGGCTACTAATTGGTTAGATTAGGAAACAGTTGTGATGTCATGTTGTTAAATCCAGGCCTCGGTGTATTATTACTATGTAATTATAGTAGTCAGATGGAGCTCAGCCTGGCCAGGGTTCCCCTAAAAGCTGATATGAGTGTGTGTGCATGTGTGTTTGTGTGTCTTGGTAAACTCATGTGCTTTTACCAGGGCTTGCATGTGGTTTCCAGATCAGCCAGTGAATACCGGGTGCTTCATCATTCTAATTAACTGTTGCCCATGTGGCGTACAAGCCACAAGCATGGAACAGCAAAGCATATGTAAAAGTCTATGAGTCTTTGCCTGCGCTCATTCATGGACCTCTCTGTAGTGTCTGTGATATGCTTACATAGATGACCTCAGCCCTTTGGACTCTTAGCTGCCCCCCCCTTCCAACGCACACACACAAACTCAAATGCACACAAGCCCACAAATTTTTTGGGGCCAAGTCAGAGGGAAATTAAGAAGTGGTACACGAGGATTGAGATGATGGGAATGTGCATTTTCGGGAAAGACAGCAAGCAAAGCATTGACATCAGCTTGAACCAGAAGCAACACAGAGATAGTTACAGGACAAGCATTTTGGATTTTTCATTTAAAAAGATAACCTTTGGATCTTTTGCTGCCTCTTTAGTATGGTTCACAGCACTGCAAGCCTGATGTTCCATTATGATCTATAATACTTCGTGGGTTCAACCAGAAATTGATCTTGTCCAAGATCTGTAAAGTGGCTGATTTTCTCTTAGTTATCTCTAAAAGAGAAAAGTATGCCTGGGGTAGGGTGAAGTTGAAGGGGATGCTATAGCTAGAGCTTGGCATTAAGATTTGTGACTACGGCTTGCAGTGGAGGGCTGGGGTAATGGGTTGAGTTAAGTGGGGGGCTGGGCCGCCTGCAGGCATTTGTTGTTTCAGTTTGTGCATTTCACTTACCTCCAAACTGGCAAATTCTCACTGAAACATGTTGTTTTTCTATTTAACTTTAGGCTTAGCTTTCATTTGTGACTTTCTTTTGTCTTCTTTTTTCACAATATTTATGAAAACTATTATTACCTCAGTGGAAACTGTTTGTTCCTGGGTCAATCATTGGCTAACACCAAAAGACATTTCTTACTAAACCACACATGTCCCTTCAGTGGTTTTCACAGGCTTAAGTACCATTTTAGAGGCATATCTTTAGTTTTGCTGACATGGAAGAGACAGAAATGGTCAAACTAATTAATAATATATCATATATGTTAAGTCTGTTTTCCCACAGAAAATTGCCCAATATTTTCCCTGAATTTATGCCAAAGGTCTCCAATGAGCCAACTGGATCCTGGAGAACTGATAGGTGGTTAGAGTAGGTCTGGATTGTGAGCTTTGGTAACTTATGGGGGTGGGGGGTGTTCCTGGGGGAAATTCATATTGGAAAGGAAGAGGAGGCGTGGTTTGTTGAGCGGCAGGAGGTCTGGGGCACGGCAGGCGTTACATGCCGTCTAAAATTAGCAGCAGCTGCCTTGGGCCAACAGGACATTTTGGTATGCCTCTATCTGTGTGTGTGTGTGTGTGTGTGTGTGTGTGTGTGTGTGTGTGTGTGTGTGTGTGTGTGTGTGTGTGTGTGTGTGTGTGTCTGTTTCAATGAGCGGGGTTGGAGTTCACAGAGACTTGAGACATGAGAGGATGGGATTCAGCTGCAGTGAGCTCTGCCGGGAAATAATCCACATTGCATTTGGGCTTAGTTGAATAGTAAACAATCTAGAGTGACCGGGCAGAGAAATACCGCAGAAGTATGGAGGACCAAAGATGTCAAAATCATAACTGTATTACAGATGTGTCGCACCTACAGGAGCTCCTCGACCATGGAAATCCATGCCATGAAGTCCCCGACACAGTTTTTGTATTGATATTAATACCGAAGGAGGAAAAGAACTCTTTATGTGTGGTAGCGGAGTATGGGTGACTTCTATGCACCTCAGCGCATAGCAACCTCAGCATTTCACAGTCGATGACGGAGGGAAGAAATGTCACAAACTTCTCGTAATTGTGGCATCCTATTAGAGCAACATGCTCCAATTTAGTGAGCTCTATAGAAGGGAGCTCACTTTGCGATTCAGTTTTTATAAATGTATTCATTTTTTATGTTTTTCTTTTGTTTTTTTACTTTGTACCTTTGTGCTTTGTAGTGTATTATATGCTACTGTGAATATTTCCCTGTTAATTTCCACAGATTCATTTATTTCAGCATTTCCTTTTTGCATTTCTCAGTTAATTAAAACACAAATGTAAATATATGTAAAAAAATAAATAAAAAAAATAACTTTCACTTTTAATAATATTTTATGGATTTATTTCGTTCGTTCATCAGTTAATGTGCCACTTTCGGTCCTCCATATAAAGAACAGTCAGCCTGACACGCAGCAAAAGTCATTTTAGCAACTATACCTAATGACAGTTTCATAGGTCTCAAAATAAATGCATTGTGGTTTACTATAAGCAGCAGCATTGCTTGATACTCATGTAAAAGCTGTCTGGAGAAATTTAAAAAACTGAAACTCTGCTGTGTTTATGTATATTTACATCATGTGATTTTAAAGGTAGGGATACTTGGATCACCTCAGAGGAGGACATGATGAATGACGTCAACACCTGCTGCCATCGCATGACAACGGCATGCAGGATGTTTAAGCAATGTGCTAATTTAGCATTTTTTGTGCACAAGCACTAGCTAAGACCTTGCCAAGTGAGCATTATGTTAACTCTAGGCATAATAACAAATTAGAAATGTCTGAATTGTAGTTATTCAGTTCATGTAGCCACCACCTTGATTAGTGAAAGGTATACTTTCAAACTATAGACTTTCAACTATTTTCTGCAACACTTGCTAACCCTGACCCACGACAGCTCTTACCAAAATAGTCTTTGATTAACTGTAGCTGATTTTGTTTCTTAACTAATCTATAAATTGTTTCAATGCTAAATTTATGCATGCACACTTTAGGTTTTAGCTGATGGCTTATAGAATTGTGCAGAGATCTTTTTAGCTGGTATCGGTGCAGAATCAAACCCATGACATTTGAACCACAGGTCCATTTCAGTCTCTGTTCTCTAAGCTGTCAGGTATGCCTGCGTGCAGAATGGAAGATGATCTTCACAGTGAGATTTCTGTGCTGGGTGTGTTGGCATGTACAGAATGTGACCTATCTGATCTGTAGCCCACTTCAGTTCACTAAGTCAACATCAGCAGAACTTTAATACTTGGAGTTACATCACTGTTTAATCACATTATAATTATACCCTCCTGAGCTAATCATCGATGTGTGAGATGTGCACCACTAGTGTGGAATGTTGTTTATAAACCAAGCAATTTGCTTTCAAGCCCACGTCTGTCTTGGGAATTGTTAATCAAACTGTCCAACAGAACAGATAAGTAAATTGGGTCAACATACAGCACAGCTTTTTTTGTTTTGCATTATAGTTTGTTATGGTACATGGCAGAGTTGTGATTGATGATTCTCAAAAGTCTCATACCAACTTTTCCAGTTGACACACAGTTTCACACAGCAGCTACAGGGAGGCACACAGCCCCTCCCCTCACTAGCAGCTGAACAGTGGTTGACCTTCACAACAATGAAATACCCTCCATGAGGAATTTAGAGAGGTCACTGAAGCTCCTATTTTACCAGCATAGATGTATTAAACTGTTATAAAGAATTTTAACCTGGCCAGTGTACCTAGTCTTTCAATCAGCAATCAATCACATTCATTTTTTGTTAAGTTATCATGTCATATTTAATTTTATATTGATTTTGTACTTCTCCCCACTGAAATCCAGACTTCTGTCTGTTATTGATGACACACAAAACCTTTTAATTAATTTAATGTATTCCACCTTTTATTTAAACGTTGGACTCAGAGTGAAAACAGTGTGCTGCATATAGTAATTGAAAAATTTGGGCTTTGTGGAGAAAAGACAGAAGATGTAGGCACACCTATAGTCACATGTTAGTACTGAAAGTTATTCCCCTTAATGAAGTAGCCTGGAAATGAGTCTGCCCCATATCACTTCTAGTTATAGGCTAGCGGTCTCCAACCTTTTTTGCGCCACGGACCGGTTTAATGTCAGAAAATATTTTCACGAACAGGCCTTTAAGGTGTTGCGGATAAATACAACAAAATAAAATGATATGACCAAGACAAAAATTTTGTAAATATAATAAATGTGAATTCACTGTGTAATTGTGTAACTTTGTTACCAGCATCCTCCTGAAACGAGCCAACAACATTGAGAGTAACATCCTCCTCTCTGACCCTTAATGCTCTCTGGTCGCTATGGTAACGCATAAACATTTCTTTCAAAATAAAACACACAACTACAACACAGGAAACTGAGTTAATGATAAAAACTCTGAAAACAATACATTTCACACCCGAGCCTCAACTCTCGCGGCTCAGTACCAAACAACTCACGGACCGGTATCAGTCCGTGGCCCGGGGGTTGGGGACCGCTGCTATCCGGTTGTTCAGTGATGACGCGACGAATCCTACTTCCGGGTCTAAAGTAGTCTGCGTTTAATATGGCTTTTGTGTTGTTAACATGTTTAATGTTATGTATTTTCTTCTATTTTATCTCAGAAAGCTCCTAAAACAGTCAGTGATCACTGTTGACCTCCCTCAGCTTTTATTACCACTAATCATTTATTTAAGCTCAGTTTTTAAAACCTTAGGATGTAACTACAGCCCAGCCCATGCAGCAGTATATGAATGACTAACCTCGTATTGTGGATGGATTATCTCAGTTGTTCTCCTGGCTGAAGTTTGGTCCTTTTACAGCATCCTGCCATGCGATTACATTTGTTCCTGACCACTGAGAACACTCACATTAACTTTTATCGAGTGGGAAAAAAGTTAGCTTGTTTATATTATGCTAACATAGCTGTGTCGCTAGCGGTCACGTAGCACATCATTATATACCAGCTAGCCCAACTTCAGTAACCCTACAAACGTCACTGCTGTTTAGTTTTCTGTCTTCATTTATGCTGGAAGTGATAGCAGAGCTGTACGTTTTAATTTGTTTCCAAAACCCCGCAGTCAGGACATGCTATATTGTATTTAGATAGAAGCTAGCGAGCTAACTCCCTGCTAACTTCTAACTCCGTTAAATGTCATAAATTCCGTTTTCATGGATGCCTGGATGTTAAACTCAATTGTTACACCTGGTAGAGCAGAACGCTGATCATTTTATTAAAGATGAAAGACTTTAGACAGTTTTTCAACTCTCAGTAATGCCACAGTGATCGTTTGATATATGGACCTGCAGCGGAGTTTAGACCCAGACACGGCTAGTGACGTCAGACTGAACAATCAGATTGGCTCCAGCCCCACCCCTGAATCATTTAAGACAAAATGTGTGCATTTTAAATAGTGGTATAAAATGTGTTATTCATGCTCCCAGTGCTGACTACTATTGCACACACACAGACTCTACTTGGGTAGTAAAGTGTATGAGTAGATGAATATTCACTTAAAATCTAGTAAGTTAAATTCTGGTGTGATCGCAGATTGTGACTGTGATGGGTGTGATTGCTGTTCATCTGTGTGTAAGGATCGTGTAATTTGTCAATTACTTCCTGTCCCTCACAGGAAACTCCTATCAAACATTAAGTTTGGTAGGATGTTGACTACTATGCCTATTAAGTTCTTTTTTTTTTTTCTCCTATCAACTGAACAGGAAAAAAGAGTAAGAGTTCACTGAGCTGAGCTTAAATTTACAGGAAATGTAACCAGACAACTGACATTTGACTTCATCTTCACTGCCGAAATTTTAGCTCTTTAGGATGAAAATTCGATCAAGAGCACTTGGTTGTCTTGTGAGGTTAAACACACCAGCAAAACTGTGACAAATTAAAGTAAACTGTACACTGGAGATTAATCATTTAAGTTATTGAACACAAATGTCTTCACCCTTTAGACTGTGACAAAAAAGATATACGCTCTGCATACAAGCTGCCCTGTAAGCCAAATAGGGCCAAACACTGTGAGTCAGAGTGTGGGAAGTCATGAGTGTGTCACCAAGAATGTCAACATATTTTTCTGAAGAGGAGGATGTGACCACTCGGAGAGAGTACAGTGAACAGAGCGGGGCTCGGGGTCATTATTCCTGCCTGTTCAACTCCACAAGGGAAAAAACTTATTTCACTTTTTATTAAGCCCTCATATTCTATTGAAGACATTCTTTTACTGTTACAGTTCAGACTCATACAGACTTATCTATTCAAAATTAGTAAAAGTTATTCCACCAAATTTGGTAATTCGAGTGCCATTTTTAACATTACACAAAAGCAATTACTGCATTGTCAAGAAAACTCTGCAGGTCTCTCAAAAATGTTCTCTATTTAGCAACCAACCACTATTTTAAAGTATTATATTCAGTAGCCAGTTCTACAGTTTACATGACAGCAGAGCTTTTCTGTGGACAGGGATGCTCTATACATTTTATTTCTGGGATATGATGATGAAAACCAAATGGCACCCAAACCATCTTTGATCTGGCGATGTCAACCATCATCTGTGCTTATGCATTCCTATATAGTAAATGATTGTCAGACGTACAAAGCACACACACTGACTGAGTGCTGTTTATTTAGAGAGTATATTAGTGTGGGCTTTTCTCTGTCTACGTATTCAAGCCTGTGAGTCTATTTGCTTTTGTGTCTTTCATGTGGGCGTGTATTTGCCGGCATGCGTGTTTTGCCCATTCCCTGACCACATGTCCTCGACAGTCCCTGACATCTGGTGACCATACCTCTGCTTACTCTCTCTGACTGTACTTCGCCAACCATGGGAACCATGCCGCTGTGTAGGCTGCTCCTGTATGTGTGTGTCTGTGTGTGCGACAGAGGGAGAGAAATGACTTCAGACTTGGTGTATATATTTTCACAGCCTGTGTGCAGTTTAATAATATGTTCTGATAGTCTGCTATAGTCATATAGCAGTTTTGCACCTTTCTTTTCAGGGGTTTCTTGTTTTTCTTTGTTTCTGAAAAGAGCAGGTCCAAATGTAGCTTTTATGTGCTCCATCTTGGGTCCATTTGGTAATTTCCTGGCACCAAATGAACATGTTCGCACCACAGTTGGAAAAGAGGCACACCTGAGGTTGTGGGTTTGCTGAATAGTCAGTGCAGGGTAATTTTGGTGCGCACTTTGGCACAAAATTGCATTTGCTCCTGCTCAAACTACTTCTTATCCTATCACAAACACAGACGCCGGGTTTTAATAGCTTTAGTTGGCAGGCACATACACAGAGACATCCAGACTCACTCAAGTGTGGTCTACTTTCCATTTCTTAGACATTATTTTCATCTGCTAAATATTACCAAGGAAAATTTGTTATATAATACCACTGAGTTCAGTTGAATGTTGCTATAAATGTTGTGATAAGTGAGCATCCTTCAGATGCGCTCTCCTCTCAAAAACAATCCCACATGTCATTAGTTCAAGCTGTTATTATAGCCTCTAATTATGTTTTATAGCATAAATTAACCCGTGAATAATTGCATTTAAAATTTGCACCAGTATGAGCAACCAAGTAATTGAGCTAACTCTCATTTTGCAAAATTACATATTGTTGCACAAAGTATGAACTTTTCCTAATTCTAACCAGTGTGGTTGACTACACCAAAAAGCAAATGAAAATAAAAAGTCAAAGGTTTGTGTGCTTATAACTAGAGCAGACTTCTTCTTCTTTCTTTTTTTCTTTTTTTTGGGCACACTCTGAAAACATTCCTTGATAACATCTCAAAAACAGATGTCTGATAAATTATGTCAAAGACTTGGTGATACCCCTTCAAGGATCAAGGTGGTTTGTGCGCTTTAGTCTACCCATGAGTGTAGCTTTGTTGTCAGAGGCAACTGGCACCTGGTAGGGTCTCACAAGGCAAGGGACTTCTAGGGAAAAATGGATACAAGGGTCAAATCTCTTAGCTGACTCAGGACGCCAGGTCTTCATTCACGGGGCTCAGCCCAAATGAGACACATATGATTGGATTGGATAGGCCACTAAAGGGACTTTGGTGTTTGTTAAAGTGCTTATAAGGCCTGGAAGGTAATCTTGCTGTTGGGGAATGTTTTCTGGCTGTCATTTGCACTGACAGAGTCCAGAAGACTGAATCTTCTTTGAGTCTCTGGTGGTGTGCTTTACGGTGGCCCTCTCAGGAACAGCATGCCTGGTCGCAGTGGAGTTTTGTTACTAGATTTCTGTGCTGATTACAGTAACAAACACCATGTTCAAGTGTAAAGGTGTTCATAAGTACACCTGGCAGCATGCTGGAGATCCATGATCGATGATTAGAAACTTTATCAGATCTGCAAAAAGGCCAGTCAGCTGTCAGCTGGTCAATACCTGTTGGTGAGTCGGATCAGGTAGCAGGGAGGCCTCTGCGCTTAAACTTTATGTTTAGGCAGCCCTCAGTAACACGTTGTGCTCAAACAAAGAGGTGCATGTAGAATCTGCCAGTAACAGTTTTATATTACTCCCTGGCATGATTTACCAGGACAATTTTATTTGAGTATTTCTGTTTGGAAAATTTGTGCTTGTGCCCAAAGTGTTTGTGTGCCCTGTACAGGAAAAATAAAGCCCGGGATCTCATTTCCACCCACATTAGAAACTCTTAGGCAGAGAAAATGCTGGAGAGGTGCTGATTTTGATGCAGAGCAGTCACAGGGTCTTTAAAGTAACAGAATTGTATTTTTTTACATGCTGAAACATCACAAGCAACAGCAACAAGTCCCCCAACCTTTTCATTTACCTATCTTGTTTCTATATTGACGCTTTTATTTCTGTTTTCACCTGTTTCCTGATAACATCTATTGAATTCTCCTCTGCTCTATTTTTATTCCATTGTATTCAGCTCCATATTCCCTTCTCCTCTTTTTTCTATTCTGCATCAGTCTTCACTTACTTTGTCTGAGAAATGGTCCAAGGTTCATTCATATTTGGGGGGTTTCCCCTTATGGCTATATTTAGTCAACAGGAAACGTCCCAGAAATCCTCAGTCTACTCCCACAGAGTAGTGAGTGGGAGAGATGAAGCCACATACACATCCACATTGTTTCATGCTCGTCATCCCCAAGCAGGCTTATACTGGGACCTGCTTTGTTTGTACATTTCCATGCATTTATGTGCATGCTTTAATCGTTCTAGTTTTTTGTGTGTATTTTCTTTGTTTTCAGCTTAAAACCTTCCACTCACCATGCACCCACCTCCTCTCCCACCCATTATTTATCCTTTATCTCCACATAAAGGAATGTTCTTCCCACCCCAAGTTCAATGACAGTGCCACGTGGAGTAATCAAGGCCAAATCTCTGCTCTTTATATGGCTTGTGAGCACTAACCCTTCTCAAACCTCAATAAGCTTTCACCTTCAACCTCTCTAATACTTTCCTTCCTTCCTGTGTATGCCCCTTGGACCATATTTCTACCCATGTCTTCATAAGGAGACATTTAATTGCACATATGTACAGTATGCGGACAGCGTACAGTGTAGTGGAATTTTTTTTTTTCAGAAAAAACAATTACTATGAATAAAATCTGGCTTTACTGGAGCATCCGTGACAGAACTCGACCAGTAAACTCTACCACACCTTATCATTATTAAACTGAGATCGACAGTGTATCGCATTTCAGTCTCTGCACACTTCTAAACTGAATTTGTTTAAACCTTAATCTCTCCATTAAACTTGTCCCAAAGGGATCTTTGTCTTGCAGATTGAAATGCACCATTAAAATGTAAACACATTCAATCAATAAAACAATTGTATTCTTATGCCTAGGCGCTGCTGAAAGCTGTCTCTGAAGGCATTATGTTTTCCAGTTGTTCATCCATTTATCCCTCAGATCTCACATCTCACAAGACTACTTATGGGAATTTTGGAAACTTGGCACGAACATTGCCTCAAAGTCCAAGATGAATTTTGAATTTTGTGGCCAAAAGGTCAAAATTTCACAATAGATGTTTTAGGACATAAGTCAAAAATTCAGACACAATCCATCCATCTTCTTGATCAGTTATCCAATTCAGGGTCATGAGGGGGATGGAGTCTATCTCAGCCGTTATAGGGTTTAAGGACAGGTTGCCAGTCTATCACAGGACTAACACATAGAGGCAGACAATTAAATGTATAGATTTCTGTAAAATGTATAAAAGGACAGTATCAGAAATGAGTATATCAGAGGGACAGCTCAGGTTGAGTTTGGAGGCAAAGTTAGAGAGGTAAGGCAGAGATGGTTTGGACATGTGGCAAGGAGAGAGAATGGATATACTGGACAAAGGATTTTGAATATGGAGTTGCCGGGCAGGAGTAAAAGAGGAAGACCACAAAAGAAGTTGTAGTGAATGAGGACAAGCAGAGGGTTGGTGTGGCATAGGAAGAGGTTAGAGATAGGAGATGGAGGAAGATGATCTACTGTGGAAAAGCAGCTAAAAGAGGAAGTCAAGCATCAGCTCTACTGTGACATCATTACTTTTATTCTTTTCAGGCAATATTAAATGCTACAAACTCAAGACTCAACTTTACAACAGTAACACTTTGATTTTTAACTCTTACATTTCTTTGTCTCACAGGAGAAACGGAAGCGGCAAACTGAAATTGATGATAAAAGAAGCCAGCTTGATGACCTGCTGCTGCAGCTCCAACATGTCAAGGTATGTTGTGTATTTATGATACATATGTTGGGTACATATGATACATATGTATAAGTATTATTTACAGTTCAAGTAATGATTATGCCCTGTTGTTTTTATATTAGAGCAATAAAACGTCATCGCCTGTCTAGGTGCACATGTGCAAAGAAATATCACCCTGAACATGCTCAGTAGCTGTTTATCCATCTTTGCATAATTCAGTTATAACACTTATGGTACCACTGTAAGGGCTAAGTTTGAAAATTATATATTTATTAACATTTTTAAAGACAACAGACAGAGAAATACCAACATTCACTCAGTCCTGGATTGTGATGTACTTACAGACTTTTCTGCTTACTCGTGTTACACAGAGCTATTCATTACTTGAATGCACTGCGTACAGCTGAGCTAAAACAGTGTGAGCATGTGAGAGATACATTTTTGACTAAGGTACTGGTTGATTAAAATTAGGTCAGCGTAAAGGTGAAGGGAAGGTGAAGAGTGCAGATTAGGGTTAGTAGTTCACAGGGGAAAGACGTGAGTCATGATGCTCTTATGAGTTATTGCTCTATCCTCTTTCTTCATCTAGATATAACCTCAACCCTTGAGAGATAGATCGATTTGACAGCTTCCTTAACTGTTTTGTCTCATTTCAGCATGCTGCTTTTCTGCATGCAAGTGTGTTTAATTACTCATGAGCATGTGCGAGTGTGTTTGTCAGTTTTTGGCTGAGATGTTAGTGATTCCACCTCAGTATCTCCTGGTGTGCAGGCCTATTAGAACAAGAGTTTCCCTTGGCTAAGCAGGCCCTGGCATGGCTGTTTTCTTCTTTACAGAAAAACACTCAAATCCAAACACACAAATATATCCCCTCATAGTTAATGCCAGCCACTACCGGTAAGCCAAGATTTTTGTTTCAAGTAAACACAGATTTGATGTCCAAATGAAGGACAGAAGACACAAGCTCCTGACACATTATGAGTTTATAAAATGAGCAGCTTCCAGGCATCTGTAATTTATGCGGACTTCTTCTTTCAGCTACTAAAGAATTATTTGACCTTGTACACAAAACTCACCCAACCAAACCACTGTCAGGTGGAGACACAACAGACTGAGGCATCCCATAATTTTCGAGCTTTGACACATGATGTGACGCTGTTTAAACTATATGTCACTGGACTTTTATTTAAGTGTCGTCACTGTGTTTATAAAATGTGTGCATGAGCAACACAAGTCAAATATGGTGCTGCTCTGGTGATGTATAATTGGTTTAACTTCAAAAGACAATATTAGGAAAATCCCACAGCCGTAGCTGCTGCAGAGTTGCAGGGTGGTTAAGAGAATAGCTGCGGGCACTCATTAAACTACATAAATATCTATGGGAACCAGTTTTAATATTTGCAATAAAAATGCATTCCATTTGCTAACTAGAGCCATTAAACACACTTGGCATGAATGAATCCTTTATCAAATAAGTCTGATTCCACATACTAGTGTTTTCCACCATTTAACACCCAGTTATGGGAACATGGGCAAAACAAAAACATTGATTCAAGACATGTGCACTTTCATTAAAGCATGCAGTGCAGTTCAGCCACTAATTGGGGTTTACAGTAACTCGTATATTTGGTTTTGAGCCCTCTGAAGAGTCGAGTTTTCCAGTTAGGGCTCATCTGCAAAAGGGTGTTTATCATTCTAAGCATATGCATATTTTAAACGTAACATTTTTGAGTGTGTGTGTGTTTGCTTTGAAAGTGCTGATGAATCAGTGCTTCTTTCTAATGTCTGTTTTCTTATTTGACCCGATCTGGGTTATTCTTCACTGAAAGTAATAATCATAACAAATTACACATGACACAAAGTGCTGACATTGCAGACTACTGCGATGACTGCTATTTAGACTAATAGCCACTGTTGTTTTATCAGTGCTGCACTGATGTGCTACAGTGCTACGCTTACCAACTTTTCAGTGGCACTTCAGCTAAGTGTGAATTAGGCTTCTTGCAAATGACAAAACTTTGAAAACATCCATGTTGATGCCACCTACTGGTTTCTGCACTTCTGCTTTGAAGCCTCAGATTCTGGCATCCATCCTTGTTTTGTGAATTCTGAAAATTAAGGAAAGAAATCCCTGTTCAGCTGCGATGAAAGCTTGGTTTACATTTCTAACAGTCAAACTTAATCACGGATGGAGTTGGACTCCACCAAAGGGTCTTTTGTCCCTAATTCTGCTTATAATTTGTATGGACAGAATTTCTAGGCAGAGCTAAGTGTTGAAGGGTGTTCTCAGATGGTCTCGGGAGCTCGACTCTGCTTTTTGCTGATGATGTGATTTTGTTGGCGTTATCGAGCAATGACCTCCAGCTTATATTGGAGTACGGTAGTTTGCAGCCAAGAGTCGAGCTACTTGGATTAAAGTTGGTACCAAGTCTGAAGTTCTCAGCCAAGAAAAGGTAAAGTGGCCACTCAAGTTTCCATCCAAAGTGGCGGCATTTAAGTGTCTTAAACGTGTTCACAGGTGAGTGGTCAGTGTAGTGGGACACTGACAGGGTGATTGATGTGGCATCTGCAGTGATGTAGACAAGTTTGTTAAGGTGAAGAGAGAGCTGAGCAGGAAAGTGAAGTTGTAAATTCCTTGGTCAATCTATTTTTCCACCATTCCCAATCTTCATGACCTGTGGGTATTGACTATAGAAATTTTGGTTACAGGCAGCAGAAATGAGCTTCCTCCAAAGGACACCTGGGCTCTACCTTAGAGATTAGGGGAGAAGCTCCTTCATCTGAGGTGATTCAGGCATCTGTCCCTTCAGTGCCACCTAGGTGAAGTGTCTCGTCTGGCTTGGAAACACCTTGGCCTCCTCTGCTGCCCCTAATAAGCAATTGATAATGCATGGATGGATGGCCATTGCCATGTTATGTATAATGCTATATTATTTGTTTAACAAGAACAGATGTGGTGCATAAATCGGTTAATTCGTGTCATTGTAAATGCTCCAAAAGACACTAAAACAATAAGCATAACTTCAAGTGAATGGCTTGATTGTGCATTTTACCTTACAAGTCTTATGGATGAACTCACATTTGGAGCCAGCCTTAAAGGGTTGTGATAAGTTTGGATTCATTCAAAAGTCATCACAACTCTACTATCCTTCTCATGCTCCCTAAAGATACATGAAAAACCAAGAGAGGTCAGAATGGATCTTAATCTGAATATGTTTGCTCTATCTGCAGAATCCAGCCCCCACTGATCTTTAATGATCTGTGTACTTTTCTTTCATACAACACCAGTAGGCCTGAACTCCAGATGTAATCAGCATCTGGTCACACAGTTCCATTTAATGGCCATTACCTCTAAGTGCCACGCTGCCAGGCAGCATGAAGCAGGCTTTGTTGAGCGCTCTCTGGAGACCCAGTGGCTTGGGAGAGGAAACGGGAACTAGAGCCCAGAGATTTGATAAGGACCTCTGGGCTGCATGATTCAAGCTTCTCAATGGAGGCGATGATGTGAGTCTGGAACTTTGTAAACATCGGCATGACTTCAGAGCAAAGTTTAACCTTGGCCATGAATTCTCTTTTTGAAGCAGTGTCTCCATCTGGGCGTTACATATTTTGATAAATTGGTTATTTCACTTTCTGATGACAAGCACAGACATTCATAACAGCCTGAAACCCTCCCTTTAATAGCCGAGTTCAGAGTGGTTGTGTGTCACAGCTCAACAGGAAATGGAAAGTCTGTTAAACAGCATGAGAGAGAAGCAAAGAGCCGTCTGGTTCTCAGGGGAAACAAGTTATTCACCAATGCTTTTTGATAGCTGAAATGCTACGGAAAGCTGTTATATATATATTATGGTACTGATAAAACTCCACAGTGTTGGTAAGAGGTCAGGCACAAATATAGCCAACAATGCATCTCTGAATAAGTGATGGCTTCTAAATCATATAGAGAATACCGCTGTGATCTCGATGTGGAATGTGGAATTTGCTTAATGAACTTGAAACTAGCTGTTTTCTTTAGAAGTTCACTAATGTTTGTGATGGAAAACTGCAGTGCAAGAAAATCAAACATGGATGGGAAAATTTTGCAGAACATAGTTTTTAAATTGTTCGGTTTAACTGATAACCAGGTTGTGCAACTGCCTTTCAAAATATTTCTGTCATACACTCACCAGACACAGTGCAACTTGCTAGCACCTCATGAACCACTTTTCCCCCTTCAGAACTCTTTATTGCACACATTTAACAAGGTGCTGGAAACACTGAGATTGAGATCTGGTGACTGTGGAGGCTATTTGAGTACAGTGAACTCATTGTCATGTTCAAGAAACCTGTTTTAGATGATTTGAGCTTTGCAGCATGCTATACACTGTTGTCATAAAGGGATGGATGAAGTCAGCAGCAACACTCAGGTATGCTATGGTGTTTAAAAGATGCTCAGTTGGTACTAAAGTTACATTTAGTTCAATTGAATTGTTTTATATGACGCAAAATAACAACAAAGGCTGATTCAAGGTGCTTAGAGCCAAAAGTGTGCTAATAAAAACACCTCCACACAGCAGCCTGAATTGTTGATACAAGGCAGGATGGATC
This sequence comes from Mchenga conophoros, assembly GCF_057382185.1. NCBI lineage: Eukaryota > Metazoa > Chordata > Actinopteri > Cichliformes > Cichlidae > Mchenga > Mchenga conophoros. Next base: position 39,503,344 of record NC_140532.1, read on the forward strand.
CATTATTTCATGACCTCACCACCTGCATGATGCAGCCAAGATCATGAGACCAGGCAACATTTTTCCAATCGTCTGTTGTTCAATTTTAGTGAGCCCATGAAATTGTAGCCTGTTCTGAGCTGAAAGACGGTGCACACGGTGCAGCCTTCTGCTGTCCATCCCCTTCAAAATTCTGCATGCTGTGCTTTCAGAGATGCTCTGCATCAACCCGTTGCCTGCATATACAATTTGGCCGTTATCATTTGACATTTGCCATCGACGAGGCTTTTTTTCTTTATTGGACCATGTTCTATAAACCCAGAGATCTTTGTGTGGGAAAATTCCAACAGATCAGCACTTTCTGAAATACTCAGGCCAGCCTGTATGGCTCCAACAAACATGTCACTTTCAAAGTCACTTAAATCACCTTTTCCCCATTCTGATGCTCAGTTTGAAATGCTGCAGGTCATTGTGACCATGATTATACATGCTTACATGCACTGACTTGCCACCATGTGAGTTTCTAAATATTTAATTAGGTGTGTGTGTGTGTGTGTGTGTGTGTGTGTGTGTGTGTGTGTGTGTGTGTGTGTGTGTGTGCGCGCGCGCGCGCGCGCGCGGTGGGGGGAGTCACACGGGTAATTTTCAGCTCTATGACCTCCAGCCAAGCAACAGTTTGACAGTAAACAGCTAAAAGGTGAATCGGTGTTCCAGCTCCGCTCTGTTGTGGTAACAAAGCAAAGCTCCAGACAGAAACGGAGACATTAATGGCGTAAACAGAGCTCTGGCATTATCTATAAAACATTAAAGAAATCCAGAGCCTGTGTGATGAGAAGATTGGCACCCTGGTTGATTTTCTGTGTTTAATACTGCAAGAACCAGACAAACAAACCTGGGGTTTAATGTGGGGCTTAATCTATATTGTTTATCCATGAAATGTAAACAGGGGGCTACAGGGACCACATGCAGCATATGGAATTTTTGTGTGCCCAGATATGTCTCTGGGACAAATCTGGAGACAGAAATCGAGACGCAATAAAATACCATAAAACACAGAACAACGTTGTTGGTTTTGTTATTATAAGGCATAGCGAAACAAGAATTGTTTCTTTAGCTTATTAGTATCTTACAAATCATTTAAACAGAAAGAGAGAGACAGTAGAAAATCTGCTTCATATTTTATCCCTGTTTAGTCTAATTTGAGAAATGTTTGTGCACCAAAATACCATCTGTCTCTTCACACAGCAGTAAAATGATCAAAGGAAAATTTTTCACTAAACTGCTTGTTTAGTAAAACTTAATAGAAAAGCACCATGCTCACAGTGAATGTACTTAAATTTCTTTCCCTTTTTGGAAAAAATAAATTTGTTATAGTTCACAGAAAAAAACACCCTTAGTTGAAGAAAACAACCTTGACTGTACATGATGATATTTAGCCGACAAAGCGCTTTTTATAACGTTCCTAACAAAATAACGTTGTTTACATCACGGAGAATGGTTGCTGTAGCTCTCTCGGGCTTGTGGGATTCGCCTTTAACAAAGAGTAGTTTCCTACGAGTAGCAGCTGAGTTCAGAGTTCCTGTGTTACATAAAAACTCCTACATGTTTGGTTATTTGTTCTAGCTGTGCTCGGCAGTGATTAGAGGAATCTAGCCCCCGTAACGGTGCTCCGGTGGCAGTTAACAGCATGTTTAACAAAAACACACTATCACAAAGATGCTGATGTAGTGTTTGATGTAGTCTGCTGATCTCCACAATCTGAACAGGTCGACAACCTTTTCTGCTCTAAACATTCTCATTTGGTCATTTGAGAAGACTCTATGCACCATTAGACCAACTGTATCCAAATAGTAAAGCAGGAGTGTACCATAAAGGCCTTATCAGTTAACAGGCTTCCAATGTGGCTGCCATTTATTAGAGCTAACAGTTACTCACTGGATTGATTTGACAGACAAATAATCACAACCTTTTTGTCAATTATTAATTGATCATTGCCTGGTCAAATAAAGCACTCTGGCATGCTTTATTACATTTTATTTATTACATTTCTTTCTTGTCAGTTCTAGAGTCTAGTGAAAAAAATGCATCTGTGCTTCTAGTTTTTAAACCTTTGCATCTCTATTTCCCACCAACCTCAGTTTATATGCTAAGCCAACCAGCTGTGGAGTCATGGCATCGTGATCTTCTGATCAAACAGGAAAATAGGATAATCTATTCCAAAAGCAGTGGTTAAACTTGTGTGAACTTATCAACTCAGATTGATTGTTACGTATTGGCAGCCTGTCTGTTCTTGTAAATTAGATGGGGATTATCTGCAAACCTTAAGTCTGAGAGTGATTGCACCCTGGTGGGTCATTGCTGGGTCTCCTTCCACCAGTGGTCATCCAGAGGTTGAGAGTATCATATGCTCAGCCTTGTGGACAGCCACTTGCAATTAGTTGCAGACAGCAAAACAAAATTCAATACAATTACCAGTCAACCATGGATTCGTTTCTAGTCACAAGAAGGTTCCCATTCTATTTGTACTCTAGAGTGACTGAGCCGACTGAAACCAGCATTTCTTTGTGTCCTCAGTCCAAAGCTATGCGTGAGCGGTGGCTGCTCCAGGGCATGGGAGTGGAAGAAGAGGAGGCACGGCGGAAACAGCTGGAACAAGATGAAGAGCAAGGGAAGAGGCTGGAAGACATGATACACAGGTACAACACATGCAGTAACGAGGCTTGGGTTTAGTTTGCTCTTCATGGACATTCTGGCAGTGCTGCTGATTATCTTCTGTTGTGGTTAGAGTACAGTGCAGGACATAATACATTTGAAGTGGGATTAAACAAAAGGCAGAGCTGATATTAAACAGATGTAAGCAGCCGATTAGATTAATATTAACAAAAGTTGTCACATCCGTTTTTTTAATACTGAGCTTCTGTTTTTCTTGGTGGCACTCTGCAGCCAATTTGACATATTTCCAAGAATATCAGTTTTATTATCCCTTATAGTTCTAGTCTTATATGTAGTCATCAAATAAGGGCTTTTTTTTTTTTTACATCTAATTCACAAAGAACACACTGGACATGCAAAAAAGGGGACATAGGAGGAAGAGAGTGAGATACATTTAAAGAATCAAAATAGAGTGATGTGACTCTTTTTGTGCTTCCTGTCTCTGTGCCTCCGGGAGGAGCTTCCTGATTCCCATCAAGTGTTGCTGTGAGATAGTCACTTATTCCCCAGTGAAGTTGGGGGCATGAGATCATGAATAAAGTGCCAGCCAGTTCTTGCTATTGTGATTCTGGGTGTGAGATTGGGGTTGGGCTGCAGCTTTTCTTTCCTGAGACAGACAGAAAGCAGTAGAAAGCAGAGGCTTTGTCTGATTTCTAGTACTGCTTAATACAAATGATGTAGACGCTGGTGTGCAATAAAATGAAACTGCACAAAATAAACGAGTGAGGTCTTTTCATTCTGGATACAAATTAAAAATGTAAAAAATATGTCCACATGAGATGGCCTTAATATAATGTTGATATCCCCATATTTGGCAGGACCTGAAAAGATTAGCCTAGTTATAATAATGTATGCATGCTCAATGGTACAGAATTCGTAGTGAGAAGAAAATAGGGGGTTCTCCTCTTTTATTAGGGAAGAGAAACAGGAAGAAGCATGAAGCAGTGGAAACTGTTAATGTTGTATTTGGGAAAAAAGAAAAAGAAGAGGAAAAAATCTTCACAAACTATTCTGCCAACAAAAACTAGCATGGATTCATAAAGAGTAAAGCTTAGCAGCATAGCAGGATAATGGCCTGTAAAAACAAATCAGTTAAAATGCAGTGGAGAGTCGTTGTCTCGTAGCTCGTGTATATGGGTGAGATCAGAGCACGCTCTGGGTGAATTTGGCATCAATGAGTGAGGCTCACTCCACCACCTCATTTATCAAATCTCTGTATGAAAGAGACTCTGTTAGCTACCGTAGGTTATCACTGCTGCCGAAATAACATCAACATGAAGCGTTGTCACGAACTCCAGGATAACATTTGCTCTTCTATAAACAGAACAGCCGTGAATGGTCACAGAGACAGCTTTGTAGGCCAGAGTACAGTTGTGATGGTGAAGCTGCCTCACGTGAATCACTTCATTCAGCTGCAGCTGAATAGAGTTGCTGTCTGATTTTTATTTTTTTTTAATATTGCAGTTGTGGTTTTAATTAGTTACAAAAGCAATTAAACTGTAAGGATTATTGTCTGCAGTCTGGTTTCACTCTCCTACAGTCCAGCCTTTTGAGCTAAATCAACTCCAGCTTTATTTATCTCTACAACAGGAAAACAAAGTGTTGCACAGCAATCACAAGTGACAGTCAAACTCTCTAGACAACTGTGTGGCATTGGAGATTTTTTGAATTCTGCATTCTCAAATCCTATAAATACACACTGAGTTAGAACAACCGCAGTTAGCTCCAATAACAGCAACAGTGGGCCAGAAAGTCCTGAAGGCCATACTTTTCTTGATTCCCAGAAAGTTTTGGAGTAAATGTAGAAGTTGGTCAATGCCTTGTTGTCTTGCATACTAATCCTTTGTTTCACAAGGTAGACGGAGACAGACAGACAGAGACAGACAGATAGATAGATAGATAGATAGATAGATAGATAGATAGATAGATAGATAGATAGATAGATAGATAGATGTGAATCAGGGTCTCAGATGGCTGCTGAAAAGTGCTTTAAGAGGAGCTCAGCTGTTTGGCATTAAAGTCTCAAGGCTTTCAGAAAACAAGCTTTTCCAGTGGGTAAAATAAAGCCACAGTGCTTGTGTGTGGGTGTTTGAGGAGTGTCTTTATAGTCACACAAATCCTAAACCTGAAACCCAGTAATGAAAACATTGTACACAAATAAACATGAAAAAATAAGTGTATGGCCACCTGAATGAGAGGCAGATGATGCATCAGAGGAAATTACTTCATAAGTATAATCAAATGGAACTCCCACACAGTCGTGCTTACTGCTGAAATATTTATTAAATTATAACGTTTCAGTCTGCCCGTCCTAGATTGTAGGTAGATTGATACCATATTAGCATTCTCTTTTATACACACACACAGACACACACACGCAGGAGCTAATCAATTATCACATTATCCAATCAGAAAAGCAGATGACTCAGTGATTCAATAAACACTTTAGCAGTAAAGGAGACGGCGTATAAAATTAAACATCAACAGTAGGAAAAAAGTGTGATGTCGTGGTGTGAAGGTGGGAGATATTGGAGGACTTCCTGCTTTTAACACAAACTTCAGTGGACACTTTAAAGACCGAACGAGACAAAGACACAGCAGTTGCTCTTTTAGAGATGCTTGTCTCATTTCATGCACCGGAGAACGAAAGAAGAGGAACAGCTGTGCTGCTTGCTGAGCATTAAATGCAACACAATAAGTGTTATTGGATAGTCCAAAGGAACAGACAAACCACTGAATAAGAATTTGGTAAACATTAGGAAAGTATCAGCACTGACTAGTTTTGACCTTCAACTGGTGATCACGTAAAGTAAAAGGGGGGGTGCAGTGGTATCTTTGTGTAGGCCATTTCATCAACATACAGTACTTGGACAGCACAGACAGGAGGAAGGAGAAGACGTTAACTTTGCAGAGCCTGGAGGACACACAGACACAAGGAGACAGAATGAGAGAGTGGAGGCAGCAGTGGTAGTTTTACAGATATCCCTATCATTACATGGACAGCCTAAGTAAACACAGAGAGGAATACAGCACTGTGACCCGAGCTGTACCCACACTGTGCTGCTTTTGGATCATTGCTCGTTTCATGTTGCACAGACAGCGTTGTGCGGATGTCGCTGTCACTGTTGGGGAAATGTGTGGTTTTGTTTTTTATGTACAGCATGTCCTCCTACATATTCAAGACCTGGAGAAATATGGTTTAATCTTTTTTAGAAATCAGAAAATAGCTTCACTAAAAGAATACAGGTTTTGAATTCAAAGGTAGGCCAGCGCAGTCTTTATTTAAACATGTAGCGCGCGTACGTGTGCACAATCTCACATTTCTATTTGTGCACTCGCTAGGACCATTTTCCCTAATTTTCCCAGTAAATCTGCAGTGACCTCCATTGCTCAGCAGATCAATAATGTTCCATCTTTCCATCACCTTGACTAACTATCAATAGATTACCAGACCAGAAAATCTGCAAGTGCAAAAGAGCCAAATGGGGACACATGAGGTCCAGCTGGCAGTCTGACTATAGCAAAATATACTTATTGCAACAAGCCCAGTGAAATGCCCTGTGTTGTGTTACATAACGCTCCAAGAGTATTTGTCTTTTGCCTCGCAGTGACAGTATGAGAGCAGTTTCTATCTGTGCTTCAGTTCAGATCATTCCACGGCAGTTTCAGCTTGCAGAGTTCACCATATCTGCATTTCACAATCACACATTTGCCTCAGCTGTAAAACCAGATGGGACAGAAACCATTTTAGCTTGAGCCAAATGTGACTGCTGTGAAAACAAAGTCTTTCCTCACCAAAACTAAATTAAAGGCCAAAATTAGTCCCTCGGTGTGACATATTTGAGACAAGAACACCAAGCTAGAATCAGCTAGAATAGAATAGTTAGTAAATTCCTTACATTTTGTGGGTGGGACACCAAAAAGGAAAGACTGAATTGTGTTTATTGTGTGCTACGTTGATTTTCTCTTCCACGGATGTTACATTGCAGGTTTCAACATAAATACTTTATAAGTTAAATTTGAGCTAAAACAGTTAACTTGACAGAAAGTAGTCAAAAGTAATTTGGTAAGGGATAAATTTGTTTAGTTTGATAGCAACAATACTTCTACTTCTCAGGTGTAGTGATTTTTTTTTTTGTAGCTGGACTATCAGCATCTATAAAACAATTCATTAAAGGCCCACATTTAACTCACTAAAAACATCGCTGTCACGGCTGCACAGCAGTCGTGTGGTGAATTGAGAAAATGATCCAAGATGCAGGCACTGACTGGGGTGCGAGTGAATGTTTATTTGCAGAGGTGATAAGGTGACAAAAACAGGAGGAGCAGAGCGGGGAGTAAACCAACCTAAACTGGGGAAAACTAAAGAACTCAACTTAAACCAAACACGCACGGGAGGAGGAACGAAATGCACAATGAAAGATGGCGGCAAGACGCAGAATGAACACCGGGTTACACAGAACGATGCAGACAGACATGGCGTTAAACAGACAACACGACAGAGAGCTCAGGAAAACACAGGGCTTAAATACACGGGGAGTAATCAGGGAATGGGCCACAGGAGGGAGACACAGCTGGGAGCAATTAGGCTAACGAGACAGGGGAGAGGTAAAACTGAACACACTGACATGAGACATGAACTTTCAGAATAAAACAGGAAACTAACAGACACAGAGAACCAGACAGGACACTGAACTTGACAGGCAGACTCATGAGCAGACACAATAACACCATGGACAGACAGAGGGAACACAGGCAGGCATGAAACAAAAACACTAACACATAGCAAACCTAAACAAAAGACAAAACAGAATAACCGAGAACAAAGAATAATATAAAGAAACACAATACACCGAGTCCACAGACTCAGGACCATGACAATCGCATAAATTCCTTAAAATCATCAACCTTTTTACTGTTATTTAATACATATACATCTAAAATATAGTGTTTTTAAGGTCATAGACAAACCCTTTTCAATTTGCAGCAAGCTGGGAGAGACAATGTATTTTGTGTTAAATCTACATCATAGGTACATTGTAATTTATGCCTAAATTATGCTTCTGCTGTGAATCTGAGTTTGCGGTGTAGCCCGTTTAAGTAACCATTGCCATTGCCAGGTCTGCATTTACAACACATAAGTATAAATCCACTGTAAAAAGCCTGCACTTTACACATCAACTTGCACTCCTGTCTGTTTCACTTCCTGTCAGCCATCAGTTTTCCTTCCTTTGCACTCTCATTAGTTAAATTCATCTATAATCATTTATCCAGTCCGCCTCCCCAGTTTATACTCCCTGATGTTTCAGTCTGTCAGTTGCCAGATCATCTGTTTTCCACCAGCTTCTAGTGTCTCCATTGTTCACAGTACAGTAGATCTCATCATGTGTTCATGCTTCCTGCATGTATGACCCCTGCCCAAATTAAAGATTTTGATTATTTCCCCTCATTAATTTGGCGTATATGCTTTGCATTTGTGTCCATACGTCTTGTCTTTTCTTGCTCTCTGTAGCACAATCTGTGACTGTAAACAACTGAGCAGATTAAGACTTATGCAGCATAATGCATCTTTAACTTTGTGTGCGAGCTTTAGCACAGGACAGTTAATCATTCAAGCAGAAAGGATCAAAGAGCTGCATGAGTTACAGCTGCCCTGTGTGGGTGTGTGAATGCAGGCTATAAAATGATCATAACCAAAGAGTAAAAATAAGAGATTACAGAGCTGGAAATGGATCGTGTGCAGCTTGCATCTTCGCCAAGTGATTTGACTCGACAGAACAACACTCAGGAGGGAAACAAGACAAAGTCAGGGTCTGAATATAGATTTCTGGGCCTGTGTGTACAATCTTAAAGAGTGATTTCACTCTTTGACTACATAATGTGTGGGAGTAATGGTTTTGTGAGTTAGCAAATTTGAAATGGGAAGCAGGCGTTTCTTTTGGAGTAGGGAGAAGAAGACGAGAGTCTTCCATCCTACTAACCTATTTATGTGGCTAACTTATGTGTTGTGCTAAATGTTTTTGTTTGTTTGCATTTGAATTTCAAGGCTAGTGATACTAATTGGTGCTGAGTCAGTTTACCAGCCTGCACACTCAGGATGCACACAGAATTAAAAGAACACTGACAAACAATTATATCTCATTAAAACCTTAGAGCACACTATAAACCAGTTATTATAGGCAGCACAGTGGCTCAGTGGTTAACACCATCACATCAAGAAGGGCCTCCATTTGAACCAAGAAACCAAGTTAGGAGCTTTCTGTGTGGAGTTTGCAAGTTCTCTGGTTTCTCCTACCCCTGAAAACCATGCTGTGTTAACCCTGCCTATGTGCAGCCTACCCTACTGTATATGTATTTATACCTTCAACCTCCTCGCTGTTCCAAATATTGAAAAGCTATAAATTGAAGTACAGCTTCACTTATAAATACACGATGTGGTTGGAGCTTCTTCCTCTCTCGTCCTCTCAGTGTGTCATTGCTTTGTGTGTTCCTGTATCTCTGACAGCCTGCGTGCACATGAATGCATGCTCTCACACACACACACACACACACTGAAACAGATGTCGGCTCTTCCTCCTCTTGTGTGATGTGGAAAGCAGTTGCTGCTGCCCACCCAGGCGTATCCATGGCAACTGGACTGTGGTTGGCTGACAAGGCGGGGACAGTGACATCACTGGTCTCATTCAAGGAGTGCCACAGAGATAATAATGCTGCTGACTTCTTTTGTAGAAGTGTAGCAGGAGAGTTAAAGTCATGAGCCTGGTTCTCTGTCTTTCCCACCCTAAAACAACTAGCTTTCCAGCTATAAGCACTTCATTTTACTTTTCTTATTTTGTTTTTCTGATTTTCACAAGTCTAAATTTATTTGATGGATATTCTTAATACTAATATGTTAAATATTATGGTGTTTTACTAATAATTAACAAGTAACAGACCTCATATAGAGTCTGGGATTAGGTACAACAGCTGCAGTTTTTCCTCACTGAAAAACTACCAACCAGTGTAACAACCCTCTCACCCAAAACTAAAGTTTACGGAGTTTTATTGTTGGCATGTTAAAGGTTTCCCCACTAGAGGGTGCCAGACACCCACATCACTAATACCAGTGTCACTCTGTCTTTACTTTTTTGCCCGCATTGCATTTGCAAAGAATAGACTAGTTGTGTAAAGGGTGTTTACACAAATGTCCTGACATTGGTTTGAACCAAAGATTTCACATTTGGTGTCACCTCTTCATAAGATTTGTTGCCACTGACATTCAGTCCAGTCCTTTTGTAATTTGGCAAACTTCATCCTCCCTTGCTTTCTTGCCTTAAAAATGGCGACTTGACAGCCACCCTTCCATTGAGACCATTTCTAATGAGGCATCAGTGAACAGTAGATGATTTAGCTGAAGGTCTGGATGCATCTTTTGGGTCCTGTATCAAGATTTTGATATATTTCTTTCCTATTTCTTAAGGAAATTACTTTCAGATGCAACTCATCTAATGTAGATTTTTAGCCCTGTCATTTCTTCATCTGTCCTCCTCTTTTCCAGTTTCCTCAGATTTTTTTAAGCACACATTGCACATCACCCTAAATAACATGTGTATATATATATATATATATATATAGATGCTTTCCGCTATTGGCTCTTTTGGGAATCACGTTGTTAATACAGAAAATACTATTTTCTATCTGTCGAACTGTTATCTTTGCTATTTCCCATAGATTCAACAGAAAGAAAGTGAATAAATTATGGTTGTTTTTTTTGTTTTGTTTGTTTGTTTTTTACAAACAAAGTGCCTAAGGATATAATTTAAAAGTGAATAAAGCAAGAACTTTGAAAGACCTTTAGAAAGCCTGATTACTTGGAAATAAAATATAAAGAAATGAGACTTTTGCACTATACCGTACACTACCTGACATTGTTAAAATGTAGCAGGATGAGAAAACTGTGTCCAATGTCCTGGCAAAAGTCTTGCTTCTCTTCCATTTTGACAAGACCTCTTGCAGCTCAGAGGAAGCTGAAGTAAAATCCTTTTCCCACTAGAAAGGAAATGAGCTCTGGGGGAGCTGGAATAAGTGAGTGGCAATAGCTTGTAGAGACATCTACTGTGGTTAGATAATACTTACTGTAGGTAAAAGCAAAAGATTTGGGAATCTTTAATTTCCTGTGTACCACTGTACAGTTTATGTGTGAGTGATCTAAACGCCACAGTACTCTGTATGTTTAGACTCTTTAGACTTTTAAACCAATATTTTATCTTTAATTTGCAACAGTGTTTTTTCTTGGGTATTTTGACTTCCAGATGCCAGTTTAGTTGTGACGTTTGACAGGATAACATCTGGAAGTTTGATACTCTGACACCTATGTGGGAGTGCATGGTACTGAGTCACAATTATTCAGTGTATCTGAGCAAAGAATGAACAGTGTGACTTCATCACAAATCACAGTAAGTTCAGTTTATTCAGTAGCCATATTTATACAATCAGCTCTGGCCTCTTGAGTGCTAATTAGACGTGTCACTAATTACATTTCTCCAGCTTGTACAATTTTCAGTTCCATCAGGTGTCAGCAATATAAAAACAGTTTGACAGATGTTAAAGTAAATTGCTTTACTTCAATTCAGTCATTCTGAAAAATATAAAAGTTTAATTAAAAATGTTTTAGTAGGTTAGAATTGCAGAAAAAAAAACGTGTGAATATAATCAGGGACACTGTAACAGTTTACATTAAGGTAGTTGTTTCTTTGCATTCATATAAGTAATATATTCGCTCCTTATTAAGCAAGCATTTATGCCTTATTCTGCATCATGACTACAGTTCGCTTACCGTCCAAATCGTTCCACAGACGATGCCATCTCTCATCTCCTCCACACATCACTCACTCACTTGGACACTAGAAGGGGGAATTATGTTAAAATGCTCTTCATAGACTACAGCTCTGCATTTAACACCATAATTCCCTCCACACTCACCACCAAGCTGGAGCATCTGGGACTCAGCTCATCTATGTGTCAGTGGATCTCCAACTTCCTAACTGGCAGACCACAGGCAGTAAGGATGGGCGGACATGTCTCAGCCTCCACCACTCTCAGCACTGGAGCCCCCCAGGGGTGTGTTCTGAGCCCCCTGCTGTACTCTTTGTACACATATGACTGTGTGGCCACTACCAGCTCCACCACCATCATCAAGTTTGCTGACGACACCGTCGTGGTGGGCCTGATCTCTGATAACAACGAGACGGCCTACCTGAAGGAGATTAGGAATCTGGAGAACTGGTGCCAGAGGAACAACCTCCTTCTAAACGTCAGTAAGACAAAGGAGCTGATAGTGGACTTCAGCACTAAGCAGGAAAGGAACTACCAGACCCCTGTCATCAACGAGTGCCCAGTGGAGAGAGTGGACAGCTTCAAATACCTCGGAGTTCACATCACGCAGGACCTGTCATGGTCCTGTCACATCAACACCGTGGTGAAAAAGGCCCGTCAGCGTCTCTACCACCTCAGACGCTTGAGAGACTTCCAACTGCCCTCCAAGGTGCTCAGGAACTTTTACTCGTGCACCATAGAGAGCATCCTGACGGGAAACATCTTAACCTGGTTCGGGAACAGCACCATGCAGGACAGACGAGCTCTACAGAGGGTTGTGCGGTCAGCTGAGCGCACCATCCGCTCCGAGCTCCCTGACCTGCACTCAATCTACAGCAGGCGGTGCTGGACCAAGGCCAGGAAGATCGTGAAGGACCTCAGCCATCCCAACAACAGACTGTTCTCTCTGTTGAGGTCAGGAAAGCGATTCCGCTCCCTGAAGACCAACACAGAGAGACTGAGGAGGAGCTTCTTCCCGCAGGCGATACGGTCTCTCAATCACACCACCACACAGTACTGACCCACACATACAGTTCTTACACACACACTGGACATTCTGGACATTGTTTTCACTTCATCACTTAAATCACGCTGCTGTTATTGTGTATATATTTATTTATATTTCTTCATACATTCTTATATAGTTCTATATTGTGTATTTTGTTGTACAGTTATTTTATTTTCAACTTTGATTTATATATTTTATCTTATTCTTTCCCAGTTAAATTTACCCTTTTTAATTTTTCATATTTATTTCCTATCTTATTCATAGCCTTTTCCTTTTTTTGTTTTCTTTAGGTCACAAGCAGTTGTCCAAGCATTTCACTACATATCGTACTGTGTATGACTGTGTACGTGACAAATAAAATTTGAATTTGAATTTGAATTTGAATTTGACTTATACCTCTAGTCGTGAGAAAGATCTTACTTTGAATGGGGAACAGATTCTGAATTAGAAAGACCTCATTTAGAGTTATTTGTAGTTAGTTTTGTTACATAAGAAGAGATCATATTTAGTTAGTGCTACTAAGACTAATGTGGTGCTACTCACAGACTGTAAAGTTGGTACCTCTTTATAAAGCCGTTTTCTGTTTGGAAATAGGAGTCATTCAGAAAAATGTTGGTGTAAAGAAGTGGCTTACAGTGACTTTTACGGAAACATAATCCCACATACCAGATTTTAAAAATCCCAGCTAATTGCTTTAAGAAAGAAGAAAAAAGAAGAAAAAAATGTGATTATTTTGAACTGTGAGTCATGCTAATCGACTCAAATGGACGCTAAGAATAAAAATATGGAGTTAGAAAAAGCTCAAAGGTCACTTATAGTAATTAGCTTTTGTACCTTAAAATAACGTGTGGCCTTTTTCTATTTTTTCCACGTTGTGACTTTGCAATATCGCACATTGTTCTTTCATAAACAGATAAAACTGATTGTATGACATATTCATATGATCATTTTTAGACATTCATGCTAAGATTAGTGTGCTACTTGAAAAAATAATGATTACACATTGTGGTGCAGTCCTTGCCTCTAAGTTCAGTGTTGAGTAATTGTTTCTCCTACCATCAAGGCTAGAGTTAAAGATAGAGGATCGCTGTATTTATAAATAACTGACTGCGGTCATTTCTTCCAAATATGAAGATGGGAGAAAATGCTCACAAGTTACTTAAAACTTAATAAGCTAAATAAATCCAAAAAAAGCCCCAAATGTTCCACTTCATCATGAGTCAGATATGCTGTATTATGATCATCGGTACACACTGATAAGATGCTGGGGCTTTACAGAATGGAGAGTGGTTTTACAACAGCTGCCTTGTATTTTGCAATATTTGTTACATGTTTTCTGTAGCAAAGGCAGACCTGTTATTTTGGAGTACCCAGACCCCTGAACTGTATTATTTCAAGCAACACTGACTCACCGGCACAGTTAATTAACAGCACAGTTACATAAGCTAATTATTTTGCTAAGAAACTAGTTTTCACAGGAAAGCAACATTTCACATAGAAGTACTAAAAAACTGATTTTTGCAATCTGCATATTTACCGCATCAATAAAAAAAGGTTCATGAGCTCATATGAATGAAGTGTCTTTGAGCCTCACAGTAAGTCTTTGTACTGCTGCAGTGCTCTTCAGTTTGCTGAAGGTGAACCTGGGTAGCAACGCTGACAGACGGTGATGTATAGACTGTGTTTTTCCTTTTTTTTAAAAAATTATTTCAGGTTTTCAAGTGACTATTGACAATACAGTGAAAGATTTTCAAAGCAAATCCTCCAAAATATCTAATCAGATATATGTGGTCTACTCATTCTAACAATCAGTGCACTTGTTTCTGTAAACTCCTTCAGATAAGATAAAGTGTTCATGGTCGAAGGTGCAAACGGGACGACTGACCTCTACTAATTCTTGACTACTCCGGAAGAATTGTTGCTAGCATTGTTGTGAGCCATAATGTGTCTTTTACATGATGTCACACACATTGACTCACAAATTCCTGATGTCCCAGAGGATTGTATCCTGAAGTAAGGAAGCTTGGTCCTCCTCCCTTACTGCTTCCTAGTATTGTTGTTGCATCCATCTCTTAAATGTCCACGTCAGCATTATGTGTGTACTTCCATGTGAACATTTTAGGTGCAATTTAAAGGATGGCAGTAATGACTTAACAGTCCTTAACGGCCATTTGTTTAAAAGAAGTTATAATTAACTGAATGCATTTGCATTGCATTAAGCCCTCTGAATAGCAAAAGCAAAAACATGTTGTTATCATAGCAACAGAGAGAAATGGTTCATAAACCTGCTGAAGGAGGATGTGGGGTTTTTCCTGTTGTACAAAGCTTTTAACCAGATGATGGCATGTTTTTCTTTGCAAGTTCTTTAAAACCTACCATATCTACCTGGTCGTTTCTCATGTTAAGCATCTGGATGATATGCTGATGAAAATTGTGAACCTGACAATGAGCCACAGTTAACTTTGGATTTGTCTCTTGTGTTTTTGTGTATTTATAGGCTTGAGTCTGAAATCGGTACACTCGAAAGTGAAGAGTCTCAGATTTCAGCCAAGGAGCAAGTTCTTCGAGAACGCCTGAAGGAGACAGAGCGCTCGATAGAAGAGCTGCAGAAGGTATAAAAACATGAAGTGATTCAGGCATTGTTGAATCAATACAGACTTACTATACCCCAGCCCTGCTCAGGATGTGCAAGTTGGGTTATGAGTCCTTTTTTTCCCACACTCATAAGGTTGTGCACTGTAGATTTATCCCCCAGGGTCAGTTTCTCAGTGGAAACTTCTATTTCCTGCACATTTTCAGGCCACATCAATGCAATCCTTGCTCAGTAGCCATTCTATTTACCACATTTAGCTCCTTAGAGTTTGTTCTCATCCCCAAACTTGTTGGACTCAAGTAGCACCGAAAGTAGTAAACACAAAAATACAGAATTGACTGCTGGTGCACACTTTCCCCCAAAAAACGAAGTTCAAACTTCTTTTTTTGTCTTTTCTCTCTTTCAGAGTCTGATGTCGCAGGATCAAGGTATGCTCAATGACACCCGTGCGAGCCTACAAACATAGACATGTTAACTGAAACTGCACAGAGTGAGGTGTGTGTGATGTGTGCATTTGTGTGTGTGGATAATAGTCTCGCTGAGGCAGGAGAGATGCAAGCCAGAGCTCGCTCCTGAACCCCCAAACACACACTAGCAGAAACTACATAGACACCGGCATGAAAAAACACTCAAAGAGCGCGCGGCTCAGCGAGACTATTGAAGCTCACACACACACACACACACACACACACACACGCACACACACGCGCGCGCGCACGCGCACAAGGCCATGACTCTGCAGCCTGCAGTCACTGGCTTTATCCTCATCCCATTCACCAGCAAGCCCTGTAAGCCCCAAAAGCTTTGTTCCTGCTGTCACACACACACATAGACACACAAGAACACACACAAAGCAGTAACATATACACAAATACGGACACACACACACACTTCTGCTGCATAAGCAACGAACCTCAGGGGTACTAGAGTTGCTGCGGACAGAGAAACAGAGCTGAGGAGAGTTAGATGGTGTGTATGGGCGGGTGGATGTGTTGAATAGAGGCGGGCAGGGTCACACATGGGTGTGGTTAGTTACCCTGTTGTGAGGCCGGACTGTTTGTGTGTTTTTGTATCAGGGTGGACTCCACATCATTGAGGTGTGTGTATGCGTGAATACCCGGTGTGTGTTTGTGTGTATTGGCATGTAGCTAATGTAAGTGTGTGTGTGTGACTCACAGCCTCACAGCTTCATCTCATTGTCATTTCCCCTCCTGTGCTCCTGCTCACTAGATGCCACTGGCTGCATGTCTGCTCCTCTCTCGGACCGCATGGACCCCGATCCCAACCACCTCGCCCTGGCCACGCAGCACCAGACTGGCCCACCTGCCCTGGGCGACAACGCCAGACCAAGACCTGGTAAGACTAAGGGAGGAGAGGAGGGTAAGGGAGGGGGAGGGGGTGGAGAAGAGAAGAGAAGAGTGAGGGAGGGAGGAAGGGAGGACAGGACAGGACAGGACAGTTCTGGGCCTCAGCCAAGTTGGATTATAACCTGCATAAACTCACACGGAGTCTGAAGCGGCACCGATACGTTTTCTCTAAACTAATCAAATCTCATAAACTTTTTTAAGTTAACTTAACCACATGTATGGAAGCACATGGGCTTCGGTGCTTTTCATGATTGTCTGTATTAGAAAACGTGGAAATTTAATTATAATAATGTAATGGATTATGTATTAGTAGGTCCTAACACAAGGTCAGCTTTGTATCGGTTGCGGAAGCCACATTATTCTTTACACAGGGAAGATACTGAGAGCATGGGGAAACTATTAACATAGCTTTTTACTTATCACCTTTAAAAAAAAAAGTAGGGGGAAACATAAGTTTCACTACTATGCTTCACAATGCTGCAGATTTTGAGGTAAGGAAAGATCCATATTTGTAGAATGCCAAACCATTTGTTCAGGCTTTGATCGAGATATTTTCCTTTTATAGTTTGATTCATTTTTGAGAATAAAATAAAATCCTGGTTATGTGTTTTTTACTAATTGCACATTTAGCAGTAAACAGAAAACACTATGTCCCTGTCCTCACGCCTCACTTCATCCACTTTTTTCCCTCCCATCATCCCCCCTTCCCTTTCCTCACTCCAATCCCAAACCCCTCCACTGGTCCCCCACCCCTTCACTCTTCCTTCCTTGTTCCCCACTCCCTTTTTGCATCAAATCTTCCCTTCTCCCTTCCCTCCTTAACAGCCATGTTTGCCATGGAGATCAACGTGCAGCACGACCCGCAGACTGGTGAGCAGCGCATCCTCTCGGCCAACCGCGTGAACCCGTTGGATGCAGCTTCACGTGGGGTCAAAGTCTACGACGATGGCAGAAAAGTGGTCTATGAGGTCACTTCCTCTGGGGGCGTGTCCACCACCACCGTAGAGAATGGCTGGAGCTCTGAGCAGGTTGACCAGCTGATCCAGAGAGCTGCCAGACCTGTAGTACGAGGCGGGGATGGCGGGAGGGGTCAGGTGACAGTGACTCCAGCTGCCCCACAGGCATATGTTTCTCCAGCAGATGTTGATGATCTGTCCCCACCCTCCTGTGCCCCGCCATCCATCCCTTCTAGCCCACCAGCCCAGGTTACACTCCAGAGGGAAAGCCGTCTGGGCATGATGCCCCCCTCCTCTGCTGCCGTCACGACCCAACCAACATCCTCAGGCCACCCGGGCACCGAGCTCACTTCCCCGCCCCAGGCGAGCGTGGAGCACCCAGTCACCATGGTGTTCCTCGGCTACCAGGACGTTGAAGACATGAGCGAGAGCAGACAACTGTTGGGATTCGACGGCGCTGTGAAGGCTGAGGTTGTTCTCATCGATGAAGATGATGAGAAATCACTGAGAGAGAAAACAGTCACCGACATCTCCGTCATCGACGGCACAGCAGCAGACCTCGTGTCGGGCCGGCCAGTCACGTCTGAAGCTGTCAGCACCGAACTGTCTTCTGATGGCCGTGAGCCTGACAGTACCTCCTCGCCCCCTGCAAATCCAGAAGCCAACACGGTCCCCCCACCCGGCCTCACCCCTGCTACAGGTACAGACAAGAGGAAACGCTGCCAGTGCTGCATCCTCATGTGACTGAATCTTCTCCCTTCTTCCACCCTTTTATTATTACCCTCTTCTCCTCTGTCTTTGGATGATTACTAACAGAAGCCCTGCCTTCCTCCTCCTCCACCTCTGGACTCTGATCGGCTGGCACACTCATACACGCATACACGCTCTTGTCTGACTGTTGACTTTTTACTCAGTTGCATTACCACCTCTACATCTCTTCTCTTTCATTATCCTCTCTGTCAACACGGAGGCTCTTTCTTTCCATCTGCCGTCTCCTTAGACAACACAGAATATTTTGGAAATTCATGCAGGAAGCAAGCTGCTGTATTGCTGCTATACTTGTGGTGAATTCAGACAGAGAGATGGACAAAATTGATACCGGTTGACAAACAGCTTAAAGAGGGTCATACAAAGCCAATCTCAGCGGTCAGTAAGACTTTATGGACAATCAACTCACATTGATATGCTCTCTAACCAAACAGTATGTCTGGTTCTAAGGACAATCAAACAGCTCATCTCCTTTACTAAGCCAGTTCTTAAAATATTAAAAAAGACAAACACAGCCTCAGTTATATATATTTTTTTTACTTCTTTACTCATTCACAACCCTCCTACTGTTGTTTTAACACATAAGACACATAAACAACCACACACGCGACATACAAACTCAAACAACCAACTCCTTTCCTTGCGCAGTCTCTCACTGATGAGGAAGGAAAGGTGGGTACTCGTTGCCTTGGTTTCTTTATGTGCCTCTTTCATTCTACCACACTGATAGTCCTAACAGAGATTAGAAGTAATTAGATATTAATTTCTTTTTTTAATTAGCTAGCTAAATTTTTTTTTTGTTTTTTGAAACTTAAAGGACTCTGAATTGTTGAGACAATGTTTTCCTCCAATGGGAAAGCGAGTCTTTGATGCTGTAGTTAATTTCTCTCTCTTTCTCTCATCCATCTGTCTCCATCTTCCTCTCTCTCTGTCGCTCGTTCTCTCTGGTGTTTCCTCCATCGACTTCAGCTATTCCACTGCTGAGGTCATTTCCTCTGATTCTGGCACTTCCTAACTCAACAGCCAATGAGAAGCTGTGGAACACCTTTTGGCAGCCATTAGGATCTGCACAGTCAATTTTCCAGTGTTTCAAAACACTACAGAGCACAGGAAGCTAAGGGCAGCTTAACAAACACTCTGGCAGTGAGGGAACACGCATTTATACCTATAGAAACAACCACTAACAGCCTGGGCACAAACATGTGAATAATGAATATTAACGAGCACTACCACTACTAAATTACAACTATAATAGCTGTGCTCAAATGAGCTTTTAGACAGTGATCATGTGCAAATTACAATCAGCGTTTTTTTGTCCATTAAACTCACTTCATTGTCTCCACCAGAGATCCATTATACTCTTTCAAGTGCAAAGAGACTGAAAACACTGCCAGCTGTTGCTATAGCCGTCAACCAGGCCCTCGTTTACAAGGGTGCTACAAATTATCAAGGCCTGGTTGTCATTATAACATAGTATATGTTACACTGCATAGGCTTGTTTTCAGAAAAATCTCTCAAAAGCAGCAATTGTGCTCATTCAGTTGAATGATAATGGATGCTCTGGAACGACTTTACTTCATTTCAAGTGTCTTTCATGTTGGGTAGAACAGGGAGGATGGTGGTGCTCAATATAGATCTTTTGAAAAGATTTTTGGAGAGTTAATGATTACACTTTGCCATTGTACCCTGCAGAGAGACAAATGAATGAGGTCACTGAAGCACGTGATTGAAGGAAATGACTGCGCTTTTTCGGCCATGTTGGAAGGTTCTTATGACCCAGATAATTAGATTTAGGGGTATTCTGTGGCTCAGGTGTGCCCCTTGATATAGGAACTATAAACATCATGAATATAACTAAATCTAAAACACAGAACGGAACCTAAACTATTTAACTAAAGGGAATAAATTGGACACAGGATGCTAAACAATCTTTTTTTTTTGAGTGCACTATTTTTCTTTCTTTCTTTTTCTTTTGCTTTACTCATCCTGATTCTACTGAAGAACATAGTGTTTTTTTTCCACACTGTGTACCAACTCTGATCATCACAAATAAGAAACAAAATAGTATTTAACAAAAACTAGCAGATTTCAATAATTGCTTATTTTCTTATGTGGCTCTGTGCACAGCCATACATCCTTTTAATAAACATGCTTCAGTGTGATTGGCCACCGCTGGTGTCAGTCAGTCCAGCTGGCTGTGTGATTGGCTCGTCTGGTTTCCAGTGTAGATACAGAATGTAAATATGCTCTATATTCTATTTAGTGATGATTTTATTTTCCACATCTATATAGAGATCAAGAGATAATTATAGTTATTATGGTACTAGGCATTATTAGAATGTCCTGTGATACCATATAATGACTGTATGAGTGCACACACGAGAGCTTTGTATAATTTCATTCTCTCACTTCACTGCTGTGCGTATTATTAACAGCACCCATCTTATGACCACCACAAGCTTTTTTTGGCCAACAATAAAATAGCCAGATGTACTAGACATAATTATTTTTATTTATCTGCACAGGACAAGCGTGAAGGCTGGAGACATTTGCCTGTTCAGATTTACTGAAACATGAACAATTACCTATAGCTATTTGTTTTTAAATAGTGAGGACACTATGCAGAGAAGGGTTTTAAGGAAAGTATAATGTTAGTTTCACTAAAGTGTGAAGGTGATAGGGAGTAAAGCAGAGCAAAGAAAAGAAAGAAACACCTATAAATGAAAATACAAACCCCAAAATAGCAAGACGGATCTTGATATCAGAACCTGACTGATCCAGTTTGCTTGTTTGGGAATGTGCCTGTGTTTTTTATGTAGTGCAAAGAGGTATACAGTGTATGGACAACAAATCTGTTGAGTTTACCAGCCCCACTGCCACGCCTGCAGTACTCCTCTGACTCTGTAGGGGTCTCTGTTTTCCTGTCTGCCTGCCCTCATGATTGTATGCACTGTTAAAACAGAAAGGAGCCATTTTCTATTGTTCACACTTCTCTCTCTCTCTCTCTCTCTGGTTATGACTTCACACCG
Source organism: Mchenga conophoros (assembly GCF_057382185.1). Taxonomy (NCBI): domain Eukaryota; kingdom Metazoa; phylum Chordata; class Actinopteri; order Cichliformes; family Cichlidae; genus Mchenga; species Mchenga conophoros. The sequence continues at coordinate 39,524,610 of NC_140532.1, forward strand.
TACTCCAGTCTTCACTCTCACTCTCTCGCTCTGTCTTTTCTGATGTCTGTATCTTCTCTCTATCTTTGGTCAATAAAGCTGAGTTTCTCCAGTTCCCCCCTGCTGTCTCTCGCTTGTTGTTCTTTCCATCTATAACTAACATTCACTTTTTTATTGGCTGCTGACAATGAGAGTACAAGCTGTCCTTACTGCACCCAGCTGTTATAATACCCACTGCCACTAACGAGCACGCACATTGTGTTTTCAGTGGTCACCTAAGACACTTTACAGACCAGTATATATATCTCAGTTGTGATGGGTTTTTAATAGCATCCCTTTAAACTATACTGAATATAAATACATTTAAAATGCAGTCGGTCAGTGTGAAGGAGAGGAAGGTGTATGGTTGCCTATAATTCATACAAAGAATTTTAAAAACAGTTTCAATAAGTTAGAAATTAGAGTCACTGTGTAGATGCACATTAGAATAATTGCATAGTATTAGTTACAAATATTCTATACACAACTATTACAAAATACAACAAAATCTTGAAAATATGGATTAACTGAATGCACAAAATGCATCATTTACAACATTTTTTTTAATGTGAAATGGTTTGAATTTTGAAGTGGCCTAACTGAGACACAGTAACTGGCCTAACACAGACACTGTAACATGGTGTGAGTCTGTTCCTACAAAAAATATCAGCATATTAATATAAGATGCTGTGCAAGTTTTTTTTATGGATTTCTTTTACAGTATGACTTATCACTGTTTATGAAAATCTGCTCTAGTAGTGCTGCAACAGTCCTACAGGGAGAGATACTGGGAGTATGTGATATCTAATAAAATGATATGATTCAAAAGAAAAGGTTGATAAGACAAGTGTTAAGAAAGCATTCAGATTCCGTGAGTAAAAGTACTAATTTTACACTCTAAAAGTACTACATTACAGGTAAAACTATAAATGGGACAGTGTATTTATAGCTACAAGAGAAAGAAAAACACTGGTATATATTTAGCATCTCAGTTCTACAACAGTCGGTGTAGGTTGGAGCTAATCATTAATCATTTTATTTACTGGTGCTCTAAATATGTGCTTGCAAGTCACACTAATCATCTTTTTTTTAACTGGAAAGAAATAACACTACTGACAAACATCCATCATCAGGCACAATACTTTCTCCAAGCAAAAGTTCAAACCAATAAATTGTAACAAATGAAAATTTCTGTTTCACATGTATACGATTTGGGGTAGTTCAATCTATAACAAAGCATGATACTGTGCAAGCTGAGCACAGCTACATTCCACCATTGGGCACAACCTCAGGAAGGTAAGTATTTGAGAAGGTAGATAAGAAGGAATGTAGGAAGGAGGGCAGAATGACTGACAAGCGAATTTACTTTTAGGAAAGTAGCGGGCAGTTACAAGGAAGTACAAGTACACTAAACAGTACACTAATAAACAGAATCACTTGTCCACTCATCTGATTTTATTGACAACTCACAACTTCACAACAGTAAAAGAAAAGGGTGAGGTAGAGAAAAAGAACCTGTCACACTATGAATTTTGCACTACAGAAACATGGACAAATAGTGCTCATAAAGCACACTCCTGTAGGACTCTATAGAGATTTTACACAGCAGTTGTGCTGTATCATCTTTCCTAATAGTTTGTGTTTATATTGGTTTGCAAATCTTTTCCATAAGATATAATTCAGGGTGATAAATGATTCTCTTAGGGAAGTCGTGACAACCAGTATCTTGAAATAGCAATCAGGTTGCATACACACTCTCAGTGCACAGGATGGGTGTGTATTGTGTGATAATCAACAGTAATTGACTTATCTTTAGCCAATGGCAGCCTAGTGCCTTTAACAGAAACCAGGACTGCTATAATTATTGCACACACAGGCATACTCACACACGACAGGATAATAATACATGTGCCAAGAGCTACTCCACTATACGAGCATGCATCATTGAGATGAAGGAGATTTGGCCAGCTTCAAGCCCCCTTATTCACAGAAGTTCCTCTTATATCACCTGAACAGAAGTTAAGTCACGCTAAAGCACAAGAAACAGAGTAATGATGGAAATTAAAAAGGTGGAACTAAGAGTGCACATGGCATAAAATCATTAAAAAAAACAGCAAAAATGGAAACGAATTCAAAAGAGAAATCATACGACAGATGCAACTAATGTACAACGCAGTCATCCTGAGTTTTAACAGAGTGTCAAGTATTATTTCCTTTTATACTACAAGGTTTATTACAGGTCTACCACTACTGGTGCTGATGCTACTAATTCTGCTACTGCTACCACTGCATGCCACCTTTACTAACACCACTTTCATTAATTTCACAGCTGTCCTTCTTATTGTTCTTTTTAGTTACTCCTTGCCAGAATGTAGTTGTGGGGTGTAAAGTGATATCAGATTAATAAGCAAAAGCACTCACTGAAGTGTAGGGTATTTTCATGGTGTAGCAGAGTTTAGTATTGAATAGTTTCATCTATAATGCTTTAGAAATGACATTATATTTTACAGATATTAACAGTAATATGTGCAAAAGCTACACCATCTAAAAAGCAGCAATAATAGAATGTTAATCAATCAAACTTGTAATCAAACCTTAAAGAACTCTAAATTTAAGTCTTTTATTTTAGAACAACAGTAAAATTGCTGCTGCTAACTGCTAACTACTGTAGCTTCAGCAGTGGCAAAATTAGCATAGTTGTGACAGGCATAGTAGTAGCAGGAGTTTAGCCCGTACTATCAATGATTGTCCTGTAGAAGCCCAGTAGAAGTAGTTTCAGAATGAATCTATTTTGACAGATCCATGCTGATATTTTCTACTCCTACAGCAGTGTTGCTTCTTCATTTGCAGTGAGCATGGGTGTAAGATATGAAATCAGATGTAGTCCCAATAAGGAAGAGGGTCAATAAATGGGCAAAGAACCTGATCAAAAGAAACTACAGCCACAGCGTGTGATGAAGCATAAAGATTTACTGTCAGCGTAATGCTAGTGCAGATTAGAGAATTTTTAAAAATTAACAACAGACCACAAAGGCATATGCAGAGGCATATGAATCCGACCCATACATATTCCCAAAGGAATACATTAGATGCTTCATCTGATAAACTTTTAGAGTATCAGTATAGATCTGCATGTAGAATATTAGGCTAAAAGAGGGTTATTTATTTACTTCATAAGAAATATAAAGACGGTATTCAGTAAGTGAAACGCTCATAGTTTATACTGACTGATATGTTCTCAAGAAGTCAAACCTGGGATTAATCATTGTCCTGTGTTTTGTGTTTGGAAGTGTCATCAGAGGTTTGGTTTTGAAGCATTTCTAAGTATTGAAGCATGTAATAATTGTGTTAGTTTTGATCTGATTATAGCTCCACAGTGCAGGTCTTCCAGAGGTGAAAATTAATCTAAAATTTGGTACCAATAACTTCCTGTTTGTTTGTTTTCCAGTCTACAATCAGACATTTGGAGTTACTTTGACAACGGCAAATGGATGTCAATCTCCAACTGCAAACACAAATCTTCACACTGCTATGGTGAGTGACATGTATACAGAAGTCAAGCAAGTTTAATTTAAAACTTCATATTGCATCTAGAAAAAGGGCAAGTGTTACCTCACAGTATTATTCACATAATGTGTTCAAACATTAGTCAGAAACCTTGGTTTGATATATAAAGAGGAAAGGACTACCCCAGATAGCTCTCTCAATTTCAGTCAACTCATGGTTTGCAAGGTGCCCTCGTCCTATGGCTGCAAAACAAGCCAAAATCATCACCCATGCACTACCATGTTTGACAGTTGGTCTGAGGTGTTTGGGTTGCACTTGTCATGCAACTGCACGTGTCCCTAACCATAGTGAATCCTCACATTAACTTTTATTTAGTACAAAAAAGCTAGCATTTATCCTCCAGCTTCACTGTGTTTATATTATACTAACCATAGCTGTGTAGCTAGCTACCAGTGTTGGGAAGGTTACTTTTAAAATGTATTACACTACAGATTACAGAATAGATGCCCCAAAATGTATTTTGTAACGTGTTACGTTACTCAATGAGAGTAACGTATTCTGAATACTTTGGATTACTTAATATATTATCAGCAGTTTTACAACTACATGAATGTACTATTGCTGTGTGATTTATTACTATTACTGAAGGATACTCGCCATACCAATACAAACAAGATTTTTAAATCTTAATATAAAATTAGTAACAGTAGGGTGGACATTAGGTAAGGCTGCACTTTTTGCAGCGATCTCGTATAGAAAACTATTCCGTGCATATATAAAACAGGTCCAAATGGTAGTAAAGGAACCTCTGGCTAATACGTCGGTTCCGTGTCGGGCTCGTAGCCGAAAACTAGCTTTACTTTGTTGTCTGGGTCAACTTTGCTAACAAGAGACAGAGAGAGGTGTTGAAAGGCTGCTCCAACGGAACTTATTGTTTCGGAGGAAAACAGTGTACAGTCGAGTCTTAATAGCTCACTTACAACTGGGCTACGCTGCCCATGAGGCTACATTCTTTAGGGCTATGCCTGTAACACTCTGCCTATTGCCTTCATATTAAATAATTTTTTGAACAAATTTTTAAAAAAATATTTCTTTACGTCATTATGCGGGCCGCAAGTAGAGGTGCAATGGGCCGCAAGATTGAGACACAGGTATTAGAGCCTCTTAATGCGTGTTTTGTTTGAGTTTCCACCGGCGTGGATTTACCAAAAATAGAGAGGGCATAGCCTAACATATGAAACAGGAAAAGACCGATGTGTAATCCATTTATTTCAACAAAGTAACTGTATTCTGAATACCACATTTTTAAACGGTAACTGTAACGGAATACAGTTACTCATATTTTGTATTTTAAATTCTGCCTTCATTTGGAAGTGATAGCAGAGCTGTATGTTTCAATTCTTCTGAAAGCCCTCAGTCAGATTGTTACATTGTTACACCTGTGTAAAGCATCCGTACTGATCAGTGTTCATTTGACTTTGGGACCAGAAGCGGAGTTTGGACCTGGAAACGGCTAATGACGTCAGACTTAAAGACGGGATAACCCTCTTAAGTCCTAGCGTTAAGGGTGCACTTACTTTCTCACAGGACTACAATCATTTACATCACTCTGCATTAAATTACACCAATGGTTAAAATGAGTAAAAATGTAAATTAAATGTAAAAAATATGAATAAAATATAACTAAAATTATTAAATAAAAACCAGTAAAAACTTTAGCTCAGTAGATGACATGGCATAAAACTGGACTAGACCATTCACTGATATAAATATAACTAGACTATTCTAGAATGTAAGTATTTCAGTAAATATTCTAACTTCAGAATCCTTTAGAGTTCTAGAGCAGTGTTTCTCAAACTGTGTTACGTGTACCACTAGTGGTACTTGCGCTCTCTCTGGTGGTACGCAGGAAATTTCCAATTTTTTTTAAGATTAAATAATATACCATTGTGGAGGTATGCAAAGATGACATGAGAGTTCCCGAGGCTCTTCTGGGAGCTGGAGTCAACCAGAAAACGTCTCCCTGAGCGTGAGTCCTCTATGAAGAGCAGCCTTTGCTTATCTGCAGCAGTTGCAGCCGCTACAGAGTGCTGGCGACCTCGTTTCCCTGAGCCTTAAAACTGCAAATGCATCATTGAGATGAAGGAGATTTGGCCAGCTTGAAGCTGGCCAAAACTGCTGCCATCCCAGCCACCATCGATGAGTCGGAGGCCCCCAGGAGAATGGGGGCGCAGGAGATGCCATCAGTGAATCGGGAACTATCGCCCGGATGCCAAAGCTCCTGGTAGCCAGGAGAATGCGATCCACTTCTTCTGTGAGTGAGCGGTAATCCTTCATGGCCAGCAGCGGGGAGTTGGCGAGGCCAGCATCTGTCGGAAGAAGACATGAGTGAAGAGGAATCCACTGTCATCCATTCCTAGCAAGGACAGCATGCTCTCCATGAGCTCGAGAGCGGTACCATCACACGGCCCAAGAGAGAGAGGAGTTTCTTGACCCGCTCTGCATCTGAGAGGGAGTAGCACTGCAACAGCAGCAGCGCCTTGAGAGCGGTGTATTTCCCTTGGGTGGGGGCATCCCGGAGAAGGGTCATCACACGACAGGTGGACAGCGGAACCAGCAAAGCCACCACACGATCGTATTTCGTGTCGTTGGCTGAAACGCTACGAAGAGCAAACTGAGCTTCAACGTGCATGAATCAAGAAGGAGGGTTGTGAAGCCGAAAATCCGGCAGCTTAACCACCGAAGCAAAAATGAAAACATACAGCTCTGCTATCACTTCTGACATAAATGAAGACAGAAAACAAAACAGCAGTGGCGTTTGTAGGGTTACTGAAGTTGGGCTAGCGGTATATAATGATGTGCTGTGTGGTGGCTAGCTACACAGCTATGGTTAGCACATTATAAAAACACTTCACGCTTTGCGCCACGTTATTGTTTACATGAGATGAATTGCAGAATGGCAGATACAGACAAAATACTGTTACTGTCAATCTTACTATCTTCAGGTTTTACATGCTTACATATACACACGCAGTTACTGTCCTTCCATTTACAAAGTCAGAGGCATCACGGTGTAATTATTTTACGTGTAGTTGTTTTTTTTCCTTTGTAATAATATTCAACATTGCTATCAATACATTTTTCAAAAAATGTATTGATAGCATTGCACAGATCAATATGTATTGTATTGATCTGTGCAAAATGGGTCCAAAAACATAAACAACTGTGGGATACTGTTTGTCCATCATTTAGACAGGGGGAACAAAGATATGTTTCACCATATTTTCTAGTCTTTGGCTTAGAATGAAGTTGGTTTGGAAACATATTCAGCTATGCTTCATCTCCCGCTTTGCGTTTGTGTGGGAGCCCCCGTGCTAGCAGTGTCCCCCCCCCCCACCTAGGGGGCGGAACACACACTTTGGGAAGCTCTGACTTAAAGATTGGATATCCCACCTGCTGTAAATGTTTTAATGCAGTACAGGTGTTATTTTTATCATTATGTCACATCCTGTTTATGACAGTTACAATAAATAACACTCACATAAGAAATAAAATTGTCTCTGTAAACTGTATGTGGTTTTAAATATGCCTATACTACTGTACTTTAATGTTGGTCATAAGGGTGGTACTTCAAGAGCCATATATTTTATGAGGTGGTACTCATTGTGAAAAGTTTGAGAACCACTGTTCTAGACTGTTCCAAGTTGTTGTTCCTCAGAAAATGCCACACGAGCACATTTGAGAGGGAGGTGTTTGGGGGGTTATCAGAGCAGAAGGTGTAGGGGCTGAGAGGTGGGGTAGAGAGGCAGGGGAGAGAGTGGGGCCTGGCCGGGCTGCAGTCAGATTGTTTTGCGGCGGAATAAATGAATGAATGAAAGGCAGCATGGTGGTAACCTGATCCGCGCGGGTCGGCCTCATTGTGCTTGGCTGGAGCTCGCGCTGGCTGGTCGCTCTCCGATTGTCTCTGGAACGGGACAGAAAACACTCCCAGGACCTCGCGAGCCCTACATTATTCAGCGCGCGTGCCTAAAAAAAGGGTAGAGCTAGGGAGAGTGAGAGAGAGAAAAGGGGCAAGCGGTGAAGGGGGAGAGAAAAAAAGAGGAGGAGACCGCTAGTTGGAAAAGCTGGCGCGTAAAAGGAGCTCAGTCCCATCTCAGTCAGAAGCCACTGTTACCGTTATTACCGCCCCTGGGAGCACGTGAACAACCGTTAGGCTACTTCTCTTGTTCGTTTGTTTTATTTAACGTCCCACCGGCGGTTGGTGCCGCAGTTTGAACTGAGGTGAACGCTGAAGAAGAAGAAAACGTAGGGAGAAAAAGAAGAAGTAGCGGTTAGTCCGTTTCCTCCGCCGGTAAAAACCAAAAACTAATCCCGGTTATTATCCGCTAATTGGCCGGTCTTAAGGAGCTCCGGAAATCAGCGATTTGCTGCACATCAATCTCCACTCAGGTAGATTAAATTATAACATAAGTAGTTTCTAAAACATAGCGGAAATGTGTCTGAGCATAAGTTTATGATGGGAACTCATTCAGTGAAAGTAAAACGGTTGCTTTGGGTGAATGGCGTGTGTGTCAGCTGGACTGGGGGGTGTCCTCTGGGGTTTGTTAGCATGCTGAAAATGTTGTCAGCTGTGCATGTGTGTGTGCATGTATGTGCTTCTGGTTAATAGAAACAGAGCCTGTAATTACACTGATTATCTTTAGAGTGGGAGGACACAGGATACTGCACTCTCCTCTACTGAGAGAAAAAGAGAGGGACAAGCAAAGGAGGTCAGTGGACCAGACTGCTTGCTGCAGTAGTCTCTACATGTCTATCTCTCTTTCTCTTTGTGCACCTCCTCCGCCTCCTCTGCATCACTTTAACCTAGATATAGGAATGACCTTAACCTGGTTTCCATCCCCCATCCAGCATACTGAATGACTGGGCAGAACCAGAGGGACGTTTTATTAATGCTGCTATCAGTATTTGGGTTTTTTTTTCTGTGTTCCATTATTGTAGCTTCTCTTTTCTTGTATCTTAATGGCTCATTTTTCAAGGGCTTCTTCAGTTAGGTCACCTTGACCCTGAGCTGGAGGAGCAGCTAAGAAAATTGATGGATGTGCAGTTAAATAAAGGTCCTGCTATTGTGAAAAACATCTTGGTCAAGTTGCCGTATACACAGTTTCTGCCACGCCCCTGCCCAAACAAAAACATTTTTGAAGACTAAGTATGTTACATTAACATTTTATTTTAAAGGTAGTTACAGAGTAATAGGGGATTATAGTAATAAGGGAAGCTAGAGAAAGAGCTGCCAAATGAAGCCAGACTTCATTTGTTTGCTGGAGATTTTTTTTTCATTCTTTTCTTTGCTCATAGCTGTTGCCAAGCAACTTGAAATTCTTTACTTTGAAAATCTTCTTGCTCACTGGTGAGTGGACATTGCTAAGGTGGATTTCTTTTCTCTTTTTTTTTGTAATCTAATCAATGAATGACTTGACTTGATCCTGGAAATGTTCAATTATCGCCATGCCGTTTTCAGTTTTCAATAGAAGCATATATTACTGATGTTGCAGCTGAAAGTAAATAAACAACTTAACTTGACCCTGTTTTCTCATCACTTCCAGTTTTGCTGATTGGTTTTGATCTCATTGATTGATTTTACTTCATGGTAGATTTTCCTTGAGTACAGCTTGCTGGTACAATGCCAAAGGCACGATGGAGGCTTTGAACATTCTTCCAGTCATCTTGTAAAGAGATTCTCCCCCCCCCCCCCTCCCCCCATTTAACAGCATGTATTTACTTTTCACTTGGTTTACAAAGCAGTTTCAGGAATACAGGCAAACACAGCCAACTGGGAAGAGGAAGTAAAGAGGCCAAGACATCACCAAAGCAGTATAATCATGGAATTTTAACCCAACCAGGAGTGAAATCTTTGGGGCTGATGCATAGACACATTGGTTTTTTAAGTCCTGTTATGAAGCTGTTGTCACCTTGGATAATACTTCTTTCTGACTTTAATGGCTATAATTTATAAAATTTACTTTTTTAAATGTTGTGTACAGTATGGCCTGAAAGTAGCAAGAGATGAGCACATAAAGTCACCAGGAACTATCACATTAGGAAAAACTGGCAAAAATTGTGGTGTGTGCAAAACTTTTGCAACTGTATGCAATGAACTTGCGATCTTGCTGCCTTTGAAATGGTTGCTTCAAAGATAAGGACCAGGTCTATCAAGCCAGAACCTTATAGATTTGAAACTGAAATTACAAAATTCCTCCACAAATAGAGATGTAGTTGGTGCAGGTTGATGATTTAACTCCAGAAGGACAGAGATGAACTGTAACATTGTTTTTATTTAGGACTATAACCAGAATATGACCAATGGCAAACAGTTGAGTTGAGTCCAGTCCACTGATGCAAAGAAATGAGTTGCGGAGGAGTTGGGTTTAGTCTGTCAGTACAGACTGACCCAGGTTGAGTGCAGTATTTGCAGCAAATATTTGCAAACCTTCGCCAAACTGTCTGAGAGTGATTGCAGTCAGTCTGAGTCAGATCTCGATTGTTTGGATACAGGTTGCCTCCCACCAGGCGACCTGTGCAAGTGCCTTCCATTAAGAATTGTTGCCCAGAGGTTAAGGATGTTGCACACTCAAACTTAAGCAACCAGTTGGTTAATTCAGCTACATATAATCACTCTCTGACAAAAAATATAATGAAATCACCAGGCAACCAGTAATTATTCCTAGTAGCAAGGATGTTGCCACCCTATTTTTACGCTAGTATTGCCAAACTTAAAGTAAAACTTTTTGCATCCAGAGTCACTTTTATTATAGTATTTAGAGGCTTATTTTTTTTTGGGGGGGGGGGGGGATTTTTGATGATGATATATTTTTTCAAAGTTTACCTGGCATGTCCCACTTCAAAATCTAAAAGAAATGCACACCCTCACACCTCCTGCAGTTGCTCTCTGGTCTATGAGTCAGGCCCATCCCGTAGCCGGAGAACCATTGTTTTATAGTAGTATAGTCCTAAAAAAAAAGTAATAATCAAAAACCATAACTGATTTAAAAAATGACCACTGTGCGTATCAAAATATTCTCTTTGTGAAGCATAAAATTGTACCCACCATCCCAGCACACCTGTGTAAAATATAATGGGGTCAAATATGATGTCACAAGGTCACTTTACTTTCCAAAAAGCTGGGTCTCCTGATGGCCTATAACTCTCACATAGAGTGACAAACCATCCCTTTTGCTGCAGAACTGCATCTTTGTAAAACACAGACAAATATCTCAATCAAGCCCATTGTGAGATTTTGGCCCTTGTCTATTGAGTAAAGTTCAAAGTTTAGAGGTAAACAGGGTTATTCAATTCAATTCAATTCAATTCAATTTTATTTATATAGCGCCAAATCACAACAAAAGTCGCCTCAAGGCGCTTCATAGATACAGAGAAAAACCCAACAATCATATGACCCCCTATGAGCAAGCACTTTGGCGACAGTGGGAAGGAAAAACTCCCTTTTAACAGGAAGAAACCTCCGGCAGAACCAGGCTCAGGGAGGGGCGGCCATCTGCTGCGACCGGTTGGGGTGAGAGAAGGAAGACAGGATAAAGACATGCTGTGGAAGAGAGACAGAGGTTAATAACAGATATGATTCAATGCAGAGAGGTCTATTAATACATAGTGAGTGAGAAAGGTGACTGGAAAGGAAAAACTCAATGCATCATGGGAATCCCCCGGCAGCCTACATCTATTGCAGCATAATGCAATAGATGTAGGTTATGGTAGAGATTCAAGTCTGTTTTATCACCCAGACTCCATTTAGAATAGCTGTTCA